>NW_006285042.1:1941042-1948622 GCF_000327345.1 Myotis davidii | reverse complement strand
GGGGCAACCAAGCCTCCTGCTTGCTCCAGCTCCGTGGCTGCCAACTGCCATCTTGGTTGGGTTAATTTGCATACAGTTGCTCTGATTAGATGGTGGGTGTGGCTTGGGTGTAGCAAAGTTACAGTCAATTAGCATCTTTGTCTTTTATTAGTGTAGATGTCGGTTACATCTCAAATACAAAAACTAAAAATAATTATTAAAAAAAGTTGATAAAACCCCAACTATACAGAGGTGGGCAAAAGTATGCTTGTATAAAAAAAGTCATTCAGGTTATGATTATTACAACAGCTTGACTAACTCAAAAGAATGCCATTACACTGTAAACCTACTTTGCCCACTTCCTATATAATAAAAGGGTAATATGCAAATTGACCCTAACAGCAGAACGACTGGGAATGACTGGTCACTATGACACACACTGACCACCAGGGGGAAAGCACTCAATGAAGAAGCTGCCCCCTGGTGGTCAGTGCGCTCCCACAGGGGGAGCTCTGCTCAGCCACAAGTCAGGCTGACGTCTGCTCACACAGCGGTGGTGGCGGTAGCCTCTCCCAACTCCTTAGCAGCGCTAAGTATGTCCGACTGCAGCTTAGGTCTGCTCCCTGCTGTCAAGTGAACATCCCCCAAGGGCTCCCGGGCTGCCAAAGGGATGTCTGACTGCCAGCTTAGGCCCTAAACCAGCAGGTGGACATCCCCCTAGCAGTTCCAGACTGTGAGAGGACACAGGCCAGGCTGAGGGAACCCCCAAGTGCACAAATTTTTGTGCACCGGGCCTCTAGTTTGTATATAACCTACAAGAAACTCACTTTAAATTCAAAGACACAGATATATTTAAAGTAAAGGGATAGAACACAACAAGAAAATTACAGACCAATATCCTTAATAGATACTGATGCAAAAAACCCTCAAGGAAATACTAGCAAACCAAACTGAAGAACACATTGAAAGGATTACACACCATGACCAAATTTTATACCAACAATGTAAGAGTTTATACTTGGAATGCAAAGATAGTTCTACTTGCAAATCAATCAATATAATGTACCACATTAGCAATATGGAGAACAAAAACCACATGATCATCTTAACTGATACAAAAAAGCATTTAATAAAATTCAATACTCTTTCATGGTAAGAGTGCTCAACAAACTAGGAACAAAATGAAACTGCCTCAATATAAAAGTTATATATTTTTTGCCAACATATTCATTGTCAAAACACTAAAAGCTTTCTAAGATCAGGAATAAGGTAAAGATGCTCGCCTACTCTTGCCAGTACTATTCAAAAACATAGTACTTGAAATCCTAGCCAGAGCAATTAGACAAGAAAATTAAATAATAAAGGTATCCAAGTTGGAAAACAATTAGTAAAACTATCTCTGTTCACAGATGAGATGATTTTCTGATGTAGAAAACACTAAATCATTTTTTAGAGCCTTTTAGAACTAAAATGATTTCAGCAAAGTTTCAGGATGCAAAATGAACACTTGAAAATTATTTGTATTCTATACATTCCCAATGCCAATCAAAAAGAAAGCAATCTCATTTTCTATAGCAGCAAAAGGAATAAAATACTTAGGGAAAAACCTAGCCAAGGCAGTAAAAGGACTAGCACACTGGGAAGATAACCAATGATCACAGATTAGAAGACTTATTATCATTAAAATGCCCATACTACCCAAAGCCATCTACAGATTCAATGTAATCTCTCTCAAAATCCAAATGGCATTTTTTCTGCAGTAACATAAAAATAAAACTCTAAAATTTATATAGGATTTCAAAAAGCTTCAAATAGCCGAGAGAGAGAGAGAGAGAGAGAGAGAGAGAGAGAGAGGAATTTTCAATAAGAAAAATATCTATAATCTAAGTTTCTATCTTAGAAAACTGAAAAAGAACAAATTAGATCTAAAGTAATAAGAAAAGAAATAAAATTAGAGATGAAATTGAAAACAGAAAATAGAAAAAAAAAATCCCAGCAAAATCAAAAGCTAGTTCTTTGATAAGATCAATAAAACTGATAAACCTCTAGCCAGTTTAACCAAGAGAGAAGACACAAAGTACTAATAATCAAAGAGGGAACATCATCACAAAGCTCATAGACATTAAAAGATTAATAAAAGATTATTACAAAGAATTCTGTACCCACATATTTTACAACCTAGATTAAATGGACAAATTCCTTGAAAGACACAATTTACCAGAACACACACAAGAAGAAACAGATGATCTGAATAGGTTTCTATTAAAATTTTTTAATTAATAATCATCTTCTAAAACAGAAAGCACCATACACAATTGGGTTCACTGGTGAATTCCACCTAACATTTAAGAAAGAAGTGGTATTAATTCTCTAGTCTTTTCCAGAAGACAGAAGCACAGGAAATATCCCAACACATTCTGAGGCCAGCATTACCCTAATACCAACACCAGATAATGACATTTCAAAAAGAAAACCTACAGACCAATATCTCTTGTGAACATAGATGCAATAATCCTTAAGAAAATATTAAATAATTAAATCCAGCAATGTATAAAAACAATTATACACCACAACCAAATGGGATTTATTCCAGGTATGCAAGACTGGCTCAACATTCAAAATCAATTAATATAATCCATCACATCAAGTGACTAAAGAATAAAAAATTATCTGATCATATCAATAGATATAGAAACAGTATTTGACAAAATTCAACATCGACTCATGATAAAAAAAACAACAACTCTTAGTCAACTAGGAATAGAGGACTATATCCTCAACATGATAAAGGAAATCTACAGTTAACATTATACTTAATGGGGATAAACTAGATATTTTCCTGCTAAGAACAGGAACAAAACAAGAAAATCTTTTCTCACCATTCCTATTCAACACTGTATTGGAGGTGAAGAGGATGGGGAGGGGAAGGGGAAGGGCAAAGGGAGGAATATAGATTTGGAGAAAAGAAATAAAACTATCTTTGTTCACAGATGACATAATTGTCTGTAAAAATTCTCAAGGAATCAACACACACAAAAAAACCCTTCTGAAACAATTATAGCAAGGTTGCAGAATACAAGATTAAGGTGCAAAAGTCAAATGCTTTCTTATACACCAGCAATTGACAACTGGAATTTTAAATTAAAAACAATACAATTACACAATTTATATTAGCATCCCTCAAAATAAAATACTTAGGTATAAATCAAAAAAAAATATGTACAAGATTTACATGAGGGAAACTATAAAACTCTGAGGAAAGAAATCAAAGATCTAAAACAAACAAACAAACACATATTTCATATACATGGACATGGAGACTCAATACTCTTAAGATGCAAGTTCTTCCAAACCTGATCTATAGATGCAACACATTTGAAATCCCAGCAAGTTATTTTATGAATATAAAACAGTCAACACAATACTGAAGAACAGTCAAAGGAGTGACATTAACTGACTTTAAGACATACTTATAGTATGGAGTTTCAAAAGGTTAAAAATGGAACTCCCATTTGACCCAGTAATCCCACTTCTAAGAATATATCCCAAGAAATCAGAAACACCAATCAGAAAGAATATATGCACCCCTATGTTCATAGCAGCACAATTTACAATAGCTAAGATTTAGAAACAGCCTAAGTGCCCATCAGCAGATGAGTGGATTAAAAAACTGTGGTACATCTACACAATGGAATACTATGCTGCTGTGAAAAAGAAAGAACTCTTACCATTTGCAACAGGATGGATGGACCTGGAAAGCATTATGTTAAGCAAAATAAACCATTTAGAGAAAGATAAATATTACAAGATCTCATTCATTTGTGCAATATAATGAACAACATAAACTGATGAATAAAAATAGATCAAGAGACAGAGAAGCATCAAACAGATCGTCAAATCTCAGAGGGAAGGCAGGGGAGGGTGTGTGTGTGGAGGGGTAGAGGGATGGATAAGAGATCAACCAAAGGACTAGTATGCAAGTATATAGCCTAAACAATGGACACAGACAGTAGGGGGGTAAGGGTATGTGCTGGGGGATGGGAGCAACTGGGGAGAGGTCAATGGGGGGAAAAGGAGATATGTGTAATACTTTAAACAATAAAGAATTTAAATTGATTTAAAAAAGAGAGAGAGAGAGGTGTACTTATAAACTACAATAAAAGATGATATGCCCTGGCCAGTGTGTTCAATGGTTAGAGCATCAGCCGGAACACCCAAGGGTCACAGGTTCAATTCCAGGTCAAAGGCACATACCTGGGTTGCAGGTTTGAACCTCTGCCCTGGTTGGGATTCATGTGGGAGGCAACTGATCAATGTGTTTCTCTCACACCTCTCTCACCTCTCTCTCTCTCTCTCTCTCCCCCCCCCTTACCCTCCCCTTCTGCTCTCTCTAAAAAAAAACATAGAAATAAATGAAAAAGAAAATATCCTTGGGAAAGGATTAACAACAAAAAAAAGAAGAAAAATAAGATGATACGATGATATTGAAGAAAAACCAAACAAATAGATCACTGAAACAGAAAAGAAAGTCCAGAAACAGCCACCAAATATAACCAACAATTTTGACAAAGGAACAAAGGCAGTGCAATGGAAAAAGGATGATTTTTTCAACAAATAGTGCTAGTGCTTATTTCGGCAGCACATCTACTAAAATTGAAATGATACAGAGAAGACTACCATGGCCCCTGCACAAGGATGACACGAAAATTTGAATACTTCACAAACAAACAGTGCTGAACAACTGGAGAGCCACAGCAAAGAAATGAATCTAGGCACATCAGAAATTAACCCTAAATGGATCACAGACCTATACGTAAAAAGCAAAACTATAAGACAGCAAGAAGATAATAGTAGAAAATCTAGATGTTCTTGGGTTTGGCGATGACTTTTCAGATGCAACACCAAAAGCAAAATCCATAAAAGAAAAATGGATAAGTAGGTCTTTTCATTAACAGTTAAAACTTCTGCCCTAAGACACTAATGAAAAGACAAGTCACAGAATGGGAGAAAAATATGAAACATACATCTGATAGAGTACCATTATCTAAAATATACACAGAATTCTTATAACATCAGTAAGAAACCCACCATTAAAAATGGTCAAAAGGCTGGAAAAGATATCTACCAAAAGAAGATATACAGATGACAAATAAGCATGTAAAAAGATGCTCAAAATCATCTATCATCAGAAAATTACAAATTAAGACAATGAGATACTACTACACTCCTTTTAGAATTGTTGAAATTCAAAACACTGACAATACCAAAGGTTGATGAGGATGAGGTTAATTTGTAGAGTCTTTAGGGGTTTCTATATATAATATGTCATCTGCAAATAGTGGCAATTTTAACTCTTCCTTTACAATCTGAATACCTTTTATTACTTTTTCTTGCCTAATTGCCTTGGCTGCCTTACATTAAGTTCTATTTCTCTTTCTCTCAAGCCATTCAAACCAATGAAAGCCAGAAAGAGATCATTCAGGACCATAAATACAATGGCTCCGTTTCTTTTCCACTCTGGAATGATAGAGGCAATTAAATTATACGTAATTCCAAGAGTAAAATCAACAGAACCCTTCCACACCAACCTCTGTACAAGTTTCTAAAAAAAAACTTTACCATTCTACAAAGGTACTTGGGAAAATAGCATAACATAGCCTGAGTCCTCAAGAAGCTTGGTATGGCAATTATGAAAATGTACTTCGCAGGTCTCTCACTACAAGGAACATCATTGACCAATGGTGCCAGCTGTGAACTCTCAAAGCTATTCTGTTATTGGGGGCAAGCCAAGATTCCCATGGGTTGTTCCTAGTCATGGACTGAGCATGACAGACATATTTAATGGCATCCTTTCCCAGGAGACTCTGGATTCCTTTGACAGTTAAACCTTGGGTTGAGAACTCCCTTTTGGTTTTGCTGTAGCTTTCTTAGAACTTCACTGCAGTGTAAGGCTTTTCTTATCCAACCTGCCTTTGTCCTCCCCTGTACTGTCTGCTTGATAACTACAAGTTTTCATGATCCAAACAAAGCTCCATATAGCATGACTGAAGATTACTATTTCTTTTAAGTTGTCTGTCATTTTTATTAGGAAATAGATTTTCCATAAAAGACTTAAAACAGCTATACAAAAAGAAATAACTAGGTACTTAAAAATAGGGTTACCATATTTAAGAGAAATAAAACAGAAAAAAATCCGAAGTGAATAACAGTTTGTAGCAATTCAGATGCCTAAAACTTAGTTATAAGAAGTTTTAAAATTTAGAAAATGTTCTCATACACATTGCTTCATTTGACACATGCAACATGGAGAAAAAAGAGAGCAGAATAATACTTATTGAGTTCTTTTATGTACCATAAACATTGGTCTGGGGCCGTGGTCAGCAAATTGCAGCTCGCGAGCCACATGTGGCTCTTTGACCCCTTGAGTGTGGCTCTTCCTAAGCCTTAGGAGTACCCTAATTAAGTTAATAACAATGTACCTACCTATATAGTTTAAGTTTAAAAAATTTGGCTCTCAAAAGAAATCTCAATCGTTGTACTGTTAATATTTGGCTCTGTTGAATAATGAGTTTGCCGACCACTGGGACTCTGGGGCATTGCTATAGTTGCAGCATCTCCCTTTTACAGATGATGAAACAGAGGCTCATAAAGTTACTAGAAACGTTCAAGCATGCAAAACTAATAACACTGGACAAAGGCCTTCTTTCTCCTATGCTGTCTTCAGAATACCACTCAAAAAATAATCCTATCCCTAAGGATCCAAATCAGATGTTATCTCACCTCACTCTTCAAATGTTATATATTAAAAGTACAGCTAAGGCACATGCCCGTGGTTGCAGGCTCCATTCCCAGTAGGGGGCATGCAGGAGGCAGCCCATCAATGATTCTCTCTCATCATTGATGTTTCTCTCTATCTCTATCTCTCCCTCTCCCTTCCTCTCTGAAATCAATAAAAATACATTAATTTTTTAAAAATGTAGAGCTCTATTCACTCTCCATTCATCACAGAACAGTGACACTTCACATCTCCACCCCCCACATCCCAACCACACAAGTGAAACCAAGCAGGAGACCTGAAACCTATGACTTAATTCAAAGGAGAAGTGAAATTAATAGTTAATGATCACTAATTAATTAAAAATGCAACTTACTGATCTTCAAATTGGAAAAGCCAGTCTCAACAACCAGTGGTTTTGGGGATTGATTAACCTTCTCCCTGCTATAATATCAAAGGTCTCCTACATAAGATACCTAACTGGATGGACATCAACCCTACAACACCATAATACATTTCCTATCACAAGCACTTCTAAATTGGCTAAGTGAAGAAGTTTAATTTTACTTTAAGTAATCTGTCACAGTATGATGGCTCACCGGAGGGGGGTGGGGGGGGGGCACGGAGCATTCAAATTGTAAGTAAAACCCTAATAATATTAAGCTTGTCACAGAAATTCCTTCAAAAAATACACACACTTCAGTGTCTTAGATATAAAGCTTACATGACTATTGATGTAGGGATAATTATTCTTGGTTTTCCTTTTATCTCTTATTATTCTCTCTCTTCTTATTTCACCAAAACAAACTGCCTCTCATTGACACTA
>NW_006285042.1:1916079-1941008 GCF_000327345.1 Myotis davidii | reverse complement strand
TGTAATTGAGCAAGGAGAAGACTCCATTCCAAACTTTTTCTAGAAATACGTATTATTTCATGAAATCCTAGCCAACAGTATGTAAATCAAAGAGGTAAACCTACAAAATTTTAAGAGGTAAAAAAACTCCTACTTTTTATGATAATCAAGAAAAATAAATTCATCACTATATTTAAAAATCTTCTTTTTAAATAGTTAACATTTAGCAAGGGGAACCAAGAATACTTTAATTCCACAAAGGAAAGATGATACAGTGGAAAGAATTGAGCTTGGTATAAGGCAGCTTGCCACTTCTTAGCATGTATGAGAAAAAAACACACAAAAAAGAAACAATAGTAACTATACAATAGCAACAAAAGCCATAAAATTCTTAGAAATAAAGTTAACAAAAAATGTCAAAAGCTTGTATAAATAAAACTGAGAGACACAAAAGTTAACTTGAACAAATGGAAAAGATAACCTCTTATTCCTGGATAATTAAATATCACAAATAGATTAGTTCTTACTAATTTATAAAGTTAATGAAATTTCAATTTAGAATATCAACAACCTTTGTTTTGGAATTAGCCAAAATGATACCAAAGTTCATACAAAAAAATAAACATTCAAGAATAGCTAGAAAAACACGAAAAAGAAAAGCTACATTGGTGAATTAGCCCTACCAAAGAAACAAAAACATTTTAAAGCACTGTAATTAAAACAGTGTGGTACTGACATAGCAGTATGCAAATGACCTACTGGAACAGAATGGAAAGTTCAGAAATAGACCAGTACATGTGGAAATTTAGCATATAATAACAATGGCATCTTAAATCAGTGCAACAAAGATAGACCTTTTAATAAATTGTACTAAGACAACTGGCTAATGATATAGAAAGAATAAAAATTAGATCAATAACTCACACCATACATAGGAATAAACCCCATACAAAGGAATAAACTTCAAACAAATCAGAAATCTAAATATAAAAAGTGAAATCTTACCAAGTACTAGAAAAAAATAAGAGTGAACTTCTCTTTACCTGAGGAAAAGGCTTTTTTCTATAAGGAAAGGCTTTATAGTGAAAAGGCTTTCTAACCATAACTTAAAATCCAAATATGATAAGAGAACAGTAAGTCTGACTACATGGTGGGGAGGGGTGAGTTTTACATGGCAAAATATAGACTATATAAAGTAAAAATACTACCCTTTACATAGATAAAGACTAAATCCATAATAAACTCTTCAGAGTTAAGACAAAAAGACCAAAATCCATTTTAAAAATGGTCCCCCCAAAAAGACAATTCACACACAAATAATAAAATGGACAGTGAACAGATGAAAAGATGGTAAAGTACATCCACAATAAGATTGTAAATTAAACTACTACCTACCAGACTGGCAAATATTGAAAAGTAAAGCAATGCATGTTGTCAAAGCTGTGGGGAAACAGGCACTCATATTATTGGAGTGAATGCAAATTGGTATAACCCTTATGGAGAGGAATTTAGCAATATCCAACAAAACTGCAAATGTGTTTATGTTTTGAGGAAGCAGTCCTACTTTCTCTTAATCTACACTGAAGATATACATCTAATTTAAAAAGGACATATGTAAAAGGTTTTTCATAACAGCACTCTTAGAGATTTACAAAATACTAAAAAGAAATTAAATATCCACACATGGAAAAATGGTTGAATTAATGCTGCAATGCTATGTAGCTACAAAAAGGATATGCAATGACTCCCAAGAACCATAGCTAAGAGAAAAACCAAAATATAAAAGAGTATCTCTAATGTATTCCCTACCTTTCATGTAAGAAAGAAACCAAGAAAATTATTCTTAACTGCTCATTTGTGCAAAAGAAACCCAGAAAAAATAAACTAAAACATAATGAGATTGGCCATATACAGGGAGTGAGCACAAACAAGACAGAGAGAATACGAGGGAAAAATACATGTATATTTCTGGCTTTTGGAACCAGGTTAGTGTTTCAGATTTTTTTTTAAAAAAATCAGAAAGAATGGGGATAAAGTTCTAAGAATGGATAGATACATACAGAAACAGATGAACCAAACTGTATTTCAAATAAATAATGTAACTGTGCTAGAGGAAAAAATTTACGTTAAAAAAATAAATTAAAAAAAAATAAGACAGAACCAACTCAAATATCTCTGAACAGAATATATGGGTTTGATACAGCGATGATAAAATGTAATAAAGCACTGTGGAGTCAGACAGCTTGGATTTAAATACTTGGCCATTTATTCATGTGCTAAGTGTGACCCTGGACCAGTTACTTTATCACTTCTTTGTGCACAGTTTGCCTACTCCAAATAATAACCAATCTCATAATACTAATGTTATGTCTCAAATAAAACCACACATGTAAAAACGTTAGATCATTGTGCATATAAAAAGTACTTGGTATTTGCTATCATCAACTACTAATCCAAAGAAAACATTGAATATGTGGGCACCCAAGAGAAACACGTAGTAAAAATGGAGTCCTTGTCATGAAAAAAAAAATTTGGAAATTTTCTAGTGTTCAAGGAATTTAGAATAGCAAAATCCATATGGCTGGCTAGAATCATCTGGGAAATTTCATAAAGGAAGAATCTGGCATGGGTCTTAGACATAGATAGAAGAATGGGAGTGATACGGAAAGATAATGGGAATCTGAATAAAAGCAGAGAGGTCATAAAGACCAATATAGGTCAAGGGCCGTGACACAGAAAGGTTGGAAAGCTGAGTATTTGAAGATCAGGCAAGACTATGGAAGCTCCTAAATGTATAATTGAACTGGGCAGGTTTTATTTTCTAGACTACGAGGAACCACAAGAGATTTGTATGTAAGAGAAACAACATGACCAAACTGAACTATGGGATTATTTTAGTGTTGGTATATAGAAGGAATCAGAAGGAAGAGATCAGAAGTAGTCTTATGAGTGCTTCAGCCAAACAACGACAAGGGCCTGACTAGAATGGTAGTGACGAGGAAAGGAAAGAAGGAATAAATCAACAAGGCAGTGAGGGGAATAAAAAAATGAAATCAAGTTTGATAATGATTGCATATGAGGTATGAGAGAATAGGTTTTAGAGAATAGAAGAGTCTGAATGACAAGATAAATGATAATGCCATTAGAAGGAAAAAGGAATTCAAACTAACCGAAATGATTTCTATTGGGTCTTCAAAGTGAAGTCAGGGTTGTATAAGAAGCCTTGACAATTTGAGATAACAGCACAACATTGAGATACCAAGAACCAGTGGGCATTTGGCAACATGGGAATAGTGATTGGGAGAGAAAGAGTGAGAACTGATGACAAAATTTGTAGATTTGTTTCCTAAGAAACTAAAACCACCTTAGAATGTTCGAACCATTCTAAAGCAGGACACTAAAATGTGTGCTACTTCAGAGCAGTAATCATCTCACTTTTTTTACATCCCAAAATGTTTAGCATAGTTTTTAGCACACGGGAGACTCTCAGCAGAATGTTGCAGAGGTGGGAGGAGTAGAGGAAGGTATAGAACTGCATGTCTTACTAATGGCAGAACCTTGACTATAGCCCAGGTCTCCTGACTCTCCACTATACCATAACATAGAGATGACCTCCAAACATCCATTCATAGGATCCCCTAAAGAAATAGTGTAAGAAATGACAATAAAATGAATGGTGGGGATTGCTGGTTTCTAGGGACAAAGAGAGACATAAGAAAATAGTAAAGAAAGATCAAAGTTATTGCAGGTGTGTGTGTGTGGGAGATGATAGTGTTGAATAATAGATTCAAAGGAAATATTTAAAGAAAGGAAGCAAAGTAAAAATATCAAATGATCCTCTGCTACAGTCAATGTTTCTCTGGTCTACTATACCTGTGAGACCTGAAAGGACAGAACAGGACTGATAGCTGTGTCCTTAACCCCTCTTCCAAGAAAAAGCTGCAGAATGTATCAGTTACTCAGCCTGCCCTTATCTCGGCCAATGGGAAAGCGGGGGAGACTAGCCCAAGGCCAAGAGTATGCTAGCCACCGCCCTGTATTTGTGTAACCAGACCCTAGCTCAGCTGTGGGCAAACTACGGCCAGTGGGCCGGATCCTGCCCGGGCTGTTCTATCCGGCACCTGGAGCCCAGCGGAGGGTTCTCTTGCTCTCCCCTCCGCTCCGCTCCGCTCCTTCACCAGCAGCAGTGTTAACATGGCAACGTTGGGAAACACGGCCGCAGCTCCTTCTTCTGAGTCCAGTTTAAGAATCCACTATGGCCCTCGAGTCAAAAAGTTTGCCCACCCCTGCTAGCTGCACCCTGCCCTTGCGTCACTAGCCCCCGGCCCTCACTCAACCAACCGGAATCGGCCAAATCAGTGGTCAGAGTGTGCCCCCACCCCCCCCCCACCCCAAGCCCTATAAATTCTTTGTTCCCTTGGGACTCGGGGCTCTCTCTTGCATCCAGTAATGGAGGCAAGGGAGGGGGGGGACCAAGTCCCGGGCTTGAATAAAAGACTGGATGCTTTTGCATTGGACTCGGCACTCCCTGGTCGTTCTGTGGGGGTTCTTGAAATCTGGGTGTAACAAGACCCAAGGGAGGAGAGGTAACTTTTTAAAAGTAGAAAGTACCATGTTTTAATCTACATTTCACAGCATTTTAAATACATGAATCACTAATAGCAGTAGTTAAAAAATAATGTAATCTTCAGATTTTATTTCTACACAACATATAGCAGAAAATAAAATCACTATAGTAAATAGTTGAGCTGAACAAAAATATGCACAATAAATGAAATGTGAAGCAAAAAGAAACAACTGAAAATCATGTATTAATAGCAAAATACATGAAATACTGAAGGTCTTACCTTAAATCTCTTGTCTTGCAATACTTTCTTGATGGCAACCAATTCTCCTGAATCACAAAGTTTGGCTTGATATACCACACCAAATGACCCATTTCCAATCACTTTAGTGTCTGTATAGCTGACTTCTTGCGGCCTGTCTGGACCCTGCCCAGGAGTTGCCACCACTGTGGTCACCTTACTGCCATCCTTGTCTCCTAAAAGAAAAAAGGTATAGACAAATGAGAAATGTAAAGAATTAAACAGAGAAAATTGCCAAAGTATACAAATTAAACTATATTCTTTGCCACAAGCTATTTTTAAATGTTTATCTCAGTTTATCATATAGAGTTACTTCAACTATTTGTTTCAATTTAAGTATTTCTTTCCCACCATTTATTCAGTAATTCTATAGATCAGGTGCACCATGCTTAATACATGTGACTCTATATTTAATGGAAACAACACCATGAAGATAATAGTACTATTCCCATATTAAACATAATGGGAAGAAAGGTGAACTCACTAAGGTTTGAATCCTATCTATACAATTCTAAAAAGCCCTAGTTATTTCCTCAAGGCTTCCTTATTGTACTTGAAAATAAAATATGTGAAGTTGCAAATGTCTAAATATGCTCACTCTATTCACACTACTCTGCCTTTAGGAAGGTAAGTTTTTTGCTTCTTCATGTCTTATTTCTTTTTTAAGAAAACAGTGGAATGCCTCTTAGAAGGTCAGATGGAAAAAAGTAACAGGGAAAGAATGTTAATTTGGGGTAGGAAATGCAAAATCTATTCTGAACTTAGCTTCATTCATAAGTAGCTCACTGGCTCTGGGGTATCTGCTCACTCATGGCCCTCTCCTACCTTTTTTGCCTTTCTTCACCTGATCTCCTGACCCAGAAACAATCTAAAGTCTCTGCAATTCAAGCTCAAGAGCCACTTCCTACTTGGCATAGTTCACAATAATCTTTTCCTCTGAATTCTTAATCTACTCTAAACAATCCTATGCTACCTAGCACCTAACTTTAGAGCTCTAAATTATTCTGTTATTGATTTCAAAATACACACAGATTCTTGTGAGTACAATCATTTGAAGCAGCAATTATGATTTCTGCTACTTCTCTCTTCCTTGACAAATCTAAAACCAATTCTCAGTACAAAATAAGTCCATAGGCTCAATGACTAAACTACACATTTTCCTTTTTGTCCTCTACTACTTTAATTATCAATTTTATTTTTAAGATGCTAACCTAATAAAAGAAAAAATAATGTAATATTTAACTCTAGATAGCAAGTCAAGATTATGAAGCATTCATTTGTACCTCATATATAAAAGGATAAAAACTAGATTAAAAAATATAATCTAGTTTTCCAGTGGCTTGAGTGTTTTCTCCTACCAAATATAAAACTGTAAGATAAATGAATATACTAATATTAGTGGTATATTATAACCAATATTTTAGTCATTTAAGTTCACAGAGGTATTAATATACACAAAAGTCAATAATATGCACAGTCTATATATTATATTAAGGACAGCTATCTTTTCAAATTAATTTTTTTTATTGGTTTCAGAGAGAGGAAGGGAAAAGGAGAGTTAGAAACATCAATGATGAGAGAGAATCACTGGCTGCCTCCTGCACTCTCCTCGCCCCCTCAACTGGGGATGGAGCCTGCAACCTAGGCATGTGCCCTGAGCCTCCTGATTCATGGGTCGATGCTGAACCACCGAACCACACAAGCCAGGCTATGGCCTGTTATCTTAAACATATGTCTTTAGTTCCAACGTGAACCACCCCAATAGGTATGATTTAGTTAGCACAGGTCCAACACCACTTCTAGAAAGAATAACTTAAATCTTATCAACACCATCATTTTACAACAGTATCGCATATGCTTTAAATGCTTTAAATGTATATAAACCTGAACACAAGCCAACACATACATAATAGTTCTCAAGGTTTTCAAATGCTCCCTTCACATCTCATTTCCAAGTAAAAGAAATCTTAAATATACTAGCTAAAAAAACTAGTTTAACCTAGCCATTTTGGCTCAGTGGACAGTGTGTCGTCCCTCGGACTAAAGGGTCCTGGGTTCAATTCCTAGTCAACGGCATGTATGTACCTTGGTTGCAGATTCGATCCCTGGCCCTTGTCGGATGTGTGCAGGAGGCAACCAAACATCACTCACATCAATGTTTCTATCTCTCTGTCTCTCCCTCTCCCATCCACTCTCTCTAAAAATCCATGGAAAAACATCCTCAGGTGAAGATTAAAAACAAAAAACAAAACAAAAAAAAACGAACAGTTTAGTTTAATCTAAGCTGAGTTCTAAGTCATCATGCTCCATTCCCCCCAAAAAAACTATTACTTTTGTTTCTGACCATGTTAACCTTAACTCAATTTTTCAGGTTGACTACAAACTTATATACTACTAGAGGCCTGATGCACAAAATTTGGGCAAGAGTAGGCCTTGCTTCCCCTGGCTGGCAGCACCAGCTGACTTTGGCACCCAGGACCCTGACTTCTCTCCGGCCACCAGCAGGCACTCGGGATCTGGGCTTCCTGCGCAGCCCCGGCTTCGGCTTCTTCTGGAAGGTCGTCCGGGAGGACATCCGGTCTAATTAGCATATTACTTTTATTATTATAGATAAGTTATTTTCTTCTTCTTTGAAAAATAAACTTATATTATAGCACTCCTAAAGACAGAATCAGTCTTTTGAAATTAAACTCTTCATAAAGAGATCTAGAAAGGTTAGATCCAGAAAGATTAAAATCCAAGGTCTTGAATACATTTCCTTATAATCCAATTGCCCCAAATTTCAAACAGAAGTGATTTAAGACCAGATTTTTAAAAAAAGAAATGAACTATGAATTAATAATGCCACTGAACAAGTGGCTTGCAAAACCTCACAGGCATAGTTCACAAAACAAAGCATTACCATTTTTTATTAAGATTAAATAAATAGATTTTAAGAATGACTGCTGTATTCTACAATTTTAACTGAGAACAAAAGCTGCCTGGGATATAATCAAAACTATGCTTCTCCGCTGTATAACCATATCTCAATAACAAAAACAGCAGTCACAGCTCTGTTCTTGCTCTGATAAGAGAATTTAAGCAATATACAATTGTGTAATGACTTTCTCCTCTGAGGCTGCATTTCGAGAAAAAAAAAATTCACATTTCAGAGAAATGGTTTCAGAGCCTCAAGAATAAGCTATGAAAGCTATCCATCACAACCCTGGGATTTATTATCTCTTTAACCTCAAGTATACTTGGGAACAGCGGCTACTCCAGCATCATCTACACTAATAAAAGAGAAACATGCAAATTAACCATCACTCTGTCACTCCGCTATACCCACCAGCCAATCAGAGTGACTATGAAAATTAACCCAACAAAGATGGCGGTTCATTTGCATACACAGGCGCAGAGCGAAGACTGAAGACAACTAAAGATGGCGGCAGCCGCGGAGCTGGAGCAAGCAGGAGGCTTGGGTTGCTCCCGGTGATGGAGGAAGCCAAGCTTCCCGCCGGCCCTGGGCTCTTCTCAAGGAGGGGTTGGGGGGCTGGGCCCCGCACAAAGAGCTGGGAAAAAAAAAAAAAAGGAGGGGCCGGGAGCAGCTGAAGCGGAAAAGCCAAGCCTCACTGCTGTGGCCGGACCAAAGGCCTAGGTCCCAGGGGCCAGAGTTAAACCGGTGCCGGCAGCCAGGGTAAGGAAGGCCTATTGCACGAATCTTCGTGCAACAGGCCACTAGTGATTTGTATATAAGAAAATGCACAAATCAGATAATTCTGTAAAAATATTAAAAGCAAAGTAGAAAGGTAAACGGATAGCTCCTATAGAAGCTATCACTGAAAGAGACTCTAGAGGCCTCCTAATTTAAAACTGATTGGATGTGGATAAGGACCAATCCTTTCACCTTCCTGTACATTTAGTAAAAAAATACTATCTTAAGAATTTACAATCTTAGCAGAAATTAAAAGTTTTCCTCTCTTTCAAATAGAGAAATTGCTAAGAACTCTTTCGGGCTATACTCTACTATAAAATCCCTAGGTATATTAGGAACAATGACTCTCAGGCTTTCTACCTCAAGCATCCTGGAATTTTTATTCAGAAATCATCAAGCTAATCCATCAGACTACTCCATCAGAGATCTGAAATAGCAGAGCTATACAGAATGGCAAGATATCACTGGGGATGACTTGGCCTGGGCATTACTAGCACAAGGGATAGTCAGCAGCTAGTGTGCCAAGGAAAAGCGTGTCATCACTTGGCATTGTAATTTCCTGAGTTAGAAAGAAAATAACAGCTGTATAAAATTTCACTGTACAAAGAACTTTCCAATTCATTATTTCATCCATTCTAATATTTATAATAAATGTAGAGATATATTATTGTTTACTATGCAAATGAGGAAAGTAAGACTAAGAGAGAATAACTTGTCCAATGTTATAAAGCTTTAGCAGAACTCTTCACTTGCCTCATGCTGCCTCTGCTATATTTTACAACCTTCCTACTACAGCTGAAAGACTAACTTTGTATACCATTATACCTCTAAAGCAGCAGATGTTTCTGAAAACATGATATAAAAAGAGTAATAAGAAGTAAGAGAATAAATGAATAATCTTTTACAGTTTTTAGGCCTCAATCATTCAGTTATTAACAGCTAAAAAGTTCTTTCTAAAAATACTCTGGCAGCATTAGATTTCGAAACTTCTCCCCCGCACCCCCCAAAGCACATGGAAAACAAAAATGTAAAACAACTGATTCTGTGATATTCAATCATTTAACATTTGCTACTGGAAAGAAGATAATTTTGGGTCTTAGCAATAAAGCAGCATTTTAAGCTCTGCTAACAAGAGACCAAAAGCTAGAAATCATAAAAAATCTGCCTCATTTTTAAAAAGAAGTCACCACTTTGCTCAATACTAAACTTCCAACAATACATAGTATAGTGAATCTCAAACTAATTACAATAAAATTGGTCTCTCAAAAACGCCACTGTCTCCAAGGAGCAACAACTGCAGAACAGTGGTAACACAGAGGCTCCAGGCCCTCTCTCTGGCCAAAAGACTCCAGGAATCCTCTATTTCAATTAAAACTCACTCAGGTGGTATTAATTTCCTATCATAACTAGAATACAATTAAATCCCCTACTCTTTACCACAATAGATAAATCTTAAATATATAAATCACAATAGGCTCCTCATGAGGCAATGGAAAGATGGCCTACAATACAACCATTTTCTATTGAAGGCTATCTAATCTAATAAAAGAACATGCAAATTGACCGCACCTCCAATACACCCCAAGCCATGCCCACCAGACAATCACAGCGACTATATGCAAATTAACCCAACCAAGATGGTGGCCGGCAGCCATGAGCTGGAGCAAGAAGGAGGCTTGGTTGCCCCGGCGATGGAGGAAGCCAAGCTTACCGCCTGCCCTGGCCGGCTGTGGCCTCTGCTCAAGGCAACAAAGTTTCAATTATAGAAGACAAATAAATCCCAGATACCTGCTTCGAGCCAGCCTCCACTGAGAGCTTGGGTGGCTGGGGGCTATGGCCAGCCTGCAAACAGCCATCAGTCCCTCGCCCAGGATGGCCACACCCTCACGGGGTGAGGGTCCCCGCTGGGGGGCTTGGCCAGCCTGCAAACAGCAATCAGCCCCTCACCCAAGCTGGCCAGGCATCCTAGAGGGGCCCCCTACCCTGAAGGGGCTGTGGCCAACCTGCAAACAGCAATCAGCCCCTCACCCAGACTGGCCAGGCACCCCAGCATGACCCCTCCACCCTGAAGGGGGTGTGGCCAGCCTGCAAACAGCCCTGGCCAACTTCTTTGGAAGTTGTTTTGAACTGGGAATGAGGAACAATGTGCTACCTTGGGATTTATATATGCACAAATTCCAGAGTTGTTTTTTTGTGATGTGGGACAGCAACCAGAACTCAAATATTATATACATTAGGGGTACCTTTTAAATATAAATTTTATTATTATCATACGCAAATACGCTGTTATCTTTAAACTTATAAAAAGTAAAATGTTATAGTTTAGACAGATCAACTACAGGAGATTCCTAAACTGTGTGATGTAGAGATTTAGTTTTCATATTCTTTTTTTCCTTATTGATTAGAAAAATTGCTTTTTCAGTCCCCAATCAACATGTTTCTAGAGGGGAGGGGAGGGGAAGAAAGGGGAGGGGAGAAAAAGGCAATGTTTCTTGTATTCCTGCAAAAGTAGCAGCTGTGGTGAACTAGTGGATTATTACTTTGTATTCTGATAAATCTGTTAAAGTGCTTAAATGTTTGCTATCTGTTCACTGATTTGATTTTCCTTAGATGAATTCTGGCTCTCCTTTTATTCATAAGCATTGGAAAGTGTATTAAACTTGGGAAGCCAGCCCAGGTCCTGGGTGCCTATTTTATTCCAGTCTTCAGTGAGCATAATATTAAAATCAGTGCTCTAGAAAAAATTTTTAATGTATTAAGTCTATTTGGTCTGCCTTCTGACAACTCAAATCCCTGCAAATGTAACAGCTCACTCCATCTTTTCCCTGAACTAAGCGCCTAAGTTATCCCCACCCCTAAATCCAAAATAGCCCAGCACATAAACTTACATATATTTTCACATGCATTTTGTTATTTATTTATGTATGTATGTATGTATGTATGTATGTATGTATGTTAATCCTCACCAGAGGATATTTTTCCATTGATTTTTAGAGAGTAGAAGAGAGAGGGAAAGACAGAGAGAAACATCATGTGAGAGAAACACATCGATTGGCTGCCTCCTGCACCAGTGAGCCCTGACCAGGGCCCAGGATGGAGAGGAGCCTTCAGCCAAGGTACATGCAACCCACCTACAACAGAATCTTTGCAGGCCAACACTCCATCCACTGAGCCAAACTGGATAGGGCTTCACATGCATTTTCAAGTGGTGGTTACAAATCTAAAATGTTCTAGTAAATTGCAAACAGAGGGAGAGGAAAAAGAGCAGAATGGGATTTGTTTTCTCCCAGAAGACTTGCTTACTCTAGGTTAGTCCTATTACCAATTATAATTTAACAATGTGGATGAACAGGGGGTGCTGTAATGAATCATAAATTGCTAACTGGGCAGGTCATGGTGAGTAGTCATGCCCCAGGCCTATAACTTCTTTAGTGAAAGGCTTTTAACCAAGCCCTGTTTATTGTTTTTGTGCATCTAGGTTAACACGCCTTTGAAATGCCAGAATACTTCTAGAGAAGACCACCCTCAGGAGAGCACACAATTTTAAATATCCTGTACTCCAACCCCTGCTTGCTTTCTCCCACCTGCATGTAATCTTCCTTACGTTTTCTCTTTAGTTTCAAATGCATAAAAAGAACTGAAAAATTGTTATTTAATGGAGCATTTGAGATCTTGCTTCCAGGCAACTTTCATTAGTTTTGGCTCAAATCTATACTAATAAAAGGGTAATATGCTAATTAGACCGGGAGACCTTCCGGATGTCCTTCCGGACAAAGCCATGGTTGTGGGGCCAAGGCAGAGGCGGTTAGGGGCGATCAGGCCAGGAGGGGAGGGCAGTCAGTGCTATTTAAAATGTGAGAGGGGAGACAATTCTATACCTTGAGTACTTGGACATTAATAAATCATCTCTGTGTGTTTTTATTAAAAATTAATTCTCTGCCAAAACCAGTTTGGCTCAGTGAATGGAGCCTCAGCCTGCAGACTGAAAGGTCCTGGGTTCGATTCCGGTCAAGGGCATGTGCCTGGGTTGCGGGCACATCCCCAGCAGGAGATGTGCAGGAGGCAGCTGATCGATGTTTCTCTCTCATCGATGTTTCTAACTCTCTATCTCTCTCCCTTCCTCTCTGTAAAAAATCAATAAAATATATTTTTAAAAAAATTAATTCTCACAGGTATTTATACTATACACATCCTTTCTATTTTGTAAGTATTCTCTCATATTAATGTCACAGAGTAGGCTCAGTGACAGAAAATTCTAAAAAATATTGAAGACAGAAAAGGAAAAGAGATAACAGTACAAGTTTTGCTTCAAGTACAGGTACACTGTCATTAATGATTAACTTATCACATGCTGAATAAGCACTACCTGTGTAACAGACAGGTACTATGGAACTGGGGTTAAAAATAAATGAATGCAACAAACAAGGCCCCTTCCCTCATAAAGCTTTTTGTTCAAAGAAAATGCCATTAATGAAATCTGGATTTATTATTTATTCAAAATCTGGGTTCAGTATATCCTATAACTTAATAGAGGAAGGTACCTTATTAATTATTTTCACATACCTTGGATAATCATAATAATCCTGCTAAGTGCATGAAATTAGCTCCATCTCACAGATAAGGAAACTGAGGCTCCAGGAAGTTGAGACTTATTTAGAGATAACAAACTAATAAGAGGGTCTTATTAAAAGAGTTGTTCTAACTCTTAAGTGTCAACTCCATTACTAATATATCAACCTGCTTCTAAGAAAAGGCAAAACAGGAAAAGGTACTACTGAATGCTCAGAATGAAAAAATCTCATCTACATATATAAAGAGCCAGCGACCGGACACAGTAATGACTGAATGACTGGTCACTATGATGCCCACTGCGGCCAGCGAGCCCAGAAAACCGGCCTACCAGGGGTGGGGCTGGCTGGCCAACCTGCCCCCCGCGGCCCTTCCCCCTGGCTGGCCTGCCCTCGATGGGCCCCAAACACCCCAATTGGGCCACAGCCCCTCCCCCTAGCCAGCCCTGACCCTGATTGTCCCCCCTACCCCAATAGGGGTTGGGACCAGCCAGCCAACCTCCTAGCCTCTCCCTCTTCCCAGTCCCACCCCAGATCGCCCCCCGCCAACAGGGGCAGGGCTGGCCGGCTAACCTCCCACAGCACCTCCCCACAGCCAGCTGGGCCCTGATCAGGATATCGGGATGGGCCGGCCAGCCAACCTCCCATTTCCTCCTCCCTACAGGCCCGGGCAAGACGGACCCCACCCATGCACGAATTTGTGCCTGGGTCTCTAGTCTACACTAATAAAAGAGAAAGATGCAAACTGACCGTACCTTCGCAATGCCCAACAGCCAATCAGGAGTAAGCAAATTAACCCAACAAAGATGGCGGGTTAATTTGCATATCAGGCGCCAAGCAGCTGAGGGCAGGGCGGGACACAGGCATTCCACACAGCCCCAGCCGCTCCAGGCCTCTGGGCAGTGTGGGAAGGCGGAAAGGTGGCTCCAGGCCTCTAGGCAGCATGGGAAGGCGGAAAGGCGGCTCTGTGCTGGAAGGAAGGCAGAAAGAGGGTTCCAGCCCAGAGCAAAGGCAGAAAGGCAGATCCGGCCCGGAGTGAAGGCACTGCTGGCAGCCAGGGGAAGGAAGGCCCATTCTTGCCCAAATCTTCGTGCATCGGGCTATCAAATCTAATAATAGACAAACATGGTAATTGACCATACCTCCACTATGCTTCCCCTTGGCTAATCAGCAGGATATGCAAATTAACCCAACCAAGATGGCGGGCAGCAGCCACGCAGCTGAAGCGAGCAGGAGGCTTGCTTGCTCCAGTGATGGGATCAAGCCCAAAGCCCAGGCAGGCTTGTGCCCTGGGAATCGAACCATGACCTCCTGGTTCATGGGTCGACACTCAACCACTGAGCAACACTGGCAGGGCACGTATGTTGTTTTCATTAAAAACTGTACCTTCCTTTACTGGCTCTGTAGAACACGCCCACACCTTTCCCCGTCCCTTTCCTCCAGGCTCAGTTTCTTTGTCTCTTTCTTTTCCTAAGCTCCAACTTTTGCTTCTGCAACTTGTTTCCTGAGAGAACCAATTGCTTCTACCGCTCACTTTTCCTACTTCTCTGACTTTCTAAGGAAACTTTCTCTTATAGTTTGAATCTTACCTCTGAATTCTTTCTTAGCCAGAACTCAAGTACCAAGGTTGCTGAACCAAGGTCCAGTCTGATTCCACTGGTCTAACACCTAGTTCTGCTTCACCATCAACATATTTAGAAATATAACCTGACCATCATACAGCCCCTGGATATTCTTTTTTCCTAGCTCTGTGAGATGAGTTACTCAGTACACCCTAAAATAACATGACTTTAGACACACACACACACACACACACACACACACACAACTTTGTCATCCTTTTTCTCTCTTCCCCTTCCTAAACCTCCAATATCCTCTTTTAAATGACTGTTGTAAGGGAGAGCAGAACATGAAGGGAGAGAGAAAAATTTTTTATCTTCTAGGCTGAGAAAGTGAAATGAATCAGTATCACTATTTCTCCCCTAGGAACTAACAAAGAAAAGGATAATTGTTTTTTAGTTACCAAAAACTCAGCATTAGCAATCAAACAATGAACAGAACAGTTTTTGCTATAAACTATGAAAGAGGGAAGTCAAGGGGGAAATTTTTTAAATGTTGAAGCCACAGCAGCATGGCATGGCTACTAACACTTCCAAAAGCAATTCTGAAGGAAAATGGTGGACAAAATGCTGGGAATTCTCTATGATACTCCTCAATATGGTAAAAAGCAAAACATGAAATGCCATTGGTAGCTATGGAGGGGTTGGCAAGGTAAGGGAGGGAAGGTCCAGAAAAAGTCTATAGCTTAAAAAGCTTCTGCACAGCAAAAGAAACCATCAACAAAACAACAAGAAAACCCACTGCATGGGAGAACATATTTGCCAATGTTATCTCTGATAAGGGTTTAATCTCCAACATTTACAGGGAACTGTGAGGACCCAATGGTTGCTTAGGAGACGGAGCTTTTGACACTGACTGGCATAGAAACCGACCAATCAGAATCAAATTTGCTGGCAGCGGAGGGCAGTTGGGGGCAAGGTCAGGCCTGCAGGGGAAACTTAGCCTTTTAGATATATAGAATAAACTTGCTTAATTGAACCTGCTTTCTGATGTAGCTAAACTTTTTTCCAGCCCAGTGAAGCACCCCAACTTCTCTTTCAGGTAATTGTCAGCAACACAGCAGTAACTATCAACATGAAGCAAATTATTATTGTAGATCATGCAGGAAGAACAAACGGTAAAATATTTAACTCTAGCAATGTTTGACTATACTCTGCACAGTGACAAAACCTGAAGTCATTTTCAAGGTCCACCATTTCTTACTTCTTTTCAGTGGGGTCAAGTTTCTAAGCTTTCTAAATCTCCATTTTCCAGCTAATGAAAAGAAAATAGAATTCCACAAGTCTTCTATCTACCTACTCCAGGACTTCTGTGAAGATCAAATGAGATGAGGCACGGCGATAATACTTCACAGACATTTGGTTAAATTGTAAAATGTTCCCACCTGGCTATAAGCAAGTTGTGTTCCTGGGCTGAAGAAACTCCAAGGAGGCTAGTAGCTAAGGAGAGGAAGCCAGGCATTGATTGCTGCAGGACGTCATTACCTGGCACCCACAGCCACCATTTGTGGGCTGGGCTATGGGCTGCATTTTGCACCATGGGATCTAGGCAGCGTCAGCTGCGATTTGGTGGGCTGCCACTCCAGGGTGGTGGTGGGGCCTGTGTCCCACTTGGGGGGAGCCGAGTGCTGCTTTGTGGGCACCAGGTCCACGGCGCCATTTCTCTGTAAATGGCCAGTGCGCATCATAGCAACCAGTCAGAGTGACACTTAGCATATTAGCCTTTAATATATATATATATAGATTGATATGTCAAAAAAAAAAGGCTTTACAAACTGCATAATTCCAATTATACAACACTCTGGAAAAGACAAAACTATAGAAATATGTAATAAAAATATTTGTGGTTGCCAGTGATAGGAGGGTAGTAGGAATGAACAGGTGGAACACAGATAATTTTTAAGGCAGTGAAACTATTCTGTATGCTATTATGATGATGGATACATAACATTATACATTTATCAAAAAACCACAGAACTATCCAACACAAAGAGTGGGCCTTAATATCAATTATGAGTAACAAAGGAGGGACTTTAATGAATATGTATCAATTTTAACCAATGTACCACACAATGCAAAAGGGAGTATGTGAAAATTCTCAGTACTTTCTGTTCAATTTTTCTGTAACCCTGAAACTGTTCTAAGAAATAAATGCATTAAGTAAATAAAAAAGAAAGGCATTACAGCACAATGATTCTAAGCCAATTGAGTGTGCTTACTTGGAAAATGTATTCATTATTAAAAATATGAGGAAACAGAATGGTTTGAGTTTTTATTCTGCTTTGCCTTTCTCATTATACATGCCTGGTCCCTATCCCAAATCTAATACAAATAAAAACATTTGGGCCCTAGCCAGTTTGGCTCAGTGGATAGAGAGTTGGCCTGCGGATTGAAGGGTCCCTGGTTCAATTCTGGTCAAGGGCATGTACCTTGGTTGCGGGCACATCCCCAATGGGAGGTGTGCAGGAGGCAGCTGATCGATGTTTCTCTCTAATCGATATTTCTAACTCTCTATCCCTCTCCCTTCCTCTCCATAAAAAATCAATAAAATACATTTAAAAAAAAAATTGGGGAGTAGGCCCCTAACAAGTATATATTTATAAAAGTTCCCAAGTGATTCTACTGTCAGTCAACATGATGCAAAAGAGCCAGGAACTTGTGAGTTAAACAGACTGGTCTGATTGCTGCTTTGTACTAAACTAGCATAACTTCTTTGTGCCCCAGTTTCCTCAAATGTAAAATGAGATGGTTAAACTTGCCAACTTGACAGATAAGAGCACGAACCAAATACTAATGTCACTTTTGACTCAAAATTTCTTTCTCAACTATAGGAATGTAAGTTTGAACTAAAATAATTTCTAAAGCACAAAATCCTTTACTTATCTTAAACCTAATCAAGATAGAAACAACTTTCATTGTTTTAACTAAGGTAATACAAACGACAGCTCAACTGTCTTACCTGATAGAATAAACCAATGCTTTTTCTATCACAGTTCTATCCCCACAAGAGCATTCAGTCTTTTGCAGCTGTTTCAGGTATTCAAAAAGATCAGCAAACGTGTAAGTTAAGAATCTGAGATAACTGTAAGAAATCAAATACACTCAAGAAGGCAATCCAATAGGTAAATGCCATTATCTCTTACTAGTAGCAAATTTCCCGTATTTCCTAACATTCACATGCGCAAAGACCAGCACATACTAAATCCAATGCCAGCAGGGTTCAATTTCCATGTCTTAATTGATTTAAGTACCATGCTGAATGTCAAAAGTCTCATTCTAGAAAAGTAAAAATTATCACCTACCCTCAGCATCTAGTACATAAAAGAGCACCTGTGCACCATATAACATTGTGTGCAATAGACAATCAAGTTTTTTCCATTTATAGTTTCAAATAAGTTGTTGAGCATTTACTCTATGTCAGGTAGTATGCTGAACAATGGAAAAGAATAGTGAGCAAAACCAAGTCTCTGTTCTCATGAAGTTTACATTCTAGTAGGGAAGACAAATTAATACATGACATAGTAATAAACGCAATTTTAAAAAATAAAGCAAGATGAGAGGTAGGGTTATTTATTGACTGGGAGGAGCCACAAGAGAGCCTTCTGAAATGATGACAAAAATATTCTATTCTTAGCTTGATCTGAGTGGTAATGTGTATTCATTGAGTTTTAGATTTAGGCTTTATGCAATCTGCTGTATATAAATTATACTAATTCTAAGTGTTTTTTAAGCTGGCTAAAAGATTGACCCCTGCACCCTAATGTTCATTGCAGTGTTTTATATACAATAGCCAACCTATGGAAGCAACCCAAGTGTCCATCAATAAACAAGTAGGTAAAAAGTTCTGATATATATATATATGATGAAATATTACTCAGCTACACACACACACACAAAAGAAATCTTACCTTTTGCAATAGCATGAAAGAACCTACAGAGTATTATGTCAGTCAGAGAAAGACAAATACAATATGATTTCACTTAGAATCTAAAGAACAAAATAAATGAACAAACAAAACTGAAATAGACTCATGGATTGGTGGTTGCCAAAGGGGAGAGGGCTTGAAGGACTGGGTGAACGAGGTGAAGAGATTAAGAACTACAAAGCGGCAGTTACAAAACAGTCATGGGGATGTAGAGTACAGCATATCTATAATAATAAAAGTATAATATGCTAATAAGACCAGACGACCTTCTGGATGAAGCCAGGGCTTCAAAAGAAGCCCTGGTCCCAGGTGCCTGCTGGCAGCTGGAGGGAAGCCTGGGTGCTAGAGGGAAGCGGTGCCAGCAGCCAGGGGAAGGAAGGCCTACTCTTGCATGAATTTCATGCATCGGGCCTCTCTAGTAGTCAATAATACTTTGATAACTATGAATGGTGCCAGGTGGGAACTGGAAACATCAGGGCGAACATTTTGTAAAGTATATAATTGTCTAGCCACTATGCCATACTGAAATCAATGCAAAATAATATTGAAAGTTTAATTGAAAAAATAAAAGCAAAAATTAAAAAAATTATAAACTACCCCCCACTGCCTGGCTGGTGTGTGCTCAGTAGTTGAGCGTCAACCTATGAACCAGGTGGTCAAGGTTCAATTCCTGGTTGGGGCACATACCCAGTTGCAGGCTTGATCCCCAATGTGGGGCGTGCAGGAGACAGCTGGTGAATGATTCTCTCTCTCATCACTGATATTTCTGTCTCTCACCCTCTCCCTTCCTCTGTGAAAATCAATTTAAAAAAATTTTTTTTTAAAAAAAGACTACCCTACCCAGTTCCAATGATGATTTTTCTCTTGATTATCACAATTATTAATATACTCCCAAGTTTAGGGACTAAATCCTCATAGCTAAATAAAATTACACCTTCTAGAACTAAATACATGATCTTTCTGTTTCCTTTGTATACTAGAGGCCCGGTGCACATATTCGTGCATGGGTGGGGCCCAGGCAGCCTGCCCTGATGGGGGCCGGTCGGGCCAGGCCAGCTGGGGGGAGGGAATGCAGGAGGTTGGCAGGCTGGCCCCACCTCTGGTAGGGGTGGAGGAGGCCAACAGGGGGTGGGGCCAGCAAGGGGTAGGGGCCCCAGGCAGTTGGTGGGCCGGCTCCGCCCCCAATCGGGGTAAGGGGGCAGAGGTCACAGGCGGTTGGTCAGCTGGCCCTGCCCCCTGGTCGAACTCCCGGTAGAAGGAAAAATTTGCTTATTAGCCTTTTATTATATAGGATACTTCACAATTGTAATACATTTACCTCTATTACCCTACAGTTCTACTCTTTAAGTCAATCATTTAATAAGCACCTACGGTATACACATAATTTAGGGTGAAAGAAAAACAAACTATTAGCCTCTACTGTCAATAAAAGATAAAAACTGAATGGTTCTAAAAAGAAGTTGCATAACTAATGGTACATAATAAATATAAAAAGGAATACATATGTCTTTTTTAAAATACCCAATAGCCCAGCTGGTGTGGTTCAGTTGCTTGAACATCGTCCCATGTACCAAGAGGTTACCAGTTTGAATCCCAGGAAGGGCACATGGCAGGCTTTTGGGCTCAATCCCCCGTAGGGGGTGTGTAGGAGGCAGCTGATTGATGTTTTTCTCCCTCTCATTGATATTTCTGTATCTTTCTCTCCCTCTCCGTCTGTAAAATCAATAAAACATATTTTTTAAAAAATACCCTATATTTAACTATTTAGTGCTTCCTTTTCCCACTGAACCAAATTCCCAAAGTTTCTGTTTTAGAGAGGAATTCAAGAACTGTGAACTCAAACAATTCCATGATCCATTAAGAGAAAGTCCAGCATAGTGACCAAAAACCCATCACCCCACCACACATCCCTCCCTGCAAGGAAGAAACACCTTGCAGGAAAGAATGAAAGGAAGTAATCTGAGAGCAAGAAGAGCAGTTTCAGTGGAGTGGAGTGCTAAGGGTTACTGTAGCTAAATTAAACTATAGGATACAATCTTTGTGAGGAAGAAGAAATTAGTGGCCCAAACACTTAAAGTTCTAATAGGACTTAGGATACTTGGGAATAAAGAACATAAATAGGAGCACAGTGGTTACAAACATATACAACTTAGAATAGGTAAATCCATAGGGGCAGCAAGTGGATTGGTAGTTGCCAAGGACTTGTGGGAGGAGGGAATGGGGAGTAACAACTGATGTGTACAGTTTTTCTTTTGAGGTGATGAAAAGGTTTTGGAACATTATAAAGGTGGTGGCTGCACATTGTGAATGTAAACATGCCACTGGATTATACAGTTTAAATGTTACCACAATTTCATCTCAATTTTTAAAAAACTGACAGGAAGAAAATCAGTGGGCAAGCCAGAGAACACTGGGAAATAAACCAGAACAGACTGTAAGAAACCAGATTATTAAAACTTTCAAAAAGGGCAGAAAAATTTAATCAGATTCAAATAGATAACAGATATTTTTAGACATCTCTTTCTGGTTTCTTAATTAAATCGGACATAACTGTTTAATTAGGGAACCCAATTTGCATCACGTGAGGAAGGTGTAACTATGAAGGAAATATAAAAGCTGGTGCAGGTATAAGCACAGCTACTCAGTGGAGTGGATATGTGCTTTATCACTAATAAAGGTTGTATCTTTTAAAGCATATAAATGGGTAATGTAAAAAAAGCACAATGTTAAAAGTGGGAAATACCACAAGTTTCCCTCAATTTTTCTGGTCTCCCTACGTTTACACCCTACATAATGTCACTCTGTAGTCGTTCCCCACCTCTTGAATCTGAACTGGACTGATAACGTGCTTTGGCCAACAAAAAGCACTGAAAATGCCAGTTTGCCAGATTTGAGCCTAGGCCTCAAGAACTTCTGCATGCTTCCATACCTTTCTCTTGGAAATATGCTCTGCCACTGTGGAACAAGGTCAAACCAGCCTGCTGTATATCTAGAGGCATGTGGCCCAGTCACCCAGTTATCTGGCTGACACCCAGCCAACCCCTAGACATGAGAGTAAGACCACCCTAAATAAGCTAGTCTTAGACTATCTACTAACTAAGCCATGAGAAATATGAGCAAGCCCACAAACAATCACTTAAGCCTGGCCGAGATGGCTTTAGTACCAGGCTGATCTAAAGACTCAAGAGCAGCAGCAAACAAATGAAGTTTCGAGTGGTTTGTTATATATATCAATAGCTAACATACTAATGATAGTCGTGCTAACAGAAAAGGGCCATTAATCTGGCATGAAAACTAGTCATCAAATACTAATTTGTTCAGTGTGGTTTATGTTTTATATACAGATATACAACTATAACTAAAGAGAAAAAGAAAACCTAACTATTAAATTACTCTGTGATTGGTAAGCCACCATCACCCTTTTTACTAAAAGTACTTAAAACCATTACAAACATAAATGCAATATTTTATAACAAGGCCTTTGGAAAACAACTGTCACATGACAGCAACTGACTGTACATAGAGGGGAAGTATTTTTATGACAACTGAAATTGGAATTATTAGGTTTTTTTCCTTTTAGGTAAGAAAATTCTCCAGGGACTTCTAAATTTTCTAGGTGCTACTATGGAGACTTAATTTTCAGATGCACTTGACTATAAGAGCAACTTTTTAATATAAAGCAATCAAACATTACTTCAAAAAGTCAAAGATTCTAACCATACTAATTCAATATCTACCACAAAAAGTACACTAGTTTTCTCAATTGGCAGGAATCTAACGTATTTCAATAGGCAACAGAGATCTCTCTTATCTTCAATGAAAAACTAGCACTGCTTTAATGGTCAAGTCACTGACCTATTGCTGCCAATATCAACAAGTTCCATGTACTGCTGAGAGGGTAATTTTGTATGCAAGACAAGGACCAAGGCACTCATGACTGAGACATAAATAGGAGTCACTTTTTAAAAAAAGGCAATGAAACCTTTACTAGTTTTTAAAATCATATCTGAGTTTCACATGATCTTTTTACTAAACCAGTTATCAAAAAGTACAATCTGTTTTTAAAGCATTTAAAACAAGTGAAAATTCCTGTGTGGGTTTAACAGCATTAAATTTTAAACACACTTAACATATCCAGATAAATTCTCGGAAGGAAACAATTCAGCTGATTATATTTAAACATTCTAAATGCTCTTCTCCTTTGTAAATGAGGTCTGTGGGTGTTAGAGAAGTTCAATGTCCAGGACTATCTTACAAATGCACTGGTACATTCACAAAAGCTACCAAAAAAGGATTTTCCATCCATTAATGTTTTACTATATAAAAAAGGTAGAGATATTCAATAAAACTCTAAAATATTTCAAAGAATAGCATAATTTATTTGATAGAAAGAAGTAAAGAATGATTAAATTTATGGTTAACAAATATTCTAGAAAAATTGCATTTTCTCTCTCTCTCTTTTAAGAGCACTTAATCTCATATATAAAAAGGTGAATATAGGCTTTCTCAGACCATGGCACAAAACCTAACTTCCTGCTCTCCAAGTACTGCCCTCGGTTAAATTACAGGTTACCCACTCGTTTTGATACTAAGCCTGCAATATACATGAACCTCACCATGTTACATTAATTTCCTGCCCTAAAATAGCTTGTCTACAACTCCTACCCTCCTTTTCTTTTTCTTTTTCTCTCCAAGTAAAATATCATATGCCATAATTCTAATTCATCTTTTACCCCTCTCTCCTTTTTAAATGTTTTAGCATTCAATCAAAATATAAAAGGATTACAGAACCACCTCAAGAAATAGTGTTTTCTAAAACCTCTAAGAAAAACCTTTCCTAAACAGCTATAACAACCAACTAATCTACCCCAGGAAATAAATAAATCTCCTTATTTATACAGGGTGGGACAAAGGTAAGTTTACAGTTGTTTGTATGGAAAATAATACAATAAATAATAATACAAAAATAAACTCTGTGTACTCACAACTGTAAATCTACTTTTGCCCAACCCTGTATATGCTGCAAATTCTCACTGTCCCCAGACACATAAAATCTTCAGTATGACTATTTTAATCTATTTCCTTTTCAAAAACAGTAACACTCCTCTAATCAGGAAGACTTCTAGAAACATTAAGCTTAGAAAACCAAAACCGTGGAGACAGAAAATAATTATTAACAGCTAACATGTATTGAATCTACCTACTCTGTGCCATGCTGTGTTTTTCATGCATTAACCTCCACAATGGCACTGTGAAGTAAGTACTATTATCATCAAAAGAAAGTCAAATTCTCAAAGTAAGTCATTTTACTCAGGTTCAATTAGTAATTGTTGAAACTGCGATTCTAAAGCAATCTAACTATACAGAGCTCTGCATTCTTTAAGTGAAAAAGCAATCGAAACCATATATATTACAGACCAAACTTTATAGAAGCAACCCCCCAGATCTTCCTTACAATCTACAGTATTGATTAATATTAGTAATCTCGTTCAGAGCATAAGTCTAACACTTTGGTGATATAGATCTCCCTGTTCACAGTTACTGAGGTGCAGCACATCTGACAGTTTTTCTTTTTCTATTTTTTTTTTTTTTTTTAGTATGTTCGTTTTTTTCAGAGCAAGAGAAAGAAAGAGATAGAAACATCAATGATGAGACAGAATCACTGATCGGCTGCCTCCTGCACGCCCACTACTGGGGATCAAGCCTGCAACCAGGGCATGTGCCCTCAACAAGAATTGAACCGTGACCTCCTGGTTCATGGGTTAACGCTCAACCAATGAGTCACAACAACCAGGGCAGGTGCAGCACATTTGTAGGAACAGGTAGTATTACTACTAGGACCAAATCACATTAATGAGTAGGGGAGATACATGCACACACGAAGAAAGATGACATTTATTATTAAAAAGCTACTACATTATCATATTAAATAGTCCTAAGCTGTTATATTTTCAAACTCGGCTGTTTCTATATCCTTCAGGACAGTAAAGTACCTGGTATTCATGACAACTGAAGTACAGCAGTTCCTCCACTAACATCATCATTTCATTATAATATTAACTAGAGGCCCGGTGCACAAAACTTGTGCACTGGTGGGGAAGTGTCCCTCAGTTCGGCCTGCACCCTCTCACAGTCCAGGAGCCCTTGGGGCATGTCCAACTGACGGCTTAGTCCTGCTCCCCGCCTAAGCCATCAGTTGTACACCCTTAGCGCTGCCCCAGAGGTGGGAGAGGATCCTGCCTCAGCAGCTGTGCTTACCCACTGAGCCCCTGCCCTCC
>NW_006285042.1:1905918-1915402 GCF_000327345.1 Myotis davidii | reverse complement strand
GACTAAAGCAGGTTTCTGGGGTTTTGTTTAGCTTCTATATTTGTTACATAGTTGCTTAGAGTTGCAGCTCAGAGGCCTGCAGCGGCAGGCTGGGAACGTTGGAGTCCTCTGTCACTGAAGCAAGCAAGCCTCATGTTCAGTTTCAAGCTGCCTGGCTGCCGGCCGCCATCTTGGCTGTCAGTTAATTTGCATATCTTGCTGATTAGCCAATGGGAAGGGTAGCGGTCGTACGCCAATTACCATCTTTCTCTTTTATTAGTGTAGATGAGATGCTACAGGAACTTAACTACTGTTTATATCAATTGTCTTATGGTAAAACTTCTTTTCTTATACAGAATTTTGCTTAAAATTATAGAACCTATCAACATTAAGTGAGAACTCACTGTATCATAAAATGGTATCAAAAATCATTTTCAGCATTATCTAAAATATAGATTTTAGAACAATCCTACAAAAGTTTGAAATCATTTTTCTAAAAAGCTTAGGATGATAGTATTTCCCCATCTCTCAATTCAAACTCTTATTCTCTCTTCTTCCTTAGAAGGCAAACATTCTCAAATCCCTGTTTTCTGTCCACTTCTAACTTGCACACCCCAACTTAATAGTCAAGCTTCTCAAAGAGTAGCCTACACTCATTATCTTTCATTTCCTTACCTCTGTCCTCTTTGCTATAGCTTCTGTATCCAGCTTTCCAGTTGAGTTATTTTTGCTAAAGTCATCAATGTCTCCTTATTCCTAAATCTAATAAACAGTTTTCAGGTCTTATTTGCCCTTTTAAGCTGGGATTTAACATTTCAGGTCCCTTTTTCCCCTACCCTCCTCATCTTTTAAATTCTGGTCAGTTGTCTTCCACATTGCCACTCTCCTGTTCCCCTCTACCTTACTACTTTTTGCTGGACTCATTTTCCTCTGCCTGTCCTTCAAATGTTGGATGGTCCCTGGCCACCTTCTCTTCTATTAAGAATCCTCAAAAGATTATCTTAACTTCCATTCAACCATGCTATATACTACACCTCTAACTCTCTTGCCTGCACAACTCCCCTGGCAACTTTCCAAAGCCTCCCACACATCTTCAGGCTGCTCAAACTCAACATGGCCACAACTGAACTGATCTTGGAAAGCCAAAGAATAGAGCGTTGGAAAGTGTACATGTACAGGGAGTTTTATTTTGTTAGCAGTGGGGGATGTTCCCTATTATCCACTGGGTGAATGATTTTATTATCCTAAAATCATTATCCATCCAGTCTTTCAAGACAAATAGCTGGGGGACATGCCTGACTCCTTCCTTTTCTTTTTTTTTTAAATATATTCCATTGACTCTCTACAGAGAGGAAGGGAGAGCGATAGAGAGCCAGAAACATCGATGAGTGAGAAACATCGACCAGCCGCCTCCTGCCCACCCCCCACGGGTGATGCGCCCGCAGCCAAGGTATATGCCCTGGACCAGAATCAAACCTGGGACCCCTCAGTCCGCAGGCCGACGTCCACTGAGCCAAACAGGCCAGGGCTCCTTCCTTTTCTTGACCCAAAGAGCCAAATAAATCATCAAATACTAAAGTAAGGTTGTAAAACATTATTTTCAAATCCCCTCCCTTCTCTTTACTCCCTCATCATTTCTCAACATTAGCTTGTTTAGGCTTTCCCATAATATTTATAATTGCTTATGACTATCATACTTATCCTATAACATGTATATTTCTTCATTAACCTGCAAACTTAGTGACAGGAAACCGTGTCTTGTTCTTTTTATCCAATGCACCTAGGAACATATAAAGAGTAATAAACATAAATCTGGTGAATGAGTGATTCCAAGAAGCTAAGTAACACCTCAAAAGATGTACAATTTATTAACAGTAGAGTAGGAATTTATGTGTAGCTCATCTTGCCAGCATTTTTCAATAATTAAGTACCATCATGGTACAGCAATAGCATATCAGCAGTACTCTGTATATTCAAAGTGACAAAATATTCTTTTCTTATGTTTCTACGTGTATTTTAAGTTTTCTATAATGATCACACATCACTTTCATAATCAGTGAGAAAACAGTATTTTTAGAACAAACATGAATGAAAAATCTTTTGTTTTTAGGACATGTTGTGAAACTGGAAGCTGGAGTGGGGTGGATGCATTAGGAATCTAAGAGAAAATACCAAAAAAGAGGTACTGCTTTAACTGAACTTGAGTTAAGCTCACCCAGTGACTGTAAATAGGTTTACAGTTTCATCTTAGCCAGTCAATGATTTACATGAAAATGGATCTTTCAACCAAAGATGTTGGCTAATAATGGGGGGCAGGGAATACATGAAAATTTATCTCAAATTCATTTTCCAGATTTGAACTCAGTCATAAAAATACAAGAGGGGAATTTAAGTGAATATCTGTATCACCCATTTCAAAGTGTTATCTGAATCTCTGGACCCTTTTAGGGAACCCATGAGGCCAAAAGTATTTTCATAACAATAATAAGATGACATTTGCTTTTTCATACAATAGAGTTTTCCAGAAGCAACATGTCCTCTGATAAACATTGCAAGAGTTTAAACGCAGAGGCAGCTATGAGAATCCAGCTATCTCCTATTAAGCCAGAGATCTGCAAAATTGTAAAAATTCTCAATAATTTCTTTTATCATTATCTCATAAATTGTTTTATTAGAGAAAATAAGATTTTTTTCATTAAAAAATGCTTATGGTAACATGTAAAGGACTTATTGTTTCTTAATAAATTAATTTTATACATTTTTCAGTTTTAATTTCTAATGTGGCAAATGTCTACAGATATAACCCCACATGAAAAAGAGCTCCTCGGGATCCTCAAAAGGGATCCTGAGACCAAAAGTTCAAGGACTGCCAATTTATAGAGCTTGAGGAAGGGGCAAGCTTCTCTAAGCATGACCCCAAAGCAAGATCAACCAACAGTTATGTTGACATAAATATTTTAAACTTCTATACATCCAAAATTAAACATAAGCAAAATTACAAGAAAAGCTGACAAATTGGGGGGAATACAGCAAACAACAATGGGTTCATAGTATTTACATATGAAGAGCTCTTTCGCATCACTAAGGAAAAGTCAAACACCCACCAAAGCACCAAAGTAGGAAGACATGAAAACTAATGGGAAAACTGTAATACACAAAGACCAATATACATGCAGAAAAATAAACTTCGAACTTATTAGCAATCAAAGCAATGTAAATTAAATCTGATTAAATCAGCAATGGTGTTTAAAAACTGTGCCAAATTCAGTAAGAATGCAGGGAAAAAAGGATCCATATAAATTACTGTTAGATAAATAGTTACAGCCTCTCTCGAAGGCACTACAGAAACATGCAGCAGAAATCTTAAAAGTGTACCTACTCCTCAACCTCCAATTCTAAACGGATGGGATAAAAACATATCTAAAAGTCTGCTACAATAGTCATTGATACATTATCTATAATTGCAAAACAGAAAACTAGAAACAAATGTCTACCAAGGAGATGGCTGAATATATTATAGCATTTCATTGTGTGGATTGCTTATCTGATGATTTTAAATGTTGTATATGGAAAGATACCTTTGATTTATTAGGTTTAAAAAAGGCAGTTAAAATTTTGATGATTCATCTCAATAAAATACATCTATGTGCAAAGAACTAGGATGTGCTAGGAATTTTAGTTATATGCCAAGCATTGTATATGCCTTATCACATTTAACTTTCAGAACTCTATGATATAGGCTGCTCTCTCTAAACTTTCATTCTCTCATCTGTGAAACTGAAATAAGTAATTTGCCCCCAAACCATGAAAACTTAGACTCACAAAACCATTAGATATTGAGCCAGATTTGACTCTAGGTCTCACACTCAAACTATATTTTGTTAAATACCACCTATACACTGAAAGGTTAACAGTAAGTCAATACAACTATCTCCCCACCCCAGCTACCTTTCTTTTTTCTCTTTTTCTTTTCTCTTCTTTTTAATCTTATATTTCTTTTTATAATGAATGCATTTTTTATTTTTTATTTTAAAAAAAGAGTATTTTTATTTTGAAATACTCTAGCTCAAAAGCCAAAGATTGAACTTGTGGGGAAGCAGGAGGACTTTGCAGCACAACTTTCAAACTCAGTACATCTTGTTACTTAACATTCTCTACAGACAAATTGAAAATAAATAAACAATATCAGCTTCCTTTGGGAAATTTCACAAAAAGTTTATGGACTTTAGCATCAATAGACCTCGTTTAAAATCCAGAATAAGCTATGAACCTTAAGCAAATTATTTAACCTCTCTGAAACTCAACTTTCTTATTTGTAAAATACTGATACTGTAACAATTCTTATTTCTCAGGACTATGATAAGCACTATGTTAAAGGGACAGAACATGTGAACAGAATAAAATATAATAAATGCTAATTCCTTAAAAAAATACATACAAACTGTAACTCAATAGCAAATTGATATTAAAATCATGCTGTGATTATACATTTTTCAATAGTTAATGGGTCATTCTCACTTTCAATTTAAATTCAATCAAAGCCAAAAATACCTCCCCCAAAATAAATTATCCTGCCTTTTGAGAGCTCCCAAGCCTAGAAGAAGTACTGTGAAACAAACATTTTTATCGTCTCTTCATTACTGAATCTATCCTACTTGACTTTGTATCCTCGGGAGTCTAGCAGAGTGCAGAGCATATAGCTGGCCTACGTGTTGGATGAATAAATGTGGAGACCTTGGAACATCTAACACTCTGTCTAATAAGTCCCATTAGTACTCAAATCTAAAAGCCTTCACACAAAGCTGTGGTGCTCATTAACATTCAACAACAGTTTTGATTTCAACAAAGCAATCATGCAACAAATTTCATCCAACTCCCTTCCTCACAATATCTTATTACCAAACACACTTACCTAAAAACACAAAGTCCCTGGGATGAATCTTAAAGTCAGAGAACAAGAGAGTTCTTAAACCTTAGCTCCCTCAAAAGGGTCAATAAGGCCAGAATGTCACAGCAAGCTAAAAGGTTTTTCCTGTATTTATTAGTCTTTCTGGATATTCATTCAGCAGTAGTCAATAAATGATATCATAAAATTAAATTAATAATGAAATAATCCCTTTGGGGATTATTCAGAAAAAAATTCAGAAATTCCAGCCTGTCTCTAAATTTAATTGCATTACTAGACCTACAATGAATAGCCATACTACAAACAACTAAGGAACCCTAGTCTTCTGTAAATACTTCAATTTCACCTCCACCATGAATAAAGCATTTAACCATTCTACAAATACTGAGTGCCCACTACTGATTATTCAAATAATCCCACAAAGTGCCAGGCATTGTTCTGAGCTCTGGGAACACACAATGAACTAAGGAAACAAAAATCTCTGCACTCACTGGAGTTTCAGTCTTAAAATGGGGAGGCAGGAAGAACAGAAACAAACAAAATAAGTGAATTACATATAACAAGGTGCTAAATGCTTAAAACATGCAGAAAGGGGGAATGGAAAATACAGGGTCAGGGAGAGTAGCTGCAATTTTTAAAATAAGGGGTCAAGCCCTAGCCAGTTTGGCTCAGTGGATAGAGCGTTGGCCTGCAGACTGAAGGGTCCCAGGTTCAATTCTGGCCAAGGGCACATGCCTGGGTTTCGGGCTTGAACCTCAGCAGGGGGCATGCAGGAGGCAGCCAATCAATGATTCTCTCTCATCACTGATGTTTCTATCTCTCTATCCCTCTCTCTTCCTCTCTGAAATCAATAAAAATATATTTTTAAAAAATAAATAAATAAAATGAGGCAAACTGCAAAATAAACCATACACAGCAAAGAACTGTAAAATAAGTAAGTCTTTAAAGAATTACATTTTAAAATCTTGATGATAATGGGAGAGGCTCTCTATGTGTGGAAGCAGGGGGTATATGGGAAATCTCTCTATCTCCCCCTCAATTTTGTTGTAAACCTAACACTGCTCTAAAAAATAAAAAGTATTTTTAATTAAAAAAATAAAATAAGAGGTCAAAGAAGACCTCACTGAGAAAACCATTTTAATGCGTTCTTAAAGATGAAACTAACATAAAACTAGCACACATTCTAGTCCTACACAGATCAGACTCATTAGCATAGCAGCAATCTGGTGAACTAATTTTCTCAATTCCTGAAAAGAGTAAGAGCAATAAAGACTCAGAAGATTTGAGAAAAACCAATTCTCAAGAAGGTATAACAATACCTCCTCCTTAGTTCCCTCACAAGAGTCAATAAGGCCAGAATCTCACCGTCCCACTCCCCTTCCCCCTCCTCCCCTTTTCCTTTCCCCTCCTTCTCCTCCTTCTTCCTCTCTCTCTCTCTCCCCCACCCACCTCTTTCTCTTCTTCATTTATGATAAAACTTCACTGCCAGCAACCACAAAACTAGCATTTAAAAGATTTTGTTATTTTGCCATTGCCAGGTTTCCAACTTGAGTTACTTAAGCTTAACTTTCTATTCTTTTCCACTTCTAACACCCCAAAACACCAACAAATTAGCAGAAATCAAACACCATGCTTCATTTAAATCCCCATTTTATTGATTTTAGGGAGAGAAGAAGGGAGAAGAGGGGAGGAAGGGAGGTATGGAGAGAGGGAGTGAGAAATATCGATGTGAGAGAGATAACATCAATTGGTTGTGTCTAGCAAGAGCTCCAACCTAATACCAAACCAGAAACCTAGGCATATGACCTGACCAGGAATCAAACCTGCTTCCTTCATGTGCAATCGATGACACTCTAACCAACTGAACCACACTGGCCAGAGCTAATCCCTATCTTATGTGTTCACAACAAGTTACTTTTAAATTTAAATTGCTACTACTGGAATTCTATTTTAAAGGTGCTTAGGGGATTTACTGTTCAGGAATCCAGAAACAAATACTTTTGCAAAACCAAAGGACATTTTAAAAAATAACTTAGGTTTCTTGATAGACAATACATGTTTAGTAAAAAAATAAATAAAACTAATATATTTGAATAATAGGGTTATAAGCATAACTGGATTATAAGTATAAATATACATATTTTGAAGAAATTGTTTTATCTCTATACTAGTGGCCCGGTGCATGAATTCATACACATTGAGAGGAAATTAATTAGAAGGAATATTTTAATATTGCTATGTGCCCTTTCTCTATAATAGAAGTGTCAACCAAATTCATGATCAACAATGACAGATTGAAACACACGGGTGCGACTGGTGCCAGCGAGAGCTCTATATATATAGATAAGCTTGCTTAATTAGACCTGCTTTCTGATTTAGTTAAACTTTTTCCAGCCCAGTGAAACACCCCAGCTTCTCTTTCAGGTAATTGTCAGCAACACAGCAGTAAATATCAACACAAACCAGATTATTATAGATCACACAGGGAGAACAAAGGGTAAAATATTTAACTGCAGCAGTGTTTGAGGCTGAAGAAACTGCAAGGAGGCTAGTCGTTGCTAGGGAGAGGAAGCCGGGCATTGCTATGCAACATTATGACCCAGTGCCCACAGTAACCATATCGGGGCTGGGATGGGCTGTGAGCCGCCTTTTGCACCATGGGTCTCTGTAGTGTTGGCTGTGATTTGGTGGGTTGTTGCTCCAGGGTGGTGGCAGGGCCTGTGTCCCACTTGGAGGAAGCCAAGTGTTGCTTTGTGAGGGCCAGGTCCACTGTACCTTTTCTCTGTGCACATCACGGCAGCTCCTGCATTGAGCATCTGCCCCCTGGTTGTCAGTGCACATCATAGCAACTGGTTGGATGGTTGGACACTTAGCATATTAGCCTTTTATATATATAGATTGTTGCAGTCAATTCAATTACACTGCACACACTTATTAACAATGTGCTGTTTTACTCATTCTTATGAATTTATTCCCATGTTAAATATTCCTCTACGTCATCATTTTTAATCCTATTGCATAAATACCATAGAATTATTGAAAAGATTAAATAAGTGTACTATACAGCATGGTGGAAGCACTATTTAAGTAGTTTTATTATTATTAGTCCCAGGCTAAAATTTTCATAAACACACATGTATATCTAAATTTGTGCACATACCCTAATTTTTTTTTCTTAAAATAAAGTCCCAGAAGTATAACTCATACTCTTCTGAAGTACTCTCCAGAAAGAATATATAAATTTATTTTCCTTCAGCAACACATCTCCCAAAACACTGTCACCAACTATTTTTAATTTTTGCCAATGTATTGGAGAGCAAGGGTATTTTTGTCTCATTTTATTTTTGTGTTTCATCATTTATACTAAATTGAACACGCTTTCTTTCAAATGTTAATTTTATTTCTCCTTATGTGAAATGTCAAAATACTTTAAAGTGGCCTGGCTGATGTGGCTCGGTAGTTGAGAATCAAACTATGAATCAGGAGATCACAGTTCGATTCCTGGTCAGAGCACCTGCCCAGGTGGCAGGCTCTATCCCAAGAAGTGGGCCTGTAGGAGGCAGCCGATCAATGATTCTGTCTCATCATTGATGTTTCTTTTCTGTATCTCTCTCCCTCTTTCTTCCTCTCAATAAAAATATATTTAAAGAATATATTTTTTGCCGAAACCGGTTTGGCTCAGTGGATTGAGCATCGGCTTGCGGACTGAAAGGTCCCAGGTTCGATTCCGGTCAAGGGCATGTACCTGGGTTGCGGGCACATCCCCAGTAGGAGATGTGCAGGAGGCAGCTGATCGATGTTTCTAACTCTCTATCTCTCCCCCTTCCTCTCTGTAAAAAATCAATAAAATATATTTAAAAAAAAAAAAAAAGAATATATTTTTTAAAGTAAATTACTCCAATATTCATGGTCAGAAGAGTCATATATTAAATTTCACTAAAACGTATGCATTACCATTCTACATAAACACGTTTGCTTTTATAATACACTTTTATAAAGAGAATTATATGCATTCATTCCATAACTCTGAAGTTAGCATCTTTCACTAATATTTTAAAAACAAAAACACGACTGCCAAAGTCTAAGGGGGTTAGGGTTCAAATTAAAGTCACTACCTAATTCTGCATCACAGCATCTCCATTAATACATTTATTTAAAAGAATAGAGCATTGACATGAAAAATGTTCACAATATATTAACAGTGAAAAAGGAACACAGAACAGTTTGTATAGCATGATGTAGTTATAATTTATATGGTGAATATTTAATACAGAATTGGGAAGAAGAGAGAACCAGTCGCTGTCCTAGGTGCTAGGAACCCATTGGTGAGCATGATAGGCAAGATCTTTTCCTTTTTCCCTAGAAGAGCTTACATTGAACTCTGATTGTTAATAGGTATCCTGACTTTATTTGGATTTACTTTTAGTATTAAGCCACAATATATTACAACAATACAATTTTTCTCAATTGCTTCCCAAATATAACTTTGAATCCAAGGAAAGTAAAACTACTGTCTGTATTTTAGAGCAGGAATTATGACACAGAAAATTTAGGAAGTTATACACACACACACACACAACATACATATAAATCAATATA
>NW_006285042.1:1887142-1905504 GCF_000327345.1 Myotis davidii | reverse complement strand
CGGCCCCTTGCCCAGGCCTGACGCCTCCGCCAGAGGTGTCAGGCTTGGACAGGGGACCCCCATCTCCCCCCGATCACTGGCTCTGACCCCCACCCAGGCCTGAGGCCTCTGGCCCAGGAATCATGCCTGGGCAGGGGACCGCCATCTCCCTCTGATCGCTTGCTCCACCCCCCGCCCAAGCCTGATGCCTATAACCCAGGCTTCAGGCCTGGGCAAGGGGACCATCATATCCCCCCAATCCCCGGCTCCGCCCCCCACCCAGGCCTGATGCCTTGGCCAGAGGAGTTGACCCTCATCACCCTCCGATCACCAATCACCAGATCGGCCCCTTGACCAGGCCTGAGGCCTACAGCAGAGGTTGCAGGCTCCCCACGGTTGCAGGCTCTGCCCCTGCCCAAGCCTAACGCCTCTGGCGTAGGCGTCCGGCCTGGGCAGCGGGGACCTGCAGCTGCAGCGGGCCCGTGATCGTGGGCTTCCCTTTAGGCCCAGGCAAGGGACCCTTAGCTCCTGGGACTTCCAGCTTCGACCGTGCCGAGCTCCCATCGCTGGCTCCACCCCTACTTCCTGCTATCACTGGCCAGGGGGGCAAAGGCGCCTGATTCTCCGATAAAGGCCCTGAGGCCGCCTTTGCCCTGCCCCCTCTGCTCTTAGCTCCCCCCTGGGTTTCCGATCACTGTCAGTGCAGGGGGCTTCTTCCTGCTTTCCCTTTTGCCTCCCTGTATTGTGCCTACATATGCAAATTAACCTCCATCTTTGTTGTCAGTTAACTGCCATCTGAGTTGGCAGTTAATTTGCATATAGCCCTGATTAGCCAATGAAAAGGGTAACGTCGTACGCCAATTACCATTTTTCTCTTTTATTAGTGTAGATATGTGTGTGTGTGTGTGTGTATAAAGAAAAAAGTCTCAAAATCATTTTTGTCTTATTTATACTCAAATTTTTTTTCATTATCCAAATCTAAAGTTCAATTGATAATATATTTCATTAAAATGTTAAGTTGCAGAATACTGATATAATCCCAATTTTGCTTAGAAACCATTTATAGTAGTATATATAAATGCTGTACACTCCTAAAAAATGTCTTGAACTAACTTACCAGAAATTTCTGAGATAGGCATAGGTGGAAAGTGGACAGATGGGAATCAAGAAAACTTTACACTTTTTATTGTGTATGCTTCTATACTCTTTGAGTATCTGTGGTAAAATAACATCTTTATGATAAAAATGAGGAATAAAATATTTTTTAAAGTTTCACTGCCAGAAGAAGAACCAGGCATTTGGGCTCATCAAAATTTCCCTATATTGCACGTTAATGTCCATCTATATGGAATTGCGTGAATAAAAAAATCACTGCTATACAGGTATAAAAAGCAGTAAGGAAGAGCTCTATACACTGTGATTTCCAGGATTTTTGTTTAGTAAAAAAACACAAGTTGAAAAATAAAGTATAAGTTTTATCTAAGAAGAAGAAATATGAATAAATATACATACATATTTTTAAGTAATCCAAAACTAATATAATTGATTACCTCATATTATAGTTTTGGAACCATGTAAATATTTTAAATAATTATAAAACAAAATGAAATCAAAATGCAAATAGGTTACTGCTAAAAATTGACAGCAAAATGAAGTATATATCAGTTGACTTAACCACAGAAAAATCCTTTTAAATGATTTTAAGACAGTAATTCAACTGAAAATCCCTAGAATTTAAATTGCAAGAATTCTTAAACTGTTTTCAGCAACCATTTTCTACAATTTCAAAATAGCAATACTACTAATACATATACAGATATATGTAAATAATAAAGCAAGACATTCACTACTCTCAAGATTTCAGCATAAAAGAAAAGAGCTATACATACAAAGCTTAAAAAATTAAAGAGAAAATTCTAAACCCCTAATCTTAAAAGCAAATTTGGAAAAATTAGTGTGAACTCATGGTGTTTGTTTCTCATTTAATATTCATACAATAAATTCAGCAAGTTACAGGATATAAAATCAAAACAAAAATCAGTCGTATATTTTTATACACTACCAATATTCTGAAAAGGATATTAAGAAACAATTCAGTTTACAGTAGCATTACAATTTCTCAATTTATTAGTACCAATTAGGAATAAATTTAATCAAGGAGGTATAATACTTGAAAACTATAAAGCATTACTGAAAGAAATTAAAGAAGACTTAAAAAACAGAAAGACATCCCATGTTCACGGATCAGAAGGCTTAATATTGTTAAGATGTGAATACTAACCAAAACAATGTATAGAGATTCAACACAATCCCTATCAAAACCCCAAAGTCCTAACCCCAAAGTCCTTTTTTGCAGAAATGAAAAATGGGATCCTAAAATTTGTATGGCAATACAAAGGATTCTGAATAATAATAACAATAATAAATATATCATTAAAAAAGCCAAGTTGGTCTGCTTAAACTTCCCAATTCAAAACTTACTACAAAGCTACAATAATCAAGAGAGTACACTACTGGTGTAAAGACAAAAATATAGATCAATGGAATAAAACTGAGTGTCCACAAATAAGCCTATGCATCTATGGTCGACTGATTATCAACAAAGGTGCCAAGACCATTCAATGGGGAAAAGAACAGGCTCTTCCACAAATGGAACTTAGACAACTGGACCCTCACCTTACACCACATAGAAAAATTAACTCAAAATGAATTAGGGACCTAAATATGAGAAATCTATAATAATAAAAGCATAATATGCTAATTAGACCGGACAGCCAGATGACCTTCCAGAAGAAGCAGGGGCTGTGAGTGCCGTGGCTGCAAGGGCCGAGCCCCTTGCATGAATTTTGTGTATCGGGCCTCTAGTAAGACTATAAAATCCTTAGAAGAAAACATGAGTAAACCTTCATGTCTGGATTTGGGAATGCTTTTTCAGACATGACACCAAAAACACAAGGAGGAAAAAAGAAGTACCATAGGTACATTCGATTTCATCAAAATTTAAAACTGTGCATCAAAGAACACCAGCAAGAGAATAAAAAGACAACCCACAACATGGGAGAATGTATTTTCATATCATATATCTGATAGGGGTCTAGTATCCAGACTATATAAAGGACCTTTACAACTGAAAAAAAAGACAACCCACTTCAAAAAAGACCAAAGGACTTGAAAAGACATTTCTCCAAAGGAGATATACAACAAGCCCATGAAAAGATGCTCAACAGCATTAGTCATTACGGAAATGCAAATTAAAATCACGATATCAGTTCATACCAACCAGGATATCCATTATCAAAAAATGGAAAAGAACAAGTTTTGGAAAGGATGTGGAAAGATCAGGACTCTTATACACTGAAGTGTAAAATGGTACAACCACTGGGAAAACTGTTTTTCAGTTTCTCAGTAAATTAAACACAGAATTACTATGACCCAGCAAATCCATTCCTAGGTAAATACCCAAGAAAACTGAAAATTGCTCAAACAAAAACTTGTACACAAATAGTCAAAGCAGCACTGTTCAAAACAGCCAAACTCTGGAAATAACCCATCAACTGAACAGATAAATAAAATGTGGTATATTCAGACAATGGAATATTATTCAGCCATAAAAAGCCATGAAATACTGATACATGCTATAACATGGATGCACCTTGAAAACATTATCCTACGTGAAAGAAGCCAGATACAAATACAAACAGCAAAATTAAAGCTATTTAAGAGGTTGAAGTATTCAGTAAAAGAAACCATATTGTTTACTTATATTTCTCACTCTCTGGGAAAGCTCTTAAATTGAATATTTAAATGCACTTGTATATCAAGTACATATTATCTTAAAGACACAAAAAAAGGTCCTGTAAAAATTAAAAACTTCATAAATCCCCACAATACAATTACAAGTCTAAGTAGATCCATAATGATGGAGCCGGGCCTGTTCATATTTAAATACTGTCTCTTTACATTATCTCTTGCAGGATAAGCTACTTGGTAAAAATAAAGAAATTTGTCAGGTTTCATTGTTCGAAATCTCTCTTCTACACTCTCCAAATAAAATCCTGGAAGGCTTGGGGGTATTGTAGTAGCTGGACAGGTTCAATGTTTCAAAGGTACTATGCTTACTAACTAGTGCAACCTAGCACATGAGTTCTTTCATTCATTCAGCTATACATCCAAAGAGTTCAGAACTACTCAGCATTAAGCACATATCTCGGCCTCTTTCCTTTTCCTACTATTGTTCTTTCATATTTAAACAAAAGCCTAGTAACTTTATATAATTTCTTTTATCAAAACTTAAATTTTCCGAGAAACATCAGTGATAGCTTGATGACCTAGCAAGTCTATACCATGTAACCACCATGTATATAGTATTCATCTAACTACCATAACAAATTGCCTTTAACTCAAATATGTATTACATGACCCAATACAAAAGCACTGTGCTCCACACTGCAAAAATACAAAGCTGAGGATAATATTTTTTGCCATACTGGAATTTATAATTCCCTAGAGAGAGACAAAAACAAGTTAACTAGAATACACAGTAGAACAGAAAGAGGAGGATAGAGGGTGCTACGGGAGTCACATGCAATTGACTTGGGGTAAGGCATGAAAGACTAAGTGGCTGAGTTGCCTTTGGGACTGTGAAAGCTGGATATGTCTTTGAAACAGCAAGGGGAAAGAACATAAGACAAAGAATAGACGAATGAAATTCCATCAGGACCATGACAATGACAACATCTAACAAGCATATCAATAAGAATTTCAATGTACATTTTAACAGTTGTGCTAAAATATGGGAGAAAAATTATTACCTGCTATAGCAAGCACATGACAAAGCAATGAGACAAATCAGTGAAGTGTTTTAAAACCACATACACTTTATAATAGACTATATGATCAGACAGAATGACAACAATATTACAGAATAACATAATCCCTGAACAATATTTTAAACCTTCACTGTCCAATACAATAACCACTAGCAACATATGAGCACTTAAAATGTGGCTACTCCAAATCAGGAACAACTATAAGTGTAAAATATCCAATAGGTTGTTAAGATTTAGTACCAAAAAAGTAAAATATCTCAGTAAATTTCAACTTGATTACATGTTGAAATAATATTTTGAATACACTGGATTAAACAAAATATGTTATTTAAAATTACACATGTGACTCACATTTGTGCCTTGCATTATATTTCTATTGAATAGCTCTGGTTTAAACAATTGCTTAATATTAATATTGTTCAGATTTATGTACTTGCTTCATATTGTTTCTTCATGTTGGTATCACTATAATCATTTTATAATAGTGATACAATATAACATCTCAAAACATGTATGCCTCAGGGTCTAGATACTGAAAGGTGAGAAACAAACCAAAAAAGTTTGTCAGCTTCTTAACTAACATTTTGGAGGAAATATAAAAAAAACAATCAACTAATAACTTTTTCAGATACATTTACCAAGCAATTAATACTCTGGACACTGGTGGCTAACATCATGATATCATGTTAGGTAAAAACTACTTAATGACACAAATACATGGGATCTAGGAAATAGGAGAGTGGGCACTGAAGAACAATTAAAGAAATCAGAAGATGGCAGCTGTACAGCGAGACCTGCAGAAAAATCAGGCCAGATCCCAGTAGTAAGATGAGGACTCCAGGAAAAAGGAAAATTAGAGAGGGTGGGGCAGAATATACAGAATGCCTGATAAAACTTGAGGGGGGAAAACTAAGATTATGATCATTGCAAACAGTGCAAGAAAAGATAAATGGCAACAATAAAGTATTTTTTTAAAAATAAAAGCAAAGAAAATGCGATGGTCACTTTGAAAAGTTTCATAGTTCCTTAAAATATTAAACAGGCCTTAGCTGGTTTGGCTCAGTGGATAGAGTGTCGGCCTATGGACTGAAGGGTGCCCGGTTCCATTCCCATCAAGGGCACATGCCCAGGTTGCAGGCTCAATCCTCAGTAGGGGCGGGTGTGAGGCAGCCAATCAGTGATTCTCTGTCATCATTGATATTTCTATCTCTCTCTCCCTCTCCCTTTCTCTCTGAAATCAATAAAAATGAAATCAATCAATTTTAAAATATATATATTAAACAGAATTACCATACAACCTAGCAATTCTACTACTAAGTATACATCCAAAAGATCTGAAAATGTGTCCGCACAAAAACATATTTACAAATGTTCATTATTCACCCTAGCCAAAAGGAGACAGCAATCCAAATGTCTATCAATTAATGAATGGATAAACAAGTGATGGCATTTCCATACAATGAAATATTATTTATCAATAAAAGAGAACAAAGTGCTGCTGATAAATGGTGTACCAGAAATGAGCCTATAAGATATTAATGGAAAATAAAAGAAGCCAGTCACAAAAGGTCACATATTATATGATTCCATTTATATAAAATGTCAAGAATAGGAAAATCCATACAGAGTAATTAGTGATTGCCTAGAGCTGGAAAGAAGGGGAATGTGGGGAATGACTGCTAGTGGGTACAGGATTTCTTTTAGGGGTAATAAAAAATGTTCTAAAATTAAACTGTAATGGTTACATGACTCTGTGAATACACTAAAAACCACAACTTTTTGAATCAATTTTATGATATGTGAGTTATATATCAATAAAACTGTTTTATAAAAGGAAAGTGACCATTGTACACTACTTCCTTCTGCTAAGAATACTGCTTATTATCTAGGTATTAAGTATTAATCATTTAAGTTATAACTTACATAAATAATGATAAACTAAAAATAGTGGTATAATTATATTAGCATGATAGCAAAAGGAAAATGAGAATGACAATAAATAGTATCTACCATAATGAAAAGAGAATAAATATTTAAAAATAATTTTAAGAAATAGACAAAGAGTATACTAATTAAAAGTATGATAAAAACTACTAGAGGAAACAGCCTCTGGGAAATAAAAATGGGGAATAGGAGACTGGCTTCCATAATAAGACTTTTTGCACTATTTGATTTCTTTCAATAATATTAGTATATTACTTTATAAAAATAAAAAATAAAATTTTTTTAAATGACAAGAGTGCTTGGTTACGAGCAGAATGAAACCGTGCGCTCTTAAAGAGGTAAAAGGCACAGGCTTCATTGACATTGACGCACTCTGCGCCTCTGATCTCTCAAGAGAACAGGTTTTTTCATCTAAGATATTAAAAAAATGGAAAGTTAGAGGAAAAAATTACCCTTTGTCTTTTTCTTTACCATAAAATAAGCAACTATTCCCAGAAAAAAATACAGATATTATCTACCAGACACTATAGATCATTTTTCAAACACAGTAAGAAGTATTTTAAATGTGCTATTAAGTGTTCATTGAATGCATTTTACCTCTTATTGCCATGAGAAGCATTCTCTCAACTTCACTTACTCCCCGTCTAATGCACATTCAGAAAAATAAAGATTTAATAATCTAAAACATTTAGATTTAGTGATAAAAAGCAAGAGCAATTTTCTAGAGTAACTGATTCAATTTTTGTCTTAAATCTAGCACTCTTATGCTAAAGCCAGGGTCAATTCAGGTATGTATGCAACAAACATAATTCCGTACTAGAACTAACCTATAAACATTCAGATTATACATAAGAAATTGGGCCCTGGCCAGTGTGGCTCAGTTTGTTGGGCATTGTCCTGCGCACTGAAAGGTTGCTGGTTCAATTCTGGTCAGGCCAGGTTGCTAGCTTAATTCCCAGTGGAGGCAACGCAGGAGGCAAGTCCATTGATGTTGGGCTCTCACATCAATGTTTTTCTCTTCTACTTCCTCTCTCCCTAAAAACCAATAAACGGAAGGAAGGAAGAAAGGAAAGGAGGGAGGGAGGGAGGGAGGGAGGAATTGGAATGCTGGCTGTCTCCAGGAAAGGGAACTGGTAGTTACAGCAGGAGCAAGAGGAAGACGTCACTGAGTACCTTTTAAATTCTGAATCGTGTGAGTAAATTCTATTTTTTAAAGCAAAATATGTAAATAAGCGTGTAACTGTTTATCATACAACATCCAATTAATAATATTTTGGTGGTTACTACATCCTATATAGTAAAAGCCTAAGATGCAAATCAACCGAACGACGAAACAACTGGTGGAATGACCAGTGGCTATGATGTGCACTGACCACCAGGGGACAGACGCTTAACCAGGTACTGCCCCAGCCCACAGGCCCCAGGCCAGCCAAGGTGAGTACCAGCAGGAGGGCCCGATCACCCAGCCAGTTGCCCCACAGATCGGCCCTGATTGCAGGCCAGGCCTAAGGGTCCTACCTGTGCACGAATTTCGTGCACCGGGCCTCTAGTATAAACATGATATATGTATATACATACAATTACATTTAATATTGAAACCATACCAACTCAAAGCATCCCTCTTCCTTTCAGAATTGAAATAATGTATATAGTGTCAAAGCACTGAAATTCCATTAGAACAGCAGATGAAATGTAATACTATCACTCTGATGACAAGCATAACTTTAGTACCTCCAAATATTCAGGTGCAGCCTCTACAAACTCAAAAGTCTAAGAGTAGTAATTTGATGCAGCTCAGTAACTTCAACACAAGTCATGAAAAAAGTGGTTATCAATGTAAATGATTTAACTGCTTTTAAGAAATAATGAGTAGCCGAAACCGGTTTGGCTCAGTGGATGGAGCGTCGGCCTGCGGACTGAAGGGTACCAGGTTCGATTCCGGTCAAGGGCATGTACCTGGGTTGCGGGCACATCCCCAGTGGGAAGTGTGCAGGAGGCAGCTGATCGATGTCTCTCTCTCATCGATGTTTCTAACTCTCTATCTCTCTCCCTTCCTCTCTGTAAAAAATCAATAAAATACATTTAAAAGAAAAAAGAAATAATGAGTAGGGGGGAGGCTGGGGGTAAATGGGGGGATGAGGACACATTTGTAATACCTTAACCAATAAAGAAATTAAATAAATAAATAAATAATAAAAAGAAATAATGAGAGAATCACATTTTTAAGATAGGTTAGCCTTCTTTACAAAGAAATCAAAAACAACCTTTTAAATCAAATTAGCCAATTAAGCCCCTAAGAATTTCTTAGACATTCAGAAAAGAAAAAAGGACTTTGCCAAAACTGTCCTTTTTCTTCAGATCAACAATTAAGATACCCACTTTTTTGCCCTGGCCAGTGTGGCACAATTGGTTCTAGAGCAGGGGTGGGCAAACTTTTTGACTCGAGGGCCACAATGGGTTCTTAAACTGGACTGGAGGGCCAGAACAAAAACATGGATGGAGTGTTTGTGTGAACTAATATAAATTCAAAGTAAACATCATTACATAAAAGGGTACGGGTTTTGTTGTTTTTTTTTTAGTCTTATTCATTTCAAACAGGCCGGATCCAGCCCGCGGGCCGTAGTTTGCCCACGGCTGTTCTAGAGTGTCATTCCATACACCAAAAGGTGGCGGTTCAAGTCCTGGTCAGGGCAGCACATACCCAGGTTGTGGTGGGTACAGGAGGCAACCAATCAATTAAAAAAAAAAAGATACCTACCCTTTTCAATTCTCATAACATAGGCCGTACAACATGTATTTGGTAAAGTTACTCTCTAATACCCAATCATAATTCATAAGAAAGCTTAAATAACTCCATGCAGTGCCTTCAAGTATTCCACAAACCGAAAATATGGGCAGGTGAATATCTAAACAGCAACTCCATATATGCCACAGAAAAAAAACCAGGACAATAAACCTAAATCAGATAAAATGCTGTGTCTGAGTAATAAATGTAGATGGACAGTCAGGCTAGTGTGGCTTAGTGGTTGAGCATCAACTCATGAACCAAGAAGTCACCGGTTGATTCCTGCTCAGGGCATATGCCTGGGTTGTGGGTTCAATCCCCAGAGGGGGGCATACAGGAGGCAGCTGATTGAAGTTTCTCTCTCATTGATGTTTCTATTTCTCTATCCCTCGTCCTTCCTCTCTCTCTAAAAAAAATCAATAGAAACATGTTAAAAACAACAGCCCAATTAAATGTTTTTTATTAAATGTAGATGGAAAATGGAAGAAAGAATTGGAAACAATACTATGAGTTAGCATACTGAAGACTTTAGTACCTTTATCCATCATATCACTGAAATTCAACTAGAGTTGGTCAACCAGACAGAGATGAGATGACCCAGTTCTTTTTTTCATTATTTTCGTGACCAATAAATTTAGAGAATGTTTGATATAATGAGAAGTTATTACAGAACCCCAACTATCCAGAAGAGACTTTCCTGACTCCTACTATTTTAACAGTGAGTGAAGGTAGTATAAATTAACCTTCTCAAGATCAACATTTTGAACAATTATCATGATGATTTCCCCTGGAGCTGTGTAAACCTACACTAAGTAATTCCAATATGCTTGTTTTCCTGAATTGTCAGCCTATTCTTTTTGGCAGTATCAGTATCCATTCAGTCTCTTCTAATTTTCAATTTTAGAAAACCAGACAACTGAATGAATTAGAACTGTATTAAATAATAATAAAGAAGTTTAAATAATAGCCTAAAAACCAACCTATGAGCAAACTGTATACATCATTAATTTGTCTGGGGATTTCAGCTGCTCAGAAGCTTTCTTGCTTTATTTCCTGATTCCCAAAAGGTGATATTTCAAATAACCCAATTCCAACTCCACATTGATGCATAGCTGTTATTCTTTAAAAAACAAACAAACAAACAAAAACCCTGCAGGTACAGTTCCAGACCTAACAAATGTCCAAAAGATACTTAACTAACTTGTTCATTGGCTGTGTACATGCAAGCAAAAAAGAAGAAAAAGAACACGTAGAACACTGTACAACCTATAAGAAAAGATGGAGATAGATAATAATCCTTAATAATGGCTAATTTGGAGAATCACATTCTAGTATCACCTAGAAATATAAATACATATATACACCAGATTTATTTATAATCAGTATTTTTCAATAAAAACCAGTGCTCTGAATGAACATTAAACAAAAAAATAGCATATATTACTTATTTTTTTTGTTCTGCCATAAGCCCTAATATTTTCATTTTCAATGTTTTTCTTCATAAGTTTTCCCTAAAATCTTAAAATAATTGAGGATTTTTTCCAATGTTACCTATAAGTATTTAAGTACTATATCTGCTAACAGTCATTCCTGAAACTAATTTCAAAAGCAGTACTAATAATGAAATTCACTGCTAAATTATCCTAAAAGCAAAAAGTATTTTAGCTTATCTCTGGAATCGTAGTGTTAAGGTAAGAAGCAATCCATTATCTATAACATAAAAATAAAAAACAAGGGCTCTAGAATCAGAATGTCTGGGTTTGAATTCTAACACAGCAACTTACTGGCCAGGTAATCGTGGACAGTAAGCTTTACCTCTCTGAATCTCATTTACCTCATCTATAAAATGGGGATAACAGTATTAGCTACTTTGTAGAAATGTTGTAATGATTAACTGTTGTAATGCAAGTAAAAAATTTGGCAGAATACTTAGTACACAGTAGTCATTCAATAGACATACCCCATGTCAATCAATTATTAATGTACTTTAATTAATGTACTTTAATTAATACTGTCTATTAGGGTAACCTATTTATTTTTTGCTTTCTAAGCCAAGGATTTCAACATGCTACAATTAATGATAATGAAAAAAATGTAGTACTAATGTTACTGCTTTATACCAATGTTACTAATATATTTGCCTGCCTGCCTACCTACCACCTCTCTGGCTTTAGGGCATGCCTAGCCAATCTGTAAACCTGTAAATTTATCTAAATTATACCATCATCTGAAATACAAGTTACTAGAAAAATAGTTACTCCTTTGTCAGAAATGTTCACTTTTTATTATTAAATTGATTTGAAAGGACAATCAAGAAATTAACAACTAGACTGTGTTAATAAGGGAACATATTAATGAATCGTATCTGTGCCACTGTTGGAAATGGTACCCTGGAGACAAAAGGAAAAGCTGGGCTTTGGCCAGTGGTGCTAAATGGTTAGAGTGTCGCTCCACGCATCAAAGGTTTCTGAGTTCAATTCTGGTCAGGGTACATTCCCAGGTTTTGGGTTTGATTCCTGGTTGGGACCCTTATGTGAGGCAACCAATTGATGTTTCTCACATTGATGCTTCTCTTTCTCCCTCTCTTTCTCCTTTCTTCTCTCTAGAATCAATGAAAAACATATCCTTTGGTGAGGATTTTTTTTTAAAGAAAAAGTTGGTTTGACAGAATTAGTTTTTTAAAAATTCATCACTTTGCCTCAATCTGATCACACCAAAATGCTTCTAAGAAAACTATAAGATGACTGTAAGATTATAAATACAAATAGAATTAAGATTCAACCATTTACAAATTTTTTACTTGCATACACTTTGAAAGTAAACCTTTCCCCCAAAACATAAGCAGAGTGGGAAGGGGAACTGTAAACTAGATTCCAAATCAACGAAGTTTTATCTTTATACCTTGTACCAGACCAAGTGCATTACAGACACAAGTATATATTGACATAATTTAATGAATGTTCATTATTTGCTGAGTAATAACTCATTTTTAAAAAACAAAAATAAAAACTCTATAATAAATAGAATATCGCTTTATTGTGTCAACTTAGTGGTAGCAAACTTTTGGAAAAACAAATTGTTCTTTAACTCTGTCAATTTTTCTTCGCTATTCTATTCACACAGGCCTTTATATAAATGTACATTTCTATATCACATTTAACCAATTTCAAAGATATTTATATAATCAAGAAAGATTTGTATGACCCAAGATAGAAACAAAGATTGCAACCTCTTTTCTATGCCCTAACCGGTTGGGCTCAGTTGATAAAGAGTGTCAGCCTGTGGACTCAAGGGTCCCAGGTTCGATTCCGTTCAAGGGCATGTACCTTGGTTGCGGGCACATTCCCCAGTAGGGAGTGTGCAGGAGGCAGCTGATCGATGTTTCTCTCTCATTGATGTTTCTAACTCTCTATCCCTCCCCCTTCCTCTCTGTAAAAAATCAATAAAATATATATTTTTTAAAAACAGTAAAATAAAATCAATGAACCATGAAGATACTATGTGCTTGAAATCATGAAAGATTCCCTTTGCACAAACCCCCTCAAAAATGGTAGAAAATGATGCTAAACATTACAACAAATTCATTTATTCATAGTGATTATGTTCTTGTAGTACAGCATCTGGGAAATCAGGTTGGTCCTGTTAGTACTAGCATTTACTCCCGTCACACCCACATGCTTTGCCCTTCCATTCTCCATTGTAGGGTGGAGCATAAGAGATACTAGTCTCACAGCCTGCCCATCCCCATCTCTGTCTTACAGTCCCATGAGTCTTATTAAAAAAACATACACACTAGCACTCTAACAAATTCATATTTTAAAAGTATGGAACTATGGCAACAGTGTCAGCACATGCATGTTTCACAGCCTTCTCTATACATTCAGCACATGCAAAAATAGAGCTCCCCCAGCCTAAGAATTTGCTGACACTTCCAAAAATTGCAAACGTCTCCAAAACAGTATCTCATACCTGCAACTAAAGTTCAAAACAGGGGGCAAACAACACAGGATGCAAGTACTAACTTTCAGTTATGAGAAGATGTCACCTCATTCTCTGAATGCAATTCCCAATCAACCATAAATTGATTTGGAAATCTCTGTGTTCCCTTCAAGTTTTCCCTGTACCTGTGCCTCATTTCACAATTAGCCGTTTCTACCAGTGAATGCAATATGATAATATGAAATTCTCAAATGAAGGTCTTAGTGTTTTAAGAACTCTGGAAAGGTCTGATTTGGAAAGAAATGAAAATAAGGTTCTAGTTTTCCGTCTCACACATGAGCTCTTTTCCAACATCAACATGGATAATCTAGAAACTGGCTAAATTCTAAACCTAACTTTTGGGTGTCACAAAGAGATCATTCTCCCTTGGGAATACAGGAACTCTAAGCTGCTACCTACGCTTTTGTTTTATCACCATAACTAAATACACAAATACTATTAATCATTCTCTCATTACTAAAAACAATTTTGATCTAAAAATGTTTTATATGAGGAAATAAGTAATACTCAACTTATTTCCCTCTTTCCAAATCTCCTCTTTAAACCTAGGCAACTAGCTAAATTTTCACCAATAGTATACCAAAGGGATTTATTATTAATATTTTAACCAAAATCACCATAGACAGGGTCCTTATTTTCTCTATTGAGTATAGTATCAAGTGATTCTACAAAAGGAACTGTATAGCTATTAACATTTAATAACATTTGAATCTAGATATAAACAAAAAGAAATGTTGGCTTCACCAACATAAATAAAAAGAAATATTTTTAAAATACTGATTTAAACTTGCAATGAATGCTTAGCTCAACAGAAAAGTCAAAACAATTTGTTATAAAATCAACTTTTAATGTCTGCTGGTCCCTTCACAAACTAAGTGAAGGCTGCTATTATTATTATTATTACCACTATTTTAAATGTGCAGTTTACCTGAAAATAATCATATTTATGAAAAGTTTTAAGTTGTACCAAAGGCTAAAGGCTATATAAAATACCTGAAATTTTAAAATCACAGTTTAGTGCCAAAAATATTTTCATTGTTTTCAAATAAATAAACATGGAACTATAACTGGGTTTTTCAAGTGCAAAGCTATTGAATCTACATTTTAAAAATTGTCTCTTTTAGAAATTCAATGGAAAGCATTTAAATGAAAACCTTAGTTTACTACTTCCAAAAATAAATCAGCATTTTTAAGTGTAGAAAAATTGGAAACTGTGTAATTAATAGGCTGGAAAGTTAAATATCACTGCTAGTAACCAATTATGTCTGCAGAATTTCAAGGGAACCTATTGTATATTAAATTTTTAAAAAGTGAACTCATCTCCCCTCTCATCTCAAAACTTTCTCAACTTTCCCATTACAACCAACAATTTAACTTGCAGTCAACTCTTCCAGACCAGTAACATCAGAATTTATTTTTAACTCCTGACTCCTTCCCAAATATTCCCCTTCAATCCAATACAAAATCCTGCCAGTTCTTCATTCAGTTGTTCTCTCAAATACGTTCTTTTCATCCCATTTTCACATTTTACTTTATACTCCCTCATGATTCACAACACACCCTTACTATATCCCCAAAAGGGCTCTAATGACTTGACTCTAATCCATTAACTCAGCTGTCCAAATGATCTTCGAATATCTTGGTACAGTCATCTACAATAAATTCCAATATCTCTTGAAGCTCAACCAAACTCTTATAGGCAGGCCCCTTCTACCCTTCATCAGCTATTAACGTATTTTCCAGATTCCACCTCTCGTTTTCCTATTTAGATTCCTTTAATTCAGATTTACCAACTTGTTTGGTAAATACAAAAATCATTTACCTGTCGTACAAAAAAACCGCCATCTCTGTACCTCTGTCCAATGTTTCCATCGAGAATCCTGTATGCTTCTGTATCAATTGAAGTTATTGCCTCCTTTACCACCTTTCTTAAAACACACTTCTGCAGAAGTCTTCCCTCTCTAACCCATCTGCCTCACCTCTTTATTCTCTGTTCCTCTTTACAAAGCATTCTATTTGTATTTATAAACTTACAGTCATCTTGGTAGTGTCTTCATATTTTGTCCCATAATCTGCCTCTACTACTAAATGATAAGCTTTTGAGGACAAGGACTACATTTTCTTATGTATCTCTCTCTTGAACAGGGGTACCTGAACACTAGCACTCTAACAAATATTTAATGATTTCCCTTTCTTCTAAAATGTCCTTTAAGTCAAGGTTGTCGAAAACAATTAGCACTGAACTCCAACTTTTTAAATGTTAAGTTGATCTATATGATAACAGAAAATTAAACATTTTAACCTACACTTTACAAGAATTACCTCATCAGTCAACATCCACATTATCAAGAATTAAGAAGTCATTTTCAAAGTAAATTCTGGGGATAAAATGAAATGTCCAAAATTTTAACATAAGCTATTCTATTTTGCTTTCTGAAATAGAGCTAATATATTAATTACCTAAAATTGATTTTGAGTGGTTTTTAAACTGTATTACCAAGATGAAAAAACAAACACCCCAATAGCACAAGAGGCTCTTAAGTAGCTATTATAAGATTTGCTTCATCATAACTGAAAATTACCCTAGAGTTTTTAAATATTCCTTTCAAATGATCCCATGAAGTGCTTAGAAAGCCTGACCCTTCCGTGAAGATGCATCATCAGCTTCCCTCTTCACATACCCTGCATTCTGCACTAGCTAGTCATCACCCACAAACCCCACTCCAAATTAACTTTCAAAAATAACCTCCAATTCAGCTATTACCTTAGACTACCCTGTTTCAGGTAAGTTCCAAAAGCCAACAGAATTGAAATCCTGAATTCAACAAGAATCATTTTATGTTGCTTAAGGATATAGTCAATTTCACATAACAGCATATGCTTCTTAAAAAAAAAATCTCAGTTCTTCAGTTCTCTCCTTCTTCTAGGCAACAAAATAGTTTTTCTTTGCCCTCGTGGGATAAGAAACTAAAATTTTTGCCAAATTCTGGAAATATTTTTAAATACGCTGTCATTAAATAGCACATAAACAAATCCACAAGTAGAGATACATCAGAACACTGGATACTTAGTATACCAAACACCTCAAGAACACAGACTTTCAGCACAAATCTGGGACAAGAGTACACTCTAGCAACAACCCTGAACACAGCCCAAATATCCCTATTATATGCAGGACCACAGCGTTCTGCAAAACCTATGATGGAAAGGTCTAAATCCATATTCTCACATCTAAATCCATAGTTTTATTTAAATGTGACAGAAAACCAATGCAAGAACATTTTAAATAATCCTAAGAGGACCCCTGACCTCTATCTAGATCATCCAACAAGTACAAATGCAATGGCACCCAAAATTGAACTTAAATGACAAGTCAGTAACAATTAACATTCAACTTAGTATTTGACAACATGACAATACAAACCTCAATCAAAAATTGGACCTACTCCCAAATTACCTTTTGACTAAACATAAATTATACAGTAGTAGACAGGTAATGTCAAAACGGGAAGGATCAAAGATAACATATTAAACCACTTATCCAATTTAAAACCATGCAAATAGAGATACTACTGCTTCTGGGTATCAGCAGTTCCCACTAGCTCCTCGTAAAGGAAGGAATCAATACTCGCCTCCCAACGTGAACGCCCCCGTTACTGAACAAGTTCATGGCAGGATTTAGAACAAATACTTTGTATAGTCACACAAGCAAGAAAGAAATGTCAGGCAACTGTAACACTCCGTCTCTCCATTAAGTATATTCAAAACGATGGAAACCCCTGAGACCTGATCTAACTAAAATACCCCTCGTTCCAAACGACATAAAACGAGCAACAATACATCATGCTTTATGAATCAAGTCTTGTCCTCTTTCTCCAAAAGGTTGAGCAAGTCAACACTACCATCGCTATTTTAACGCGGAAATACTCTGGCACTTAACACAGCTGACTACCAACAGCCAGGCAAGTAGAAGAAAAGAAGTTGCAAATCAAATCGTTCAAACAAAAACCGTATTCTCTCAACTCAAGGTTAATGAGACCGGGGGAGGGGGGTATGGGAGGAGAAAAGAGGGAGCTGCTTCCTCCTTGCAGACAGGTTCTTGCCCATTTCCATCACATCTGATGGCTGTATCGGCAGGTCTAAGGCCTGACGACCCTGGCATTTCCAGGTCTCCTATTTTAAGGATGCAGCGGAGAAGGGTGGAGAAGAAAATCAATACTTACTGCTAACTTTCATGCTGCCAAACGCCGAAGGCTGCTGCACTGGCTTGCAGCTCTCCGCAAAGGAGGTGGTTCTGGGCCGCCCTGACATGATCACTCTCTTCCTGAATCACCTTCTTTTCCTTCCTTCCTCCTCCTCTTCCTTTTGTTGTATGTTGGGATGTTAGGTTAATGACAAAAGCAGCATTAAGTTCTCCCACAAGAAAAAGAAAGACTTCGTTCTCTTGGGGTTTTTTCCACTCCTTTTGTATAGCTATTTAAAAAACGAGCGATGTGTTTCTCCTTCAAGACAGATCAGTATGGGTATTTAACATAGATGATTTGGGACAAGGGGGGAAAAAATACAATTCATTCCCCTCCCTTTCCTTGGAGGAGAGAAAAGGGGAGGGTGGATCCTAAAAAAAATATATATATATAGATATATATCACACGAAACGGGGACAAATACTTGATTGAAAATAAGTACTTTGAATATTCTATTTTCCTCGGGGATTTTTTTTCCGAGTCAATGAAGAAGGGAAGCGGCGGAAGGATCACGAGTCTCACGCTTGAAAAGAAGGGGGATGGGAAGGAGGGAGGGAGAGGGAGGGGGCGGCTCGGAGAGGC
>NW_006285042.1:1877108-1886728 GCF_000327345.1 Myotis davidii | reverse complement strand
CGTCTGGGAATCGCCGGCCGAGCCCCGCGCCCGCCCGCTTCGGTCGCGGAGCCGAAGCCCGAACAGAGCCAATCACGGACGTCGTTTGTCGGCTGCTTCTGCCGGAAAAAGCCGATAGATCTAAGGAGCCAATTAGAATCTGTCACTGGAAATCCACGCCCAACGGGCGAAAAATACCGAAGATACCCGAACGAGAAGAAGGTGGGTTCGCCTTGTTCGGAGGAGAAATTCGATAATGGCCACAGTGGCCAATCAGAGTCCGCCGGCCCCCCAGAAAAAAACGCTTGAAGAGTTAAGAACGGTGAAACCCGGGGTTCTGGGTGAAACAGCACGGCTGGGCCCGTGGCCGCCTTGTAATTGGCCAAAAAAACCCCTCAGGGAGTGTGCCTCCCTCGCTGATTCGTGAACGGAAGGGGGCTCCCGAGGACAGACTGGCCAGTCAGAACGCCTCCTCCCTCGCCAAGGTGGGGCAAAGAAGAAAGCAATGGGAGGGCGTCTATAAAGTGCCTTCTCATTGGCTGGAAGCTTTGGAGCTGGAGTTGGGGCTAAAGGGAAAGGGAGGGAGGCCGACACCGCTAGCGGTAGCCAATCGGCACTCACTGCCGTCCAATCGCAAGACCTAGCTGCAGTGTGATTGGCCCTCAGCCTCCGGCGGCGGTCCCCGGAGTCAGGAGCAGCTCGACGGGGGCCGCGGCGGACAGTGTGACGGGTAACTGACGCGGCTGAAGGACTAGTCGGGGAAGGAGAAACAGAAAGCTCTTTTATTAAACACCTGGCCTATGAAAATGCTAACCCATCTTGTCAACTGCAAATAGGGAGCGCGGGCTCTCCGCACTGCCGGTCCGGAACTGCTGCGGTCGGTGGGGCTGGGCTCGGAGCGCTCTGGCGAGCAGAGGGTTTAGGGCCTCTCCCCACTCACTGAGGCTGCCGGCGGCGCCCAAGACTTCCCTCCGCCCGGGATAGTGCGTCCCGAGTGCCAGTGTCTTCCCCGAAAAGTCCAGATCGATGCTAGATGCCTCCCCGGCCGAGAGCGAGTTTTCGGACGCTAAACAAAGCTTTCAGAAAGGCAGCAGCGCCCCTGGGCGGCCGCGCCCCACCCCGCCCCGCCGCGGAGGCCATTGATTAAACCGCGGGCGGGCCTGCTGGGAACGCCCCTGAGAAATGAGCTCATGCTGCACGCGCGCGCTCCTAGGGCCCTGCCGCCCGGCGCTCACTGAACGGGCCCCGAAATCAGGTGAGGGGAAATGCTTTCAGGCCGCATATCCTGAAGCCTCCGAGGAAACGGAGGTCAGACTCTCCCTTAGTAGCTTTTGGTCCTTTGGAACTAGGGTGATCGAAGGCCGGTGCTCATTGTTCTACAGAAAACCGGCCCTTTCGGTTTGCCTGGGAACAGTGAGGTATGGCTGCGTCAGGATCGCAGAAAAAGTCGAGTGGACGGTTGCCATCCAGATTGTGGTCCCGCGGTGCCTGTCATTCCCACCGGCACAGTCACCTCTTTCTGTTGGGATGCTATCTCCAGAAAGCACAGGTAGCAATACCCACAGCGGGCCTGGTCACCTCGCTATTGGTTGGGAAAACTGCTGAGGGACAGGAGAAAGGAAGCCCTCTCTGGTGGCAGGCAGGAAAGGTCTAGCTGGAGTTTGCAGACACAGGTCTGCAGGGGTGAGAAAGCACAGCCACTAAGTGACCCTGGTCGGGTGGAAGACAATGGGGGTGATCAGTAATGCTGCAAATTGCAGTGTCCGCGCTGTTACTGAAGGGAGCAGCTGTTCGGCGCTTAGCAGAATGTTACCCTCAGGAATGTGGGTCTTGTGTTCTGAGATATTTATTCTATGTTTTTGTTTTTGTTTTTTTCTCTAAGAGAAACCCTAACGCTGGATTTTTGTGTGAAGGCCAAACTGAAACCATCTTGGGGCAAATGTGGCCAACCTGCAATCTATTTGCAATTCCAAACCTGAACAGGGGTTTTTACATCCCAAGAGCAGTAGAGGCTCGGAATTAAGAGAGAGCCTGAGGTCACTGGGTATCATGGAGGGGAGTAAAGAATGTTAACAGCAAACACACACAGTGCGTGGCAGCTTTTATCAGATGAATGATGCCTCTCCGTCCAGACAGACTATTACTATGAAAGACCTTTGTCACTGGTCTTTAAAATAACTGGTGAGGCAAAGCTTTAAATCCTGCCTTCCTTTTTATTCCCCATCCTTACTCCCAATTATACCAGCAGGAAAGTGAATAACAAATGTTTAGGTTATACAAACTGGAAACATGGCTATTTTGTAGATAATAAAGTACAAAAATAGTCTACCGTAAGGCTATGATTGGTAGCTTTACTGTCGCTGCCTTCGAATATTTTGAACTGATGCTGTTAAAAAAAAAAAATCTCACCAAGACTGGGAAATTTTATAGGAAGAAAAAAGTATTTCAGTCTAGAAGTGGGACTTAAGGAGGGAGAAGTTTATGAGAAAATACAAAAGGAATGAAACTAACATTCAATGATTGTTTCTCTAAATTTTCAAATTCTTGCTCTACCTTCCCACCTGCTGTCAACCGATTATCTGTTTATAAATGTTTCAATAGTTAATATTTACTGTTTACAGTGTGCCAGACACTGTTCTTAAGTGCTTCACACATGCTGTTATCTCAAATTGATAATGTTATGGTGGGTGCAAATACTGTTATCACCTCTGCTTTTCAGATGGAGAAACTTAGGGACTTACTAGGTCCATAGAGCTAAGGGAGCAGAACCAGGATTCATATTCTCTGGTCTTAGCCTCTACTCCAGTGATGGCAAATCTTTTGAGCTCGGCGTGTCAGCATTTTGAAAAACCCTAACATAACTCTGATGCCGTGTCACATATAGAAATTTTTTGATCTTTGCAACCATAGTAAAACAAAGATTTATATTTTTGATATTTATTTTATACATTTAAATGTCATTTAACCAAGAAAAATCAACCAAAAAAATGAGTTCGCGTGTCACCTCTGACACTCGTGTCATAGGTTCGGCATCACTGCTCTACTCCATACTTCTCACGAACAAGTTCCCACCTCTCCTGGTGTACCTTACTTTATCTTGAAGTCTAAGCCTTATGTCTTGAACTGTGTTCCTGGATGTGAACATATCCCCTAGTTTGGTTTCCTTCAGGATTTATCAGATGGTGCCTTGCAAAGATCAGTGATTCAGAGCTACAGTAATAATAAGCCAAAGGATTAGAAAAAGATAAATGTAGGAAAGCTGAGTGGTACAGAATAAGTAAGTAGTATATATAGTAGGGAAAAGTAGGAGAGGGTGTCCACAAGATAACAGTTATAAATTAAAATGAACCGTGAACTAGCTTACGTAGTAATAATGAGGACAGACATACCTCAGAGATATTGGGGGTTCCCAACCATCACAATAAAGTGGGACCTAACCTTTTTGTTGGTAAGGGACGGTGCATACCTAGATTGCAGGTTCAATCCCTGGTCAGAGTTTGTATGGGAAGCAACAGATTGGTGTGTCTCTTCTCTCTCTCACTCCCTCCCTCCTTCCCTCTCTCCTCCCTCCTCCCTCCCTCCCTCTCTAAAATCAATTTAAAAAAAAAAAAACACTTAAAGTAAGACCTCAGAAAAACCAAAAGAAAAGTAGCATTGTAAAATTGCTCAATTTGATTATGAGTTAACAACTGAAACTTACAGAGGCACCCTTTGTCAATAACTTGAAGCTAAACAGGCACTTTTAGAAAAATTCAAGGAGGCGATTTCAGGGCTGAGTAGAAGGGAGAATCGAAAAACAGGGCATCTTTAAAAGCTCTGAAGCAGCAGCAGAAATTTCCTCCTCCCTAGGTAAGCTTTGATGCCAAAAAGAGGTTGGCTGTTACTGACATGCAGTATATCATATAAAGGGTCAAATTATGTCGAAGTAAAGGCGATGAAGTGACCCATTGACTACACCAGAAATCAGCAGCAGGAGCTTTGCTTTTAATTTGGCAGTGGTAGCGAGAGCAATTTTAAAGATTGTCTGTGTTGATCAATAATAAAAGTTACCCAGGTACTGTGGTAGGTGTTTGGGGCATATAACCCCCCTATATAGTAGATAAAATATTTCTCTGTTTTACTGATGAATAAACTGAGAGACAAGAGAAGGAAGTTACTCAAATTTACACAGCTAGAATGTGGTGTTCAAACCTGTAGCTTAACTCTTGTGCCCTAGCAATTGGAATTTATCCTTCAAAAATCATTCAAAAGATGTAATAAAAAAAACAAAACACCTCAAATCCACTTAGTGAGCATTTAAGCATCTCTTGATCTCTTTGTTGGACAGTGTGCCAGGACATAGGAATACAGAAGCACAAAGATGAATAAAAACCATTCAGAAATAACTACTGCCTTGCTCCAATCTTAGAGGAACTCTCAGAGTGGAGACATGTAAAGAGACAACACCAGAATGTGACTATGCATCTGTGACTGTTTATAATGGGGAGAGGTGACAAGAAAAACAAGTTTGGGGCCTTAGATAATTAAAAATTATTTTTTAATATTATACCTCTTATTCATTTTTATTCTTGTGTATGTCTCATATGCATATCATACTGTTTGAGACTAAATGTTTTATAAATATGCAGAGTATGTTGGAGCTGGATATTGAAAATTTTTTACTAGTAGGGTATGAGATAAAAATATTTCATAGACTACTATTTTAAGTAAAGATTAATTTCCCAGATGCATGAAGGAAAGAACATTCCTGGCAAAGAGAACAGGTTATACAATGGCAAAATGTATGTAACAATGTATTCTGACTGCTGGGGGTAGTTTGAAATTATGTAGTATATAAGATCTGGACCTAGAGAAAGTAAAGAAAAACAGTATTGGATAATAGAGGTGTAGTTAAGTAAATTATGTTGTATTAGTTCATATTATGTAGCCAAAGACTAATAACTCAGAAATAATACTAATTTAATAATATAGAACTTCAGATTGTATATTATATTTCCAAGTCTGTAAAATATATATATGTACATTTGGATCAAATTGAAAAGGATTGCCTAGACTGTGTGGCTCCTTGGTTGAACATCACCCATGAACCAGGAGGTCAATGTTAGATTCGCAGTCAGGGCACATGCCCGGGTTTTGGGCTCAATCCCCAGTAAGAGGCATGGAGGAGGCAGCTGATCAATGATTCACTCTCATCATTGATGTTTCTCTCTCCCACTCTCCCTTCCTCTCTGAAATCAATAAAAACATTTTTTTTTTAAAGATTGTGCCCTAGCTGGTTGGCTCAGTGGATAGAGCGTCGGCCTGCAGACCACAGGGTCCCAGATTCATTTCCAGTCGAGGGCATGTACCTTGGTTACAAGCTCCTCCCCAGCCCAAACCTTGGTCAGGGCAGGTGCAGGAGGCAACCAATCCATGTGTTTCTCTCACATCAATATTTCTCTCTGTCTTTCCCTCTCTCTTCCACTCTCTTGAAAATCAGTGGAAAAATATCCTCGGGTGAGGATTTAAAAAAAAGATTGAAAAGGATGGCGGAAATTAGAATAATTGTGTGAACATGTTGGTATATTTAATTATATATGAAAACATTCACTTTAAATGTTGTTAATATTTCTACAATAAATTTGCTTGATTTTAAAGAAAATTGACCCCCAAAATAATTCATTTTTGTATCGTGGTTCACATATTCCTCAGAAAGCCTCTGATTATAAGGAATTCTTAATAAAAACAAATTTCTCAGCAAAGCTTTTCAACACTAACACTTTATTGATAATTTTTTGTAATATTAGTTAAATTAATAAAACTAGCCAATATTTATTGAGTACATACTATATGCAAGACATCTATCTAATATCTATCTAATATAAAGAAGTACATGAACAATATGAATGGCTTTGTGCCCTTGGGGAGCTTATCTTTTGGGGAAATAAACACATGAAAAGTTAAATGAATAATTATTAAAAATCACATTTTGAATCCATAAACAAGTTGTGAGGCAGAACATCGTTTGTTAATATGATCAAATGAATTGCTCATGCTGTCCTATTTATAATAGGTGAGTAGAGAACACTTCAATCTAAAGTGGATCTTAAAGAATAGTAGGATTTGGAGATGAAGTAAGGAGAGAGGAGGTAAATTTTCTTCCACCACTTCATTTCTAACTCCCCACTCTTCATAAACTCTTAGGTGGGTGGAACTGTCAGAGCAATTAAGAACAGTGTGAGTCTGTTCATCTAACTTCAGGAAAACCAGCTTGGCTGGAACAAAAGCTGATAGAGGGAGACTAATGGATATAAGGCTTAAAAAGTAGTGTGAGGCCAGAGTTGACAGAGCTTTGAATGTTTCACCAAGAAATCTGGGTTTTACAGACAAAGGAGAATTATGGGAGGTATTTTAGTAGATGTGAGGCATTGTCACTGTAGGCAAGTGTGGAGGAGGAACGAACTTTCCTCTGCCCTCAAAGATTTTCTGGCTGGTCTAATAATCAAATAGACATAAGATGGATTAGCAACAGTAAACCAAATTTAATACATATATACGTAGGGGACCCCAGTATAGGTGAGAGTCAGAGATGCCACATGCAGGAGAGGTTCAAATATAGAAAAGGGAGTCTAGTTATATACGAAATTCTGAGCTAGGGATGAGGTAATGCACATTGAGGGCTTCAGAGGGTCATTGCAGCATGAAAAGAACAGATATTTAGTAAATAAAATATTGCCCTGCTGTATAGGTAGGTCAAAAGGTTATCACTGATCATCTCTTATTATGGGCAAGGCCCTTAATTCAGGTCCTTCTAGGCAGTTACAAGGAAGGGCAGAAGTTTCTTTTGAGCCTGAAGCTAAAATTGCCTTTAGTTCAAAAGTGCAGAAGCAGTTTGGGGTGACTCATTCTGAACCCCCAGAAAAGCCTCTGAGGTAACATTTGCTGTGTATTTTTTCCTATTGCTGCAAATGTGTCCAGGGTAACAAGACTCAGAATACTTGGTCATGCTTTTTATAACGAGTAAGGTGTGCCCAAATGGGAAAGTAATGGATGACTACCCAAAAAGAAGAGGGACAGTGTTAGAAACATTGCCACTATAAAATGAACTTTGTATTACAAGCTTCGGATCAAGCCTTTGACAGATCAGTTAATTACTCTAAAGGAGCATACTGTCCTATATATTAAAGAGCTAATATGCTAATTAGACGGAACAGCAGAATGACTGTTTTTGGAAGGTCCAGAAAACCTTCCAAATGAAGCTGGGGCTGCAAGGGTCGAGGCAACAGCCGAAGCTGTGAGGGCCTACCCTTGCACGAATTTCGTGCATCAGGCCTCTAAGATAAAAGGAAAACAAACCCTTGATAAATCCTGTTTTCTATGCTTATCATATTTTTGCTTCTAAGAGGGTATAAAGATGAGGTTAATATAGTATTACTACTGATTAGATTATTTCAAGCTGTTTCAATTTCATTTCTTTTACTGTTTCTATTTGCATTTTGAACAAAAGCTTTTTTAGATGCATGTAAATGTGTTCACGTTGAATTGAATACATGAATTCACATGAATTGAAAATGATAAGTATATGTTGAAAACCATAGTCAATATACTTTGACTTAAGCATACTTTGTAACAACAAATTGGGTCTTGTTTTATGTGCATTAAAATGTAATTAATCTGGGCTTAAGAAATTCTCAGTTGTAACAGATACTTTAGGACCTCATTAGCCAGCAGCAAATCAGAAATAGTCATACTTTAATCAGAAATAGTGTATTTTCTTCATATGGAAGTAAGACTCATACATATCTCTCAGAATAGAACAAAAGTCCTTAGGTCTTTAATCTGTATCATGTTGATGGCAAATGTGAACATGTAAGAAAACTAGCTTTCTGTTTCTTGACTCTTGAATATCTTGACTTGGAGGAGAAAAAAATGTGAAAAAAAATTTCAGATCTCCCGTGGATTATCCAAGAAGGAATTCCAGAATGCAGAGAGGGCCTGTCTCCCGCAGGCAGGCCAGTTTCATTTGGCTTGTGGCCATCGAGATGCATGGTTGCTCTGACTTCATTTCTGTGCCCTCTGCATGGAATTCTGAAAGGCAATGGGAGAGAAGACACAAAACCCTGAGGAATGTGTGTTCTTGTGTAGTATCTAGATCAGACAGTTGTAGGAAGTGCCAGATATCAGACCAGAAAGGATTCTTGTGGGAGAGTGTTTATAGCTCAGTATCATAAGCCCATTAATATTTCACCACATCTCTTCATTAATTTTATAATTTACTAGAAGCCCTGTGCACAGATTTGTGCACTGGTGGGTCAGCATGGCCTGCAGGGATAGGGCTGAAACTGGCAGTCCAATGCCGCCTGCCTGCCCCTCCCACTCATCCTGGCCCCACTGCGCCTGCCACAGGCTCACACCCAGTCAGTCCTGATTAGGAGAGGCTTGAGATGTCCTAGCAGCGCTCGCCAGCCATAAGCCCTGAGTCTGGCACCTGTCCCAAAGGTGGGGGGATCTCGGGACGTGATCGACCCTCTGGGCAGGTGGTGGGAAGCCCTTGCAGCCTGGGATCCGAATCCATCCTGCTGATGTTCGCACTGGTTGTCAGGAGCCACCTGGCAACCACTTTTATATCTTTTCTTCCTGTGGAGCATCTAGGGAGGGAAAGCAGCTGCAGCTGCAGTGCCTGAGGCCGACTTCCAGGAGGCCAGTGGCAATGTCGATCGTGCAGGTGGCACTGGTCTGTTTTCTGGAGATTGGACCTGCAGGACTACTGAGGGAGTGAGTGGCTGCCGCTGCCAGGCTGGTGGACCACCGGGATGGGTTGGTCAGCTGAGCGGAGCTCCCGCTATGGAGTGCACTGACCACCAGGGGGCAGCTCCTGCATTGAGCGTCTACCTCCTGGTGGTCAGTGCGCATCATAGCAACCGGTTGTTCGGTCATTCGGTCGCTTAGGCTTTTATATATATAGACTAGAGGCCCGGTGCACAAAAACTTGTGCACTCAGCGGGGAGGGGAAGGGTTCCTCAGCCCGGCCTGTGCCCTCTCGCAGTCTGGGACCCCTCAGGAGATAACGACCCACTGGCTTAGGCCTGCTCCCAGGTGGCAGAGGGCAGGCCTAATCCCTAGGTGCAGCCCCTGGTCGGGCTCAGAGCAGGGCCGATTGGGGAGTTGGGGTGTCGTCCCCTGTCATGCACAGAGCAGGGCGGATCGGAGGTTGCGATGCCACCCTCAGTCACACTCAGGGTAGGGCCAATTGGGGGGTTGGGGCACCGCCCCCTGTCACACTCAAGGCAGGGTCAATGGGGAGATTGCGGCGCCACCCCCTGTCACACACAGAGCAGGGCCAATCAGGTGGTTGGGGCGCTGCCCCCTGTCACGCACAGAGCAGAGCCCATCCGGGTGTTGGGGAGGTCCCCCCTGTTACACACAGAGCAGGGCCCATCAGGGGGTTGGGGAGCTCCCCCTTGTCACGCACAGAGTAGAGCCGATAGGGGAGTTGGGGCACTGCCCCCTGTCACACTCAGGGCAGGGCTTATGGGGAGGTTGCGGCTCCACCCCGTCACAGAGCAGGGCCCATGGAGGAGTTGGGGCATCACACCCTGTAACACACAGAGCAGGGCCAATCAGGGGGTTGGGACGCCATCCCCTGTCACAAACAGAGCCGG
>NW_006285042.1:1863293-1876691 GCF_000327345.1 Myotis davidii | reverse complement strand
AAGCAAGCCTCATGTTCAGTTTAAGCTGCCTGGCTGCTGGCTGCCATCTTGGCTGGCAGTTAATTTGCATATTTCCCTGATTAGCCAATGAGAAGGATAGCGGTCGTACGCTAATTACCATGTTTCTCTTTTATTAGATAGGATATTGCATATGCATTAGTAATGTTCAGTACTTGAAGGTAAAAATAATAATTTAGGAAAACCATCATTTCTCTAAATAACTGTTACTATTTTAGGAGCATTCAAGAGTCTCTGGAAAATACAGATTTTCTTTTTCTTGGAATCAACATGTCTGAGACAGTCGAACACATCCTTCTGTCTGTATATACTCTTCTACTTTCTCTAGCCATTTCTTCACTATTTGAATACAGTTTTCACATTTAGTCTTTTTTTTATCATTACCCTCAGTTTATTTATTTATTTTTAATTTCTTTATTGAATAAGGTATTACATATGTGTCCTTATCCCCCCACTGCCCCACCCCCCACCCCCTCACTCATGCCCTCACCCCCGTGTTGTCTGTGTCCATGGTTAGGCTTATATGCATGCATACAAGTCCTTTGGTTGATCTTGTTATCAAACGTGATGCAATTAGCCCTTGCCAGTTTGTCTCAGTGGATAAAGCCTTGGCTTGCTGGCTGAAGGATCCAGGTTGGATTCTGATCAAGGGCATGCACTTAGTTGCAGGTATCCATGTTTCCCTCTCTGTCTCTCCCCCTTCCATACCCTCTCTCTAAAAATCAATGGAGAAATATCCTCAGGTGAGGATTAACAACAACAACAACAAAAATTATTCTGTTTCTTCATTATCTGTTTCTTCATTATCCAATTATTCTGTTTCTTCATTATTTAATGCTTTAGTTATGGTTCTATAAATTTCATAAGATTTATTGGTCTGTTTTGGAAAATCCATGAAAAGACATAATCTTGATTGCACTAGGATATGTTTATTGTGTATCTACTATGTTCCCAGACCTGTGTCAGATATGGTGGGAAACCCATTTGCTTATAGCAAATTGCAAAACTACTATATTTGTTTTAAAACCTAACTATGGCCTATTCAACTGCATTGTAAACTATTTTCAAGGTCAAAGGATTATGGACCCTTGTGGAATTAAAAACAAATCTACAGAGCCAAGTCAACTGGAACCCTAAGTGAACTATTCTAAGGAGGCTAAGCTTTTAATCTAGCATGAGAGGAGTTAAGGTGAAGTACATCTAAGCACCAGAGAAATCACTGAGTGAAAAAAACTACATATATCAACAGATGTTGCCAAAAGAGGACATACACAAAGTTTGCCTTTATCTCTAATTTTCTTCCTGCTTACATGGAATTACATGGAGATATAAAGTGTTTCTCTTGATCTCAGTTGATGCAGGGCACATAGTAGGAACTCAGTAAATGTTGGCAAAGTGAACAATATAATTGCAACTGAAAGAGCAAAAACCTACAGTAAAAACCGAATTAAAACCATTACAATGACAACTTTATAAAATATTTGCATATGGATAAGGACTCAGAGGAAATGTCCAAAAATACAAACCATTGTTTTATTCATTTGTTGGTTTTCAGAATATTTTTTCTTACATTTAAAATCTTTCCGTTATTTCTACAATATTATTTGGGTATCAAATTTTTCAAATTAGCTGCATTCAAATATAACACAATCACAACTTGGGGTAGACTCTGTCCACCACTGGGGTTCAAACATGTCTTGGCATATCTGGCAAATTAGTGGGTTTGGACTGCTAAGAGGTGATTTACATAAGGGTTTGGGCAGAAAGACTGCCAAGAAGTGTGGCTACTATTGAGGAGGGGGGTTGGCCAGGCCATTTTTCAGTCAGTTTGCACTGCTACAATGCATCAACCAGTGTTCCGATTGGTCAGAGTTCCTACCATGCCATAACGGCTATTAACCTTTTGGATATCATTGAGAGGACATTGCCTTACCTGTTTTGAAGATTCATACTCTAATGTGGCCTCATAGACTCCTCTTGGAAAGCAGTATAAGCAGAAATAGGAGTGCCCTAAAATTTTTATTACATCACAAATTATAATCCAAAGATGAGTGCTTGGGGCTTGTTTCTACTTCTGCAGGAAATACAACATAATTTTGCAATAATTGAGACTCCAGAAAACACAGAAGCATTTTGATTCCTTGAGGGCCATGATGGAGATCATGAAAATTTCCAGTAGAAGGTGGAGGTGACCTGGCTTACTGGGGCTGGATCAACAATGAGTACCAGAAGTGTTCAAAGACAAGACACCTCAACAGCTGACATCCGTGTGGCTGCACATAAGACTTGGTTTTAAGCCCTGTAAAACCCTGTCTAAAGAATCTTAGAAATTATGGAACCTTGCAAGGAGCTGGAGGTCTTGCATCAGTAGGCAAAGGCAGGAGGCATTGAAATGTGGGTTATAAAACCATTTTTAATAAATTGATAATTGTGGCTTTTAGTTCATAAAGGATAAGATGTAAGAATTGAATCTGCTGTTCCCTTACTTCAGTGGTTCCCATTTCCACACTCTTATTTGTGTGAGCATTTCACAAAACTGAGGGTACTCTGATGGTTGTTTTGAAATACAGGGCATGTTTGTTTGTTTTTTTATAACATGCCCCATTAATACAATTCTTCATCTGGTGTTCAACCAAAGAAACAGTGGTATGCTCCAATACTGGGAGAAAAACTAGCTGATATTGATATTGATATTTTAGGTCCTTTATAGGGTTATTTTGAATGTGTGTGATTTGCACCTAAAATGCTGTTTTTAGAACCTAAACCTTGTCAAAGAGGAAACTCCAGGGTTTTACTTTTCCTATAATGTTTAATAGTTTATAATGAACATTATAGTATTGAACACATACTGAAACCTGTAAAGTAGACTAGACAGATAATATTACTTCATTTCATAGATTTTTAATTGGAGGCAAAAAGAACTATAATTAGCTTTCCTGGCTCAATTTTACCACACTGATCAAATATATTCATTGAGCAGCCACAGGTATATGGCATTTCATTGTGTTCTTGGAATAATATTTTTTAAAATGCATGAAAGTATGCTCTGAGCAGGCAAGAGAAGTCTCATAAAATGAGAATAGTTTATAACCTGACATCCTTTTTCAAATAAAATTTTCATGGACCTTCTTTTTGTCATTAGTTTATTTACCCCCTTTATGTGTTATAGTGATTGGTGTTTAATAATTGTATAAAAATAGATGCCTCGGAAAAGAATGCTTGGAGTATAGAACAATGTCCATGGCATCTGATATATGAATCACAGGGTTTTTTTTTTTTAAAAGGAAAGCTGTACATATAGAATCCCACCAGATATGAAGTATGGTTGCAACTAGAATGTGTGTGTGTGTGTGTGTGTGTGTGTGTGTGTGTGTGTGTGTTTTCAGGGGATAGCTGGTAAACTTGAGAATGGAATGATGTACTGGCCATACTCATCTTGCACGCCTACTCCTTGGACAGAGTATGTCCCCACAAGAAAGAGGAATTCTGTCACAAAAGTTAAAAAGAAAAAAAAAGGTGGGGGCGGGGGGGGGTGCTGAGGCAGCACACTGGGAAGACCAAAACTACAGTTACCCTAGGCAACTAGAGGTCTGTTTAAGTAATAAATTTCAATGTGATATTTGCCACACCCAGAAAGCAGCAGGAGGTACAAGGCCAGTGCCTAAAAGTGTTTCAAGAGAACGAGGATTATCCATGAGACATTGATCACTAACTCTGTAAGGATGAATGAAGCATCTGAGAAACAGTGGGATTACAGAACAGAGTTGAGATGTTGACTCCCTCTCACTTTTAAGGATTATGAAGATGTGGAAATAGTAGAAAGAATGGTTCAAGTGGGTAAGTAGTAGACCATTATATCATTTTTTTTAAAAGACTGCAAAATGATACATTTAACAATAGAAACTCATTAGAGTCCTCTATACCTTTGTAGAGTCTAAATTATGAAGGTGAGTTCAGGTTGCATAGCAATTTGGAATAAATAAAAGAAAAATTTAAGATAATAAAATCAAGGTTTAGAAGTAGAGAAGAGTACACTAAAAAGATATGGAGATATTAATGTTTTGGGGGACGGCAAAACAGAAATTTTCCTGACTGATCCCCAATAGTATCTTGGAGGAAAAACCTCAGGTCAGTATGATAGAAGCCAAGAGTTGGCATAAAGACAGGTATTCTAACTAAAGGAAGATTTGCATTACTTGCTAGTACAATGGGAAAACATGCTGTCATTTGGAAAATCCCTCATGGGAAAAGTACAAATTAAATTGATGTTATTCATATTGATATTTTGTACATTTTCAGGAGCATTGGTAATCTATAGGATTTTACCAAAGACACACTAAAATTTTATCTCCAAGGTGAATGAGTCAAAAGTTGCAAATGTTAGAGACTGGCTAAAACCTCATCAAGCAATCTAATATATTTTTCCCCTTTGGAAACTGGCCCATGACCCAGTGAATCTTGGGGCAAAGTTCAGTGCTTTGGCCAGGTGCCCATTTAGAAGACTGGTCCCTTGCCTTGAACTTTAATGTTGAGGCCAAAACTTACTGGCATCTAAATGAAAACTTATGAAAGAGGCCTCATGATGCTCCCTAAAGAAACAATGTGTTCCCTGCCAAAATTAGGATTACCTTGCTTTAGGAAGAAGTGTACTATGCTGACAACCAAATGATGATTTGCCAAACATATCTATCATGGATAGCAAAGGAGCCTCATATAATCCAGAAGGGAGATGGCCTTCCAGGCAGCTGATGCCCTAGGGACCTGCTGAAGGCTGTGCTGAAGGCAAAATAGTAGAAACTGGTATTGCACTAACTTAATGACCTAGCAAATCAGAACCCACTGTGGTAGAGGTAAATCCTTGAGTGGGGGTTTTAGCCCTAAGTGTTAAGGCCTAGGGTAGGCATAGCAAAAATGAGGACCTGTGGCACCATGTACTCCTTTTCTGTATCCGTGGCATCTATACTAATCAAAGGCTAATATGCTCATTAGACTGGATAGACCAGACAAAACCATGGTGGTGGAGGCCGAGGCAGAGGTGGTTAGGGATAATCAGGCCAACAGGGGAGAGCAGTTAGGGGCAATCAGGCAAACAGGCAGAGGTAGTTAGGGGCAATCAGGCAGGCAGACAGAGAGGGATTAGGGGTGATCAGGCAGACAGGCAGGCAGAGGGGTTAGGGGTGATCAGGCCAGCAGGGGAGAGCAGTTAGGGGCAATCAGGCTGGCAGGGGAAAGCAGTTAGGGGCGATCAGGCAGGCAGACAGAGGGGTTAGGGGCATCAGGCAGGCAGACAGGTCAGCAGTTAGGAGCCAGCAGTCCCAGATTTTGAGAGGGTTTAAACCAGCAGTTGAACATCTCCCGAGGAGTCCCAGATTGGAGAGGGTGCAGGCCGGGCTGAAGGACCTCCCCACCCCCCGTGCACAAATTTTGTGCACCCGGCCTTTAGTTTATGGATAATAGATAACTCAGTCTCAGGGTCCTTCTCAATCAACAGAGAATTTTAAGTAGGCACCACTTATCACTGGAAATTTTGAGGTCATTTAAAACCTATTTTTTAAAAATTTTATTGAATTTATTGGGGTGACATTGGTTAATAAAATAATATAGCTTTCAGGTGTACAATTCTATAATACATCATCTGTATATTGTATTGTGTATTCACCAACCAAAGTCAAGTCTCCTTCCATCAGCATTTATCCCCTCTTTACCCTCTTCTGTCTCCCCCAACTCCCTTTCCCTCTGGTAATCACCATCTACACGGTGTTTTATGTTTCAGTGTGGGTTTTTTTTGCTGAATCCCTTTTTCTTTTTCACCCAGCGCCCCCCCCCAACAGCTGTTCAGTCTGTTCTCTGTATCTGTGAGTCTGTTTCTATTTTGTTTGCTTGTTTATTTTGATTACTAGATTCCATATATAAGTGAAATCGTATACTAGTAGTATTTGTCTTTCTCAGATTGGCTTATTTCACTTAGCATAGTGCTCTCAAGGTCCATCCATGTTGGCATATAAAACCTGTTTCTTTGCCTGTGGATTGCTCCCATGTGAGGTCTACTCTACCTTCAGGTGAGAGGATAATGGTTTTAAAAAACACTTGACTGTGGGAGGGCTTTCACCTCCCAAGAGGTTGGGAGCAAAACTGAGTCAATGTACACTCATGAGGATGTCCAGGAAGTCAGGGACCCACCTGCCATTCGGCTAACCCCAGGAGGTGGACTTCCATGTTTCATTCATTACTCATGTCCCACGGCCCAAGAATACCTTCTCTTGAGGAGCCACCAGTTGAGCAAACCTTTCCATAATGAAATGCTAATGTGGCCAGGTTGCCTAAAAGAGTCTGTGGTCATTTGCTTCTTGGTCTTGGTTTAGGACTATTTCTAGTATTTGTTGGAAAATACTTGATGTTTAAGGGGATGAAATGAGGCAGCACCTGTGAAAATTGTTTGAAAATTTTAAAGGCCTGTACTCATGTAGGAGATATGGGTGTGGATGATTAATGGGAAATAAAAAGTTAAACCTTGAAATTTTCCTTAGGCTTACAATTTCTTATTTAATTGGTTATTTTCAATATGACAGAAGTAGAATCTTTTGCCTTCTGGGAAGCAAAAATAATGAGATGTTTGCCTTAACTTTGCTGTTATTGTGTGTGTGATGTCCCTAAATCCACTCCAGAGCATCCTACACACTTGTCAGATTAATCTAACTTTCATACTACTGTCATCATTTCACCCAGCTGTTCAGTAACCTAAATTGATTTCCTTGTCTACTGTAGAAAATCTAAGCTCTTCAATCTTTCATTCAAAGTCCTCCTTCAGCTACCTACCCCTGCCACTCACCACCAGCCTCCACCACCTTCCTAATCTCATCTCTTCGTGCTTCACATTATAGAAGCAAGTACTGTTGGAGCTGGTAGTCATCAAAAAGATGGTTCATCCAATCCTTGCATTTCATAGTTGGGGAACCTAAAGTCCATAGGTGAGGTGACACTTCCAAGGCCACACATAGTCAGTCCTTCCACAGTGGCCAAGACAACATGCTTTCATTCCCCACACAACGTGTCCCTCTGGACCTAAGCACTGGGATAGGATGAATAGAACTGGTACCTAGGGGACAGCATGGCATGGGATAAATGATGCATGAAGCAATATTGAGAATTTAAAACTCAATGTGCTTGCAACATACTGTGTTTGCAACAAATGACCTTTATGTAGAATTTGTCACCCTCTTCATAGGGAATTTTCTAAAGCTGGGAATTAATGTGCAAACTTTTGTTCTACTGGCCTTGGGAGGGAATTTTGTAACAGTTGTGGTCTATCTAAGTAGAATGAGTGGTTCAGGGCAAGAAATGATTAACAGGTATGTCAGGGTTTCTCAGGGGAATGACCCACGGAGTTATTACTATTTGCCAAGTTTTTTTCCTCTGAATTGAAGTTAACAAGGTCATCCCAAGGGTAAGTATTGGGGAAGCTCAGGACAATGACCCTGTTATAACTTGCCCAACAAGAAGCTAGGAAACCACACCTTCTTTAGAAGGTTTATATGGTAGAAAATGGGAGGGGGTTAGTGATTTAAACCTTGCTGATTATCACGAATGGCAGGAAAAAGTGGACGAAAAGGCTTGATTACAATAATATTGTTAAAGAAAATTAAAGGAAGTTTTATAAATGTTCAAATATATAATGTTATTCAAAATGGAACTGATCAACTTTCCACATCTGCTTTGATAAGTACATAACAATACTTATAATGTGTGTATTAAGTATTTGAAGATAAATTACTCCTTATAAAATATTTGAGGGTGTTCTTATGTTTCCTTTAGCTTTTGAATCATCACCATGGAACTTAAAAATATCTCTTATCATTATTTTTACATACACATAGACTATAGTACTTATTCAGATTATTAAAAATTCCAAATAGCCCTGACCGGTGTGGCTCAGTCAATAGAGCGTCGGTCTGCAGACTGAAGGGTCCTGGGTTTGATGCCGGTCAAAGGCATGTACCTTGGTTGCAGGCACATCCCCAATATGGGGTGTGCAGGAAGCAGCTGATCAATGTTTCTCTCTCATTGATGTTTCTAACTCTCTATCCCTCTTCCTTCCTCTCTGTAAAAAATCAATAAAATATATTTTTTTAAATTCCAAATAAATAGAGCCCGAATTAATGAAGTTTTAATGTCAACAAGGAAATGCATTAGTCTAAGTGTACAAGTTCAGATTTAGTACTTTTCAGGCTTTATCTCTCATACACACACACACACACACACACACACACACACAAATTCCCCTTTTGCACTAGGAGCTGCCCAAAACAAAGGTCAAAGGAGCAGACTGTCCTCTGCTCCACAAAATGGAAAATGGCTATTTGTTTTAATACAAACTTGCACTCCCCTCCACACACACACATGCGCGCACACACACACACACAAATCCTCAAGCAACTGACTTTTCAGGAAGGTGCTTCGTTTCATCCATGGCTTCCCTTTCTCCTACACCTGGCAGAGGTGCACCAAGAGCCCTCCATCACCCAGGCTGAGAATCAGTGGGTGCTTGTGCTATATTATTTAGGAACGACTTTAGAGGTCCTGTCACCCAAAGAGGAAAAGTGGTTGCACTTTGCATAAGCAAAAACCCGATAAATGTTTGTTATATTGGACTTGTTGACTATTGAAATGAGAGCTCTTTGTAACTGAAGAGTTCCATGTAAATATAATGTACTAATAATGTAAAGACCAATATTAGCCAATCAGTCCCTTGGTATATAGTTTATTTAAGCCCAAGTCTCCAGAAAAGCAGCAAGATGTGCTTATAGCTTCAGCTTCCTCTTTCTGTTTATGCTAACCTCTGCAATGAACACTATCCCCTCTCATGAGACCAAAGGAACTCTGATTTCTTTCAATTCTTTATTGACGCCGAACCGGTTTGGCTCAGTGGATAGAGCGTCGGCCTGCGAACTCAAGGGTCCCAGGTTCGATTCCGGTCAAGGGCATGTACCTTGGTTGCGGGCACATCCCCACTGCGGGGCGTGCAGAAGGCAGCCGATCGATGTTTCTCTCTCATCGATGTTTCTGACTCTCTGTCCCTCTCCCTTCTTCTCTGTAAAAAATCAATAAAATATATTTTTAAAAAAATTCTTTATTGACAATACACCACTTCTCAAAGAGCAAGGGGGTGAGGGCTATCCCTTCCTGATTTTTGCTTCTTGCTCCTAACATAGATTGCAAGTCCTTTATGCTTGGCTTGGCATTTCAGGTGAGTCTTGATCCATTTCAGAGTTTGTCTTCTTGACACACAAGATGCAGAACCATGTAGTGTCTTTTACTTTTCCTGGGTGAAATGCACATGAGACAGACCTCAGAGCCTACCTTTGTCATGTCCCCAGCCTTTCACAGATGGAGCCCCACAAAACCTCCACCTGCAGGCCTCAGCCTACCTGAGGCTGGAGAAGTACCAGCAGCCTCGGCCCCAACAGTCTGAAATTAGGCTTCTTGTCCATAGAATGTTAGCAATGAAGAATTGGGGCCTGTGAGGTTTTGGAACAACAGCATCTCCAATCAGCCATACAGCTGGAAGGCAGCAGGATGCAGTGGAAAGAGCAACAGCTAAGGAGCCAGACCTGGATGGTTAAGCTTAGTGTCCCCATCCTGGCTCTTAGCTATGTGACCTTGGGAAAGTCAGTGAATCTTTCTGAACCATCTAATTCTTTATCCATAAAGGGGAGGTTGTGTCCAATGCCCATCCCATGCAAGGGCTCTTGCTGGTAACTATATTTAGTCTTCTATTACACTATTTCCCAATTCAAGAAAGTAAGGTTTCCTTCTTAATTTTATATCTCAAATAATCTTTGCCTAGTAGGATGATGGAAACTTTACTTAATAGAAAGTCAATCACCTGCCTTCTTTTGTAATTTCTGTTCACAATTTCTTGATTTTTCATATCTTTAAACCATACTATTAAGCCATAACGCTATTGAAGGACAGGAATGCATAATCTACACTAATAAAAGAGAAAGATGCAAATTGACCATATCTCCATGACACCCACCAGCCAATCAGGAGTATGTAAATTAACCCAACAAAGATGGCGGGTTACTTTGCATATGCAGGCACCAAGTGGCCTGGGTTCTGGGAATGCCACATTAAATTAAATTTAACTCTCTATCCCTCTTCCATTGCGGCCCCAGGAGGTGAGGGCAGCCACGCAGCAGGTCCTGCTTGGCCGTCGCTGCCGCAACCCGGGAGCAAGGAAGCTCTACCCACATGTAGCTGCCAGCATGGCCTGCTTGGCCGTCACTGCAGTGACCCAGGGGCATGCAAGCGGGCCGCAGGCAGCACCCAGCACGGCCTGCTTGGCTGTCGCCAAGGCAACCTAGGAGCTGGCAAGCGCAGCCTACAGGCAGCACCTAGCAGGGCCTGCATGGCCGTCGCCATGGTGTGGAGCAGGCAGGCCCTGCAGAGAGCAGAGAACCATGGGGAGCAGGCCTAAGTCGTCAGTAGGACATCCCCTGAGGGCTCCTGGATTGGAGAGGATGCAGGTCAGGCTGAGGGACATACTTCCCCCCCACCCCCACACAAATTTCATGCACAAGGCCTCTAGTTAGGCAACGTGAGCCCAGCAGGCAACTGAGGCCCGCAGGCAGCACCCAGCAGGGCCTGCTTGCCCGTCGCCATGGTGTGGAGCAGGCAGGCCCTGCAGAGAGCAGAGAACCATGGGGAGCAGGCCTAAGTCGTCAGTAGGACATCCCCTGAGGGCTCCTGGATTGGAGAGGATGCAGGTCAGGCTGAGGGACATACTTCCCCCCCACCCCCACACAAATTTCATGCACAAGGCCTCTAGTTAGTAATAATAATAATAATAGCCAATGTTTAGTGAGGGTTCATCATGGGTAGGTACTGTCCTAGGCACTTGACATGGATTGTTGTATTTGGCCTTTCAACAATCTTACGAAGTAGGTACTAATATTATTGCCATTGTATAGAGAAAGAAACTGAGGGCCATATAGCTAGTTAAAGAGGGTAAGAATAGAGATTGAGAGAGAAAGTTCTTAGTTAAACCACTAAGTTATTATTTTTTCTACTTTAAGCAGTGCTCATGTCTAATTCACTAAAGATAATAATGAATAAATGCATTACTTTATTTGTTGAATATCTTTTGGGTGCAAAGCACTATGGAGTATTATAAAAGGATAATATGGTCCCTGTTCTCAAGAAAACCAGAAGCTGGTAGGGAAGCAGATAGACAAATAGTGAACTCCAATACAAGTAAAATACAGTAAGTGCTTTAAGAGTGCTACAAGCTAATGCCACTGGGCCCAGAAGGGGGAAAAAGCACATTTCAGTGGTATCCAGAAACCTTGGTTAAAAAGTTTACCTTTGAGTTGACTTTTGACGGACAAGGAGGCCTCTAAGAGGCAGAGAAGTGAGTGAAAGACATTCCAGGCAAAGGAACCACATAGGCAAATACACTGAGTCACTGTTGACTCACTAACCTCAGTGCAAAGCTTGTTCCTGGAATAGCAAGGAGTTTGGGATTTCTAAGCCTTTGTGTTTCTTCGAGGAAGTCCTGATTTGGTAGATGATAACAGAAAGGCAAAATCATAAAATCTTGGGATTGAAGGGTCCCCTAAGGTTATCTAATCCAATAACCCATCCAATGCCTAAATCTCTTCTAAAACCTTCTACCAAGTAGTCATAAAAGCTAGTCTCATATACTCCTCAGAACAGATGCAGTAGTAGCTCCTAAGCAGTTGAGTTCATCACTTTCTGAAATTATTTATTTGTTTAGTTGCTTATTGTCTATCTGTCTGTCAGATTGAAACACAAGTTCCACAAGGATAAGGATTGTCTTGCCTATCGTGTGTTGTCAGTGCCTAGCATGGAACCGACATACAATAAATATTTGTGGAAATGAATGCATTCCATCTCAGGACAACTCTGACATTTATAATATTTGTAGGTGATTTCCACAAGATAGTGTTTTACATATATGAAGACAATCATACTATCCCCCTTGTATTTTCTCCAACTTTAATATCTCCTGTTGGTCAACAATTTCTCATGAGATACAACTTCACTATTCAGATGACTCTCTCATATAAACTCCATTTTGTCACAATTTCTTTTAATGTGTTGTTGCAAGAATGGAAAGCAGTGACATCCTCCAACTAAAGAGGTCAGATCACCTCTCCTGGGTTACAGTGTGACCCAAGATGGCAGTTGGTTGAGGTCCCCTTTAGCTCATGTTTTTCTAATTGTCAGCTAACTACCCTCCTTCCCACTGCCTCTACTGCCCACTGGTTTCTACTGCCAGCTCACATCTCTCCTGTCTTGACTTGTACAGAAATATTTTGAAAACCTAGCCCAAGGCCTTACATTTACGAGGCGGTTACAATAGTCCAGGACAAAGACACAAGGTACTGAACTAGAGCAGTGTGGCCAGAAAGGAAGGAACAAAGGAAGAAACACACCTCACGCATGAACAATGGGACTTGCATTCTACTGATTTAGTGACTGCTGGCCTGCTTTCTCAATGGCCCCTCTCCCTCCAGAGCACTTACGAATTAAGAGTTAAATCCCAGCCCTAGCTGGTTTGGCTCAGTGCATAGAGCATCTGCCTGCTGACTAAAGGGTCCCAGGTTCGATTCCAGTCAAGGGCATGTGCCTCAGTTGCAGGCTCCTCCCCAGCCCAGGCCGAGTGCAGGAGACAACCAATCGATGTGTTTCTCTCACATCGATATTTCTCTCTGTCTTTCCCTCTCTCTTCTATTCTCTCTAAAAATCAATAGAAAAACATCCTCGGGTGAGGATTAAAACACACACACACACAAGAATTAAGTCCCAGCTTTTCCCTACCTCACTGTCTCCAAGGTAAGCATACAGCTCTTTTTAAGTCTTAATATGTATTTTTTCTGGCTACAGATTAGAAACATATTAGAAACAGCTAAAGGCAGCAAGATTTCTAGCCTGGATGATTAAGAAAATGGTGGTTCTGTTAACAGAGTTAGGAAATTTAAGGACCAACTAAAAGGTGATAATGAAGCATTTGGTTTGGGAATTTGAAGACGTGAGGATATCTAGAAGCTGTTTGAGATTTTTTAGTACCGTATTTGCCAGCGTATAAGACGATTTTTTTGCCCTGAAAAATATGCCTCCAAGTGGGGGGTCGTCTTATACGCCAGGTACACTTCAGATAGACTGCCCATAGTGCTTGCCCCGTGCCATAGTGGCCTCCCGATGCCCGCCCACTTCATTCCACATACTGTTCAGGCATCAGCAGCGCTGCTGGGTGTATGCTCGGCTGTTATGCGATTTTGCTGTTATGCGATTTTACCACACTCGCAAAATCGCACACAGCCGACCATACACCCAGTATGATAGCGCAAAATCGCG
>NW_006285042.1:1857781-1863229 GCF_000327345.1 Myotis davidii | reverse complement strand
ATGAAGAGGAGTTTGAAGGCTTTTAAGGTGAAACTGTCACGCCAGCAAACTTGCTAGGGACTTGCCCGGCACTTGCTCTCTCCCTCTATTTGTTATCTTACTTCTATCATTGACAGTCCCTCTAGGTTGTGGGCTGCTTGCCTGTGTTCCTGAGAAGCATCTACGGTACCAGTCTATAGAGTGTGTTTTCTTTAGTGAATTACCGGTATGTTTACCGGTAATAAACTTGCACTGTTTTATGTATATGTTTGATTACATACAGCCTTGTGACAGTTTTCCTGCATGTCATAAGCATTTGAATATAAATTAAAATGTTAAAATCAAATCTGATATTGTTTTACCTTTTATTTGGTGTGTGGAAGGTGTGCGGAAGAGAGGGTAGTCTTATACGGCGAGTATATAACAAACTCTGTATTTTGAGTGGAAATGTTAGGGGGTCGTCTTATACGCCCAGTCGTCTTATACGCCGGCAAATACGGTACTTCGGACTTGGAGTGCAAAGACAAAAATGAAGGTTTGTTAGTCATCAACAGAGATTCTTGAAGCTTTCCCCAAAGAATGAAAATGTTGAAAATCACCTAGGCCAAAAAAAAAAAAAAGACATACGAAGAACAAAACTTTTAACAATGACCACATATAATGGGTATTTGGAGGAGGAACCTCCCAGGAACAGTGCTCAGAGGTATGAGGAAAGCTCGATGCGGGTAATGTTAGGTCTGCCAAAGCTGGGCATTATTGCAGAAAGGAGAAGATAAAACCAGTCACGTCAAACGTAGCGCACAGCTCCTGGAGAACAAGCATTCTTAAGAGGTTGCTGAGTTTATCAGTGAGGAGGTAGTCTGATAATCTTGAAGAAAATAATTCCATGTGAAGCTGGAGCCAGGTTTCAAACTGTTAAGAATAAACGCACCCCTATGTTCATTGCTGCCTTATTTACAGCAGCCAAGATCTGGAAACATCCCAAGTGCCCATCAGTAGATGAGTGGACAAAAAAGCTGTGGTACATTTACACCATGGAATACTATACGACTATAAAGAAGAAGGAACTCTTCCCTTTGCAACAGCATGGATGGACCTGGAGATTACTATGATAAGCGAAATAAACCAGTCGGAGAAAGACAAATATCACATGATCTCACTTATACGTGGAATCTAATGAACAAAATAGGACCGGAGACATGGATGCATGGAACAGACTGACAGATCTCAGAGGGGAGGCCGGTGCGGGGGACTGGAGGAGATTAACCAAAGAACATAAATATGCATAACCCATGGACACAGTGATGTGGCAAAGGAGGAGGTGGGGATGCGGAGAGGGGGGGAAAGGGGGGGGAATAGGGGATATCTGTAACAATGTCAACAATAAAAAAAAGCAGTAAATAGTAGCAATGGAGTCAAAGCAGTAAATGTAGACTGCTATTTTGAGAAGCTGTTATACACTGCATATAAAATAAAAAACAAATCCATATGGGATTCATATGACCCACTTCTTCTAAAATATAATATGAGGTTAATTACCACTTCTCTATAAGTTCTAACTGACTTTAGAATTAGACTCTTTATAGGCCTGATGACTGCCCTAGGTATTCAGCAGCTGTCACCATAAAAAAGAGAAAAATGGAAATATGTTTTTATGGATAAATTTCATTGAACCTAAATAAGGCTACTTGTATTTTCTTGTGGTGTTCCCCCACCCCCCCCCACCCTGATTCCCTTTTAGGTGTCTAATTATACATGCCCAACCATTTTCTTTGAGATCAGTTCTCACCTAATTCTGCCTGGACTGGGTGAGCCCTTTAAACTTTAAGCCAACATAGATTTTACGGGAATTGCCACTAGGTCTGGTGATTTTCTGGAACTCTTCTATATTGTCTCCTAATCTCCTTCTGGGAAGACCCTTCCACCCCAAGCCCTGGCCTCTATCCCACATAGACTCATAGGATGTCCACTTCAGAAGTGACTCTAGGGTTCTTCCAGCTCATCTCTCTCAACCTCATAGGTGACTGAGCTGAGGCCCACAGCCGGAAAACGACTTGTCCAAGGAGGCGTTGTTACAGAGTGATTGCAGCACGGTCCTTAGGGGCAGAGCTGCGTTTGAATCCCAGATTCATTATTACCTTATTGCATGACATTAGGCTAAGGCTCTTCATCTCCTGTGCTTCAGTTTTCCTATTGGAAAATGGGGCTAAAGATCATCACACCTGCCTCACGTAGTTGCTGTGTGTATTAATTGAATAATATGTGAAGCATCTAGTCCGTGCCTAGCACATGATAGAAACTCAGAAAAGTGTTGATTCCCTCCCTTTGGTATAAGGTCCCAGAGCTAATGTGACAGAAACAAAACTCAAAGCAAACCCAGGTCTTCTGAGTTCCAGGCCAGAGCCCTTTCCACACACAAGGGCTCTCCCTGGAAGTATGTGAAGAATTTCCAAGGGGTACAAGGGCATGGACAGTTTTCAGTTCTTTAGTTCATTAAAACCCAAAATTTCTGTAGTTTTGCTCTTCAGCTTATTAACTGGATTCCATCTTTTTAAAAAAAGACCCCCTTTTTAAAGAGCAGTTTTAGGTTCACAGAAAAAATTGACAAGGAAGGTATTGAGATGTCCCATATACTCCCTTACCCCTATAGCTTCCCCATTCTCAACACCCTCCAACAGAGTAGTATGTTTGTTACAACTGATGAACCTACATTGACACATCATTATCACCCAAAGCTGTACATTCTGTGTGTTTGGATATACCACTATATTTTTACAGAAATATTTTATGTTCAAATTGTGTTTAAGATGCCCCCTTCATTAGCAGCCCTTCATTGCAAATCCTCAGCACGTCACTGCTCAATTAAGAACTTCCATTGCACAGAAGTGTTTGTACCTGTTAGAGTTTGTGAGGCCTGCTAGAAGAAATTCTGGTAGTTAAAAGAAATCCCTGATTGGATGGGACCATAAGAAAAGAAGGTCCTGACTATTCTGAGGGTACTGACCTCTGGGTGGGTCTGTTTATTTGCTTTGGGGGATGTCTCTCTGAGCTCCTCAGGTCCCTGGAAAGAGAACAAAGGCCTCCTCTCTTCCTGATTACACCACCAGGAAGCCCCAGGTAGCTGACGTGAGAATGCTTCCAATACAGCGACAGGCACATTCCCAGAGAGAAACTAGGACAAACAGCTAATTAAGAGCTGAACACTGGAAGAAAGGCCAACATAACAGGCGTGGAAAACAAAGTGGTAAAGTAAATGAAGCCTGCAAAAGGTCTGCGGTGAGTGTCCAACTTAAATCTGGGCTGACATTCCAGATAACTTAACAATAATTAACAATGGGTGAGAAACTGAGGTAGGATGGGACTTTCATTTGTACCTGATTGCTCGTTTTTTATTATTTAAGAATTAATACATGCAAAGGTGTATAATGAAAAGTCAATCTACCCTTTTGACTAATCACTGTAACTTTAATAAATCAAGTCCAGAACAACTACTGTTACCAGTTTCTAATGTTACCATCTAGAGATAGTCTATGAATATACAAGGTGGGGGGTGGGGTCACAAATGTAACATAATGGACACACTGTCCTATACTTAAGATTTATTTTTTAACAATATATCTTTGAGACATCTCCTATTTGTACATAAAGGTTTTTTTAAAACAACAGCATAGTTTTCCATGCTGTGGAAGTGCAATTATTTAATTGACCAGTCTGAAAATTATGGATATTTAGTTTGTTTCTAATCTTTTGCTAGCATGTTCCTACTGCTCTTTTGAAAAGTATGCCCCTTAATGGTGTCTTTTAATGAATATGCTCAATAACTGTATCGGCTAGGAAATAACACTTCATATCTATCAAATCAGCTAAACTAAAAGGCTTAAATCCTTTATTAAAAGAGCTATGGAAAAACAGGCACACTGAATGGTTATAAGAATATATTATACACATAAAGTTGTCCAAGTATAATTGCAATTATTCTCAAACATAACTGTTTAACATAATTTTCTTAGAGTTGTCTTTCTTCAAAATACAGATGCTTGAGTGACTTTCCTGGAGACTCTGATAGAGAAAGGCTGAGTTGAGTTCACTACACCTAGGAGCAAGGCTGAACAAACTGCTCTACCATCCCAACCTCAAGCTTGGATGTGCACATACTGGCAGCTACCAAAACTTCAGAGTTAGTTCTTAGAGGAAATGGCTTTTTACTTGCCTTATGAATTCAACTTTATTAAGGGATGGCATATCTCACTGTCCCTGTTATTACACATTTTAGCATTTTTAATGAAAAAAGCACAAAGAGTTGATTGTATTACACAACTATCATTGTTATTGTATTACACAACTATCATTGATCCTTACTTATCATTGCAAAAATACATATAGCTTTAATGCCTGTGTACATACTAATTTGGTTGTGTTCCCACTTGGCTTTATTTCACATGCACATCTAGATACACAAATATAGATCACAAAGTTATCATTTTAGTAGTTATATGCAAACATTTTACTACTTCATATTTTGCAAAACCCACTCCTCAAATCAGGGCATTTGGGCTGTGCCTGGCTTTTCCCTATTAGAAATGGTGCAGATATAAATACCACTTTTAAACAACATTTTTTGTTTGTTTTAATTACTTCCTTACGCATTATTAAAAGAAGTTGTACATCAAAGAGATAAACAGATTTAATACTTTTGCCTGTATAGACTGACCGCTCTATAGGAAGATTCGAAGTCAGGGTGTTCTGAGGAATGGATCTTAGCCTCTCCAGCAAGGAGTTTTATTCCTTTTATTTTAATTAACCGGGTAAATATGAAGCTTTATCTCAAACCTCATGGATTTATTGAGCATATTTACTAAAAAGCATTATAATGGTTTAAATCAAGGACTCTGGCACCAGACTGCCTGGGTTCAAATTCTTCTTGAAATATGACTTTCAGTAACTTACTTCCTTTCTTTGAGCCTCAGTACTCAGCACGACAGGCCATTATGAGTGCCCATGAGTGCCGGGAACAGTGTTAGGTGCCAGAGAGTGAACAGTAAGCACAACAGATATAGAAACAGTTCCTACACTACGAAGCTCACAGATGAGTCAGGGATACAGGCACTTCCAATACTGGATGGCAGGCTTGTGACAAGGGAACATGTTGGGAAGAATGCCTGACGTGAATATTTGCTTGCATTAGAGATGCTACGTAAATGTTCTAAATGTTGATTTTAGGTTATATTTTTTCCTATGTAGACTATTTAGTCATAGCCATTATCCACTTACCCATGGAGTCTATTTATTGCATGTGTGTACTCATCTCTATATATAAAAGGCTAATATGCAAAGTGTCCCCTCAGGAGTTCGATTGCTCGCTATGACATGTGCTGACCACCACGGGGTGGCGTGAAACGAAGGAAGGCCTCGCCAGCAGCTGGTTAAGGGAGGCCCTGGCTGGCAGCTGGAAGGCCCCCATCGGCCCTG
>NW_006285042.1:1845068-1857609 GCF_000327345.1 Myotis davidii | reverse complement strand
GAGTCAGGAGTGTTATCTATTTTGTTATTTGTTAGATTCCCAATAGTTAAAATAGTGTCAGGCACTTAGTAGGAACTTAGTAAGTATTTACTAAATAAGTAAATCATCATTTATATGGAATTGATACTATGACACACCTATCATTCTGAGACTTACTTTCTAGTTGAAGGATACAGCTTAGATATTTTTTTCAGGTAGGTATTTATAGATCTTCTTCATTCTTTTTAACAACTGTATTGTTGTTCAAAGTAGTATGAACCATTTTGTTTTTCATTAATAGACATTTTTTCCAATTTCTTGCTATCACAAACAATGCTGTAATAAACAACATATCTGTCTTTGTGCAATTGTGGTTTTCTTGTAAGATTTATTTATTTTGGGTATTGAGATTTTGTTCGTGTATTTATTGCAACTATTTTTCTACTGCCTCCATATTCATCTTCTGTATGTGGTAAAAGCTTCAAACTGAAAATGAAAATAAATCTCCCTCTTCATCCCCTAGCTCCCGTTGTTTCTCACATATCACCTCAGAGATAATTAGTGCTATGCAAGCTGATGGGGCTGAAGAAAAATGTTCATGAAATGTACTTCTCTTTACTACTGTCAATGTCCTTTGATATTTTCAGTTCTTTTCTATTCTATTGATTTTATTTCATTACAAAATGCTTGCAGAAACCCTTTAAATTAATTTCATAATCACTAGTTCATCGAGACCCAGTTTGAAAAGCTCTGCCCTCCTCTCCCTTATCCTGTGTTGAACTAGTTTATAGGAGAATGCACCCATTTGTGTTTTCCTGTCTGGCCAGCTGTTAGCCTGTTGGAACTGGAGATCTCCCTTGAACCCAGCCCAATTAAGTAAGTCTAGCTCTTACCCATTTTTCCCCAAGAGTTGAGACCCAGCCTTCATACCTGTCAAGGATGAACAGATGGTCTCAAACCAAGCTTCTGCTGCAGATGGTAACGATCTGACTTTGAATGTCACTATATCTGCCTTCTCTTGTCCACCAGATTGATATTAGCCCCACTCACACCCCATCTGCCTAGATAAACAGGGATATCTTTTTAACACTGTTGGCTCACGTCCATGCTGATACTTCCAGGGAGGTAACTCTGTAGAATGGGAACTGTTTCCAGGCAATGCTAGCACTTAACATCAGGAAGGGACAGGATCATACATTTCAAAGTTTTCTTTATTCAAATCCCTGCCTCGCCCGAGTTTAGAGGTGCAGGCAAAAATGGAAAAGTGCCGCAAGGATCCAAGGAAATTGTTGGGGCTCTGGCCAAACGTATCATAATTCAGGGCAGAACTCTGGGCAAGCAGAAGGAGGTCAAGTACAGATGGATAACCATGGTATACTGGGGGGTGCAGTAGCATCGTGACACTTGGGTTGCTAAGGGCCACCTGAGACTCACAACAAATGACAAGATTGTGTCAAGGCCACACCAGCTGGTTGGGCTGGGCTCCTACATTAGTTAAGAGCAGCTCAGGAACAAGGTAACCCTAAACATATAGATTAGTGCATCCAACTTATAGCTGAAAGTTCGGGGGCAAGCAGGGAATCAGGAAATAACTAAGAAGAAAGGTTCCATGACTCCTATATGAAATCCAGCTGAGACCATAACTCCTCTCCTTGGTATTTGACTCAGAACCAGTGAGAAGATTATGTTGGGTAAAAAATTTAAACGCAAAATGATGTGACCAGGATTTGAAGAGCAGAGCAGGTCAGATAAGCAGATTTTTCTCAATTAGGAAATATTTATTTATCATATATATATATTCAATTTATACATGGATTTAAAAAAATCTTTATTGTTGAAAGTATTACATAAGTTCCATTTTTACCCCCAGTGACCTCTTCCAGCCCTCCCCACTCCCCTATCCCAGGCCCTCATCACTCCCTTGTCTGTGTCCATGGGTTTTGCATATTTGCATACAATTCATTGGTTGATCTCTTTCCACCCACCCTCCACTACCTTCCCTCTGAGGTTTGACAGTCTGTTCCAACATAGTTTTTTATATTTTTTATTGATTTTTAGAGAGAGATGAAGGGAGAGGGAGGGAGGGATAGAAACATCTATAAGAAAGCAACATCGATCAGCTGCCTCCTGCATGCCCCTGACTAGGGATTGAGCCCACAACCTGGGCATGTGCCATGACCGGGAATCGAACCTGCGAGCTCTTGGTGCATGGATCGATGCTCAACCACTGAGCAACACTGGACAATCAGAAGGAAACACTTTAAAAAAGAAACATGTTTTATTCTTGGAAAGGGTTTTCAGAAGGGTGGGTTTATCATTCACTCACTCACCCACCCATTAATTCAATTAAAAGTAGGACACACTTGCTAATGGATGCCTGCTTTTTCATTCACTCCTGTGTTGTCAGATGTGCACACTTTTCCCTATTTTCTCTGGCTCTTTGAGTGTCATGGGCAGATGGACATGTTTAAGGAACTTGTGCCACTTAAATATGCAGATTTCGTAGGTAACATTGTTGACAGTAATGTCAGTGGGCCCCTGAAGACTAATGGAAAGTGCTCAAGAAATTTCCACAGGAGAAGTAAGTTTGTTAATTGTTCTTTTTCTCTGTTGGGTAGGTGACTCCTTGTGGAGCAGCAAAATAGAGACAGAGGTAATGACCAGCTCCTGAAAAAGTAACGTAGATTGTTGGAGGTGAAATATTCAATACCTGAACCCCGATGTCAGCAGGGGTGATTTTGTCCTTCAGGACTTGAGAAACACCTGTCCCCTCATCTACTTTCCCTGCCTCTGAGGAGGCAGCGTTGCCCTCTGCCATCCAGGGAGAGCCGGGCAGGAGGGTCACGTTGTTGGATAGTCACTTGGCTCCAATTCTCATTTCCACCATCTCATTTGCATCTCACCCTTGGCAGCTCTTTCTTTCCTGTGTTCTGTCTGTCTGACCCAATATGAACCTCAGCTCGTGTGTGTGTGTGTGTGTGTGTGTGTGTGTGTGTGTGTGTGATCCTCCTTCTATTTTTCATCTCCCCAGATCTCACATGAGACATCTGACTATGCAGTAGAGTAGAATCCACTGCAGACTTGGGGTAAAACGCAGGTTTAGATGGACATTAGATATTGCTTATACCATATACCTTCTATCTCTCCCTTTGGCTCCCCAACCCACACTCAAGGACTCTCAGTCTTGGAATAAGGAAGATGTTGGTGTTTATTTAGACTCCTTAAAGCCCCCTAAAAGCTAAAACAAAAGGGCCCTTTCTGCAATTAGTAGAGCACCAATAACTGGCAGATATTTCAACCTTTTAATTTCTTTTTATCCTTTCTACACCAACTGGAACAATTCATGCCAACCCTTAAAGGGAAAAAAAAATGGCCAGTTGGTTTTAAAATACACTTTAAAAATCATTATACTCATATGGGTTTATTAATGTAGATAAACTATTTAGCAGTCAATAGATTACATTTAGTCACAGTTATTACAGTTTAACAAATATAAAGTTTTAGTGTAGACATCTGAAGAGGAAAACAAAAATTAGCCTATAATTTTCCCAGATCATCTCTGTTAATATAGATCTTTGCTAGTTTTCTTTTTCAGGCTTGCCAGGATTATAGGGTACCCACTGGCACAAGGAAAAATGGCATCGGGCTCAGGGACTAAGGATCCTGACCTAGATCCAGCAGTGGGACCCAGATCACCAAATCACTAATCAGGAACTGGCAGAGGTAAGGCAATGGAGCAATTGAAGGTAGGAAAGTCTATGAGAAAAGGGTGGAATTAAAGGTGGTTCAAGGACAGAATTCAAGAACAACCATAGAATATGTCAGGCCCAGGAAAGGACAAGCGTGGGAAAAACCCATGGGAAACTTAGCAATGAGACCAGGGAAGAGAATCAGTGGGTGTCATGGATCCAGATGATGTGGCCCAGGAGGCGTTTGCCGTGGCAGAGCTCTTCTGGGCGTTCTCAGGACCCTCCTGTGGGTGGGCCTCTGCAGGTCCACAAAGCCTAGAGAGCTTTGTAGGCAGCTGCTGGTAGCACATTCAGCCAGGAGGCAGTTTCTGTGGTTAGTAGAGTCCACAACCTCCTGGCTCTATGAAACGATACTGATAGACTCATCAAAGATTGCTAAGAGGTAGGTCGGCACTCTTTCGTTTATGAGGCTTATGTAAGGCTAAAGGACAGGATACCAAGAACAGAAGATGTGCTATAGACAATTTGAATTTTCTGTTACATGCATCCAAAAACATCCTAAATAACCACTGTGTGTGTGTGTGTGTGTGTGTGTGTGTGCGCGCACGCGCACGCGCGCACTATATTTTAATGTACAGTAGGTCCCCACTATTATCCAGAGGTTCTTGGAACTGCAGGAAGTGATATATAACAAAACCAATTTTAACACAGGTTAATTTTTAAGCTCCTACAGCCTCTCATCAACATGATAACAAAACGATGTCGAACAAAATTACTTTATTTGAGGACCTGCTTTATACAGATGTAAAAGACAAATTCTGAAAGGCTATATACACAAAAAGTTAAAGGATATTATCATAAAGGAGGTTATGAGTGGTATTTTCCTTGTCTATGTACATTTTTATTTATTATTATTATTATTTTTAATCATCACCCAAAGATATTTTTCCATTGATTTTTAGAGAGAGTGGAAGAGAGAGGGAAAGACAGAGAAAAATATCGATGTGAGAGAAACACATTGATTGGTTGCCTCCTGCACACAGCCCGACAGGGCCCAGACTAGGAAGGAGCCCACAACTGAGGTACATGCCCTTGACCAGATTTGAACCAAGACCCTTTGGTCTGCAGGCTGACGCTCTACCCGCTGAGCAAAACTGGCTGGGGCTCTATACATTTTTTTAAAAACATATGTTTTTTCTTTAATATATTTTATTGATTTTTTTATAGAGAGGAAGGGTGAGGGATAGAGAGTTAGAAACATCGATGAGAGAGAAACTTCGACCAGCTGCCTCCTGCACACTCCCTACTGGGAATGTGCCTGCAACCAAGGTACATGCCCTTGACTGGAATCAAACCTGGGACCTTTCAGTCCGCAGGCCGACATGCTATCCACTGAGCCAAACCAGTTAGGGCTCTATACATTTTTAAATTTAAGCAATGAACTTGTCGTACCAGCCAAGGTTCTTGCAAGCAATAGAAACTGACCAAGTCTGATTTCAATGGAAGAGAAACTTATTGAAAGGATATTGGGAACTCACAAAAACACCAAATTGGAAGGAAGTCAGTAACCAGTGAGCCCCAAATTGTACCTGGAACCAGTCTGGTGAGGACACTGCATTGCTTCCACTAACCTCTGGTCACCATGGCTCACAGTACTGGCCGCCTTAAAAGCTGGGCACCACCGTTGCTGACCCAGAAGCTCTTCTACCTTCACCTGTCACAAAGTGGATACTTGCCATTTTGTGACAATAACCCCTGCTTCAAAGCCCGGGGAGCTCATGTCTGTTTGGCAGGGCTTGGGACATTTCCCCACACTCAAGGACAAAGGAGCTGGGAAAGTGAGAACCTGAACTTCCCACTTCTAGAGTGATAGACAACATCTGCTCCCATCAGGTGGGGAGGTCTCCAAGTATAGGAAGTCAAAATAGAATTTTAAATCTTCCTTTTTACTTATAACTAGAGGCCCAGTGCATGAAATTCATGCATGGGTAGGATTCCTAGGCCTGGCCGGCGATCAGGGCCGATTGGGGCCTTCCTTCATTCTGTGCCACCCCCCTGGTGGTCAGCACCTGTCAAAGCAAGCAGTTGAACTCCTGAGGGGAAATTTGCATATTAGCCTTTTATTATATAGGATTTTTTTTTTTTAGATACAAAAGTTTTTTAATTGTCTAAAGTTTTACATAAGTCTCATTTTTCCCCTATAGGATATTTTTAAAGTAATAATGCAAAACAAAACTCTGACCAATTCCAAACCAAATCAAAACAAACCAAACAAAAAGCTTAACATGAATGTAACTATTTTTAAGGAAGATCACTATTTTTTAAATAGGAAAAATGGATGTGCAGATATTAAACACATCTGAGGAAAAAACAATTTTTAGAAAGTTATCTAAATGTATGTACACATTAGAAACACACACCTCATATTTTCTGGTTTCCTAACCAAAAGTTTGATTCAGAATACCTGCCATTTTTTCTATATCTCTGATGAATTTAGTGTCACTGAAAGCTATTTCTTCTAATGGAGCAACAGGTAAATTAGATATAGTCTAATATTGTAGTAAATTTGATGTAGTTTGATGTTTTAAGCAGCTTCTTACAAACATGGTTAGTAGAGTAACAAAGAGTGCTTCTCCACTCAGTGAAATTTCTTTGCCATCAAAAATAGAACAGAGAGAAATATTGAAGAAATGCATTCGCACGCTGCTTAATGACATTTCAGTCAATGACAGACGGCATATATGATGGTAGTCCCCTAAGATTATAATAGAGCTGAAAAATTCTTATTGCCTATGGATGTGGTAGCCCTTGTAACATTGTAGTACAAGACATTACGCATGTGGGCTCAGTGATGGCAGTGTACATAAACACACTGCACTGCCTGTGCTATAAAAGTATACCACACATAATTATGCATAGTACCTAGTACTTTAAAATGATAATAAATGACTGTTACTGGTCTGTGTAAAAAAAAAAAAAATAGAATTTTTTAAAATGTCAAGAATAATATGTACCTAATGATACATTTTACTAGAATTAGAAACAACTATACTTGCACAAGCAATTTGGAGTAAGATTCAAAAAAAATCCAAAGACCTGGTATAATTAAATGTACTTGTGTTTATCTTTCACATTTTCTTTCTTATATTTCCTGAGTACAAGCACAAGAACAATTTTCTCTAAAATGCCCATTTTATTATGTCATTCACATGCACAAAATCTTCCGATACCTCTCTGTGACTTTAGGAAAAATACAGCCTCCTGAGCTGGTATTAAGACTTCTCTTCAGTGTGGCAGCCCCAAATCTGCAGCCGCATCTCGCACTGTTGCTACATGAACCCGTAGGTAAGGCCAGTGGGTCACTGAACAATCTTGTGCTTGTCTGCCTCTGTGCCCATGTTCGTACCATCTTCTCTACCTAAAAAGGGTTCACCAGCTCTTCCTGCCCATATCCATTTTACTTTTCTCTAAAATCTGGGCTCAGATCTCATGTTCTGTAGGAAGTCTTCTCTCTCAGCCCAGCTGAGTCAATCTTTCGAATTCCTATAGCAAAAGCCATCCCGCTTTCTGGTTCTTACCAATGATGTCAGTATGTGAAGCATGTCACAATTTGTCACCCCTAATCATTAAAGCTGGATTTGTAAATTTTAAGCTAATAAATTAAAGTAATCTTAAGATTCTCCCTCATTAACACTACTATCCATCACCTGAGTCCTGAGGGGCTTTCTGGATGGGGTGCAACCTCTACAGATGGCACCGGCGATTACCCATCACTGTGGGTCTGCCTGGGAGTGTGCCCCACTGTTTGATTCCAAGTGCAGCACTTCATCATTAACTCAGTCTGTCCATCAGCCCAGGACACAGGGCTCATGTTGAAGAACCAGAGGCTTGGAAGACATTGAGGGCCCTCCTACAGTGATAAAGGGAAGGGAGGAACTTGGAGATGACTCTGTATCTATAATGGACCTAGTAAGCTTCAGCAGGTACCTATAGGGTGGGGATGTTGGGGAAGGAGTTACAGTTTGGGTGTAGCAACATACAGGCGATAATAACAAACCTTCCAGAACAGGGAGGGGTGGAGGGATGGTAGAGATGACTTTGTACTGAACAATCCTTGTTTGGTTAAACACAAGAGACCACCCCCAGCCCACCACTGTTTAGGGACTCCCAGAAATAGCTGGGTGGAATTTGAGAGTGGTCAGATTTCCCAAAATTGAAGGTGACAGCAGAGCCAGAGAAATGCCATTTTTACCATTACTGTGACTTTATTTTATTTCAGACAGGTGTGGCCGGAGACAACAACATGAGTTATATTCAGATGTGTTTATTTGTCATTTTAAGGCACATAAGAATGATAGATAAAAATAGTTGTACTTAGGTGAAGGAATTATTGGCAACTTTTGTGGGAACAGTTTAATAACAAATATATATAGTTATTATTCAACTATTACCACAAAATTAATAAATATAAAAACATTCTTAAACTGTTACTGTGAAACCATACATATATATATAGTATATATATATACACACACACACACAGTGTCCTGCTGCAATTTCCGAAAGCAGAGTGTGGTTGAGGTCAGGCCCAGGCCATCCTTGCTGGGCCTACTACTTGGAGAATTTCTGGGATTTACTATGGTTTAGTCAGTGGTCTCTTCAGACTTCATGAATATCATTCAAGTAAGCTCAGGCTGTAGCCCTCCACAAGTCACATGACTCCCTCACTCCCACCCACAAGTGGCTTGCTAATTTTCAGACTTGTCTGATGCAGTTGTTAAGAAAACCTCACCTTGACTGCAGTGGTTCTTCAGAGCCTATGAGAAACCCTTCATTTTGTCTTTACCTGGTTTATACACTACCTCAGATGACTGCAGGTATCACGGCCTGGTTAATGCTGAGGGATCTTTTCAGGGCCTGATAGAGACTTCAGTCTGGAGTCCAGGTTTCCACCGGTTGTGGCTTTATGGCCAACTCCCAGTATCTAGAAGTGTCAGGGTGTTGAATGCACTAACATTGTCAAATAAATGGCTTTCTGCTAAACACCTAAAGCATTCAGGATTTGATTAATCTCACTATGACCCTGACTTGTTGGGACTAGACAGAGCACCCCAGAGTTTACAGAGATACCACATACACTATGAAATGCTATGGCCTCAAGGGATGCTGTAGATGAGTCTTCTTACACTTTAATGTGCATGTGAATCACCTGGAGATTTTGTAAAAATGTAGATTCTGATTCAGCAGATCTGGGTGGGACGGAGGTCCTGCATTTCTAGCAAGTTCCCAGGTGATGCTAATATAGCTGGTCTGAGCGCCACAGTTTGAATGGCAAGACTCTGAAGGAAGCAGAGCAGATGGAAAACATTCCAGGACATAGTTCCAAATTATGTCCTTCTATGGACATGATTTTCTTACAGCTGCAAAGGAAGTCACCTTGAAGACAAATGGGAATGGCCTTCATCCACTTGGCCTTTGTAATCTTCTCCCAGATATTTCGTTGTGAGCAAGCAGAGATAATGGAACTGGTTAGTATTCTAGAGGAACCCAGGCATATGTCAGTATTTCCACCCCACTCCACATATACCACCCCCTGAAATACTCACCTAAACACACCTCATTTCTCACCCACCCACTATGACTCAGGTCTTTAGTCCCTAGGACAGAGCAGAAGAGATGATGGGAAATTGTTCAGTGACTAGATAATGGTTAGTGCTGGACAGCTGGGATTTTCAGAAAAGGTAACAGGGTTCTTTTCTATCTCTACCTGCTGTCCCGGTGGTCATTGGCAGCTCAGTGGGCTGGGCACTGTGGGAATCAGAAATAAACAAAGAAAACCTTATTCCTGCTCTCTAGACACTTCTTGTCTAGTGAGGAAGCCACATGTGAGCAAATAACAATGTATTAACTTTTTAGTAGTCTGATGACAATATCTGTTTTGAACATGCTGGGGCTAAGGTTTGGGAAAGGACTTGGAAAAAGCTTCACAGGACAGAGGCATGGGAGCTAGGACTTTCCTAGGTGGAGATGAAGCATGAGAGGAATCTGAACCAGTGTCCTGACAGGCTTCCTTGAGGGAAAGGCTGGGGAGAGAGAGCAGCTTCAAAGAGGAGTGCCCAGGATGACGGTTTTCTGAGTAGGGAAGGTGATTGCAAGGGGAGCAAAGGCTCTTGCTTAAAATTAGATACATATTTGGTCAGATGGAGCTCCCACTGAGCTATGAGGGTTTTCTCTTCTCACTTTTATTATTTCTCTGAGTGATAAGAAAGAGTTGATTGTTACAATGAAAGGGGGTATTTATGAGCTTCTCAAAGATCTTTGCACCAGAAAACATCAAAGTCAGACCGCACTGTTCCAGGGACGGGCCTGCTGTCAGGGGCAGGTGCCACATTGAAAGGGGTATAATTGCCATCGAATGGCCCAAACCCACAAGTGTGAGCTCCATTTTAGTCATCTACAGTCTCTTCAGGTACGGAGTCGCCGTGGCCTTGACAAGTCATTTAGTATAACCTCCGCTGTCTTCTTCCAGTTCCTAGCCCCTTAGTTTGGTTACTGGAGAATACTGATCCAACTATGAAAATGTCAAATGGGCAGTATTACACAAAAAGTTAATTCATACTAAAGAGTAAATAATTACTCAAAAAGTATTAGTGACCGGTGCTGCCATGTCTCATTCGATAGAAGAGAGCAAATGATGGAGGAACCGTGGGGAGCAGGAAGAGCAGGGGTGGAGTGGGGAGTGGGTTGTCCCTGAAGAGAAACAAATACAGGAAGAGGCTGTGGGCGCAGCAGCTGCCTTTGATTTTACTTGTTTACCTTCTCCTGGGAAGGGGCAAATAGGAGCTGCCAGGATATTATTTTTAGAGCTATTTTCAAACACGTGGCTAGACGCGGCTGTGGTGCTGTTTGGCTCTGAAGAATGTTTAATATGCCTGGCTTTCTTACAGAGGCTTTCTTCCTAGGTGCACCAGCGAGCTACACAAAACACTCTGAAGAGAGAAATCCCACGCCAGTCCCTCCTGAATGATGTGGACTGGCTCCTGGGCACCACAAGGGGCCCTGGCATGGCCTTCTGGTGCCCACAGGGGGAGGGAGAGGTGGTCTGTTTTACTGTTTTCCTGCTGTACTCCGCTTCTCCAGGGTCTCTTACTATATGCCAAATTTTCACATTTCTCAGAGAGAACCGAAGGACTCCTTTGAGACTGTGAAAAAGGTATTGTTGGATGAGGAGGCTGAGCCATTCCAGAGCTGGTGAGGACTGAAACCAGGTAAGAGAGAGTACGACAGGGAGGTGGAGGGGCCGGGATCAAGGGTTTGGCAGTAGACAGACCCAGTTCTCATCCTGGCTTCTTATGAGCTCTGCAAAAGTTAGTAAGTTAGGGTATCTTGCTGGACTCAGTTTCCTCCTTTAGGAAATGGAGATGATTGTTTTTTTGGTCTCTATGTCATTTATTTCTGCTCTAATCTTTATTATCTCCTTCCTTCTGCTCACTCTGGGGTTTTCTTGTTGCTCTCTTTCTAAATCTTTGAGTTGTAGAGTTAGATGATTTACTACCATTTTTTCTTGTTTTTTGAGATAATGCCTGGCTTTCTTACAGAGGCTTTCTTCCTAGGTGCACCAGCGAGCTACACAAAACACTCTGAAGAGAGAAATCCCACGCCAGTCCCTCCTGAATGATGTGGACTGGCTCCTGGGCACCACAAGGGGCCCTGGCATGGCCTTCTGGTGCCCACAGGGGGAGGAAGGGGTGGTCTGTTTTACTGTTTTCCTGCTGTACTCCGCTTCTCCAGGGTCTCTTACTATATGCCAAATTTTCACATTTCTCAGAGAGAACCGAAGGACTCCTTTGAGACTGTGAAAAAGGTATTGTTGGATGAGGAGGCTGAGCCATTCCAGAGCTGGTGAGGACTGAAACCAGGTAAGAGTGAGTACGACAGGGAGGTGGAGGGGCCGGGATCAAGGGTTTGGCAGTAGACAGACCCAGTTCTCATCCTGGCTTCTTATGAGCTCTGCAAGCAGCCAATTAATGTGTCTGATGTTTCTCTCTCTCTGTCTCTCCCTCTTTCTTCCACTCTCTCTACAAATTAATGGAAAAATATCTCTGGTGAACAACAACAACAACAACAACAACAACAAAACCAGTTAGTGTTATTGTGAAGATTTAAAAGAGATAAAGAATGGAAAGCACTGAGTATGGCTCCTAGTAGGTGCTCAGTCATTACCTTTCAATGACTACCCTCAAATCTCCCTTCTAATTACCCCATTCCCTCCGCTGTGCCCGCCCCCCACTTCCTGTTGGGAGGGTATCTCAGTCTCCTGCATTGCTCAGAGATCCCCTTTTCTAGACAGAGGAGTTCTCATCTGGTGGGAACAAAACCACAGAGAGGGTATGTCCAGGACAGGGCTCCCGAGTCTCCTGGGCTGGGGGCCTTCTCCTTTCAGAAGGCCCAGGCTCCTCTTTGGAATCCCTTCTTCCTTCCAGGCTCAGGCCTGGAAGGGACCCCTCACCAAAAGTCTAGGGGTGGTGGTTCAGGCTGGTGCTGCTCCAAGTCTGAGTGAGAGACACTCCTTCCCTGGGCTCTGCTTCTTTGGTGGCCCTTTCCAAAGGGGCTCTTTTCACCTTCTGAGTGTTAAAAACCTCGAAAGTCTAGGAGGTTAAGCATCTAGGCCTGATGCGTGGGCTGTGAGTTCTCCTATTTGGGTAAGGTACAGTTCTCTCTCTCTTTTTTATTTGGTAAAATATAAATAATAAAATCTACCATATTAACCATTTTTACATATAAAATTCAGTGGCACTAAGTGCATTCATACTAGTGTGCAATCATCACCGTCATCCATGTCCAGAACTTTTTCTTCATCCCACATTGAAAGT
>NW_006285042.1:1841832-1845014 GCF_000327345.1 Myotis davidii | reverse complement strand
CCTCTGCTAGCACTATTCTACTTTCTGTCTCTATGTATTTGACTATTCTAGGTACTTCATATAAGGGGAATCATGCAATATTTGTCCTTTTGGGTCTTTTAAAGGAAAAAAATTATATAGTGCAGATTTACTCTACTGTCTATTCTGATGTTGCACACACACATATGTGTAAAAATAGTTATGGAACTCTATGTTACAGATCTATTTATAGCTTAGACAATTAGAAAAATAAATGCTCCAGCTAAACCTAAAAAGCCACATAATCCTATATAGTTAAATTTAATGTGAGAGATGATATTTTCCTAAAACAAATCCCTAAAGTTGTTTAATAATCGAAAGAGTTTGGGCTCTGGTTCTATATTTAATTTTTGCCTGCTTTTTGACATGACTCATTTTAATGCAGAGAATAACTCTTTGCATAAGTAAGTTACAGAAAATATCACTAATTAACATCAAAGCTTGGTTTGATAGTACGGGATAATAAGACAATACACTTAACCATAACAATGCCAGCAAACAATTCTTGAAGTCCAATAGTAATGAAATGTTACTAGAAAATAATGCAGAAATTATTTTTTGAAGATAACATTAGTATTGTGATGTTGTTGAAATCTGAATTAAAGAAAGCCTCTAATCTAATTCTTATTAGAATTGGGAAGAGAAAAATGCTTTATTGTAATTGCCTATTATACTTGCTGTTAATGAACTGTTACAAGTTGATACATACAAAGACAAGCTCTGGTCAATAGAATCTGGATGTGAAATAACCTGTGGCCAGGTCCTCTTGAATCCAGCATGTTTATAAAACTGTTTCAATTATCTATTGCTATGACACAGCCATCCCTAAATTAGTGGCTTAAAATATTAACATTTATTTTGCTCACAAATCTATGATTTGGGCAGGGCTTGGCGGGAACAGTTTGTTTCTGTTCCACTAGACTTAACTGGGTGGCTTGAAGACTGAGGGCTGAAGTAAACTTTTTCTGTAAAAGACCATTTAGTAAATTATTTTTGCCTTTGTAGACCACATGATTTCTGTTGAAACTACCAAAACTCACCATTATAGGGCAAAAGAAGTCACAGACAACTAAATGGGGCATGGCCATATTCCAATAAAACTTTATTTATGCCTAAACCGGTTTGGCTCAGTGGATAGAGTGTTGGCCTGCGGACTCAAGGGTCCCAGGTTCAATTTCAATCAAGGGCATGTACCTTTGTTGCGGGCACATCCCCAATAGGGGATGTGCGGGAGGCAGCTGATCGATGTTTCTCTCTCACCGATGTTTCTAACTCTCTATTCCTCTCCCTTCCTCTCTGTAAAAAAATCAATAAAATATATATTTTTTAAAAACAGGCAATAGGTCATATTTGGCCCACGGGTCAAAATCTGCCCAACTCTGATTTAAAAGCTTGCTCACTCACGTGTCTGGCAGTTGACACTGGCTGCTGACTGAGGCCTTATCTGGGTCTTCCAGCCAGAATACCTACGTGAGGGCTCTGCATGGGTCTTGAGTTTTCTCACAACATAGAGCTATGTTCCAAGAACAATTGTTCAGGGAAAAAGAGCCAGGAAGAAGCTCTATCTTTTTTTTTTTTTACCTAGCCTGAGAATCACATTCTTTTTTGTAGAAGCAGTTGCAAATCCACTGTGGTTGAAGAGGAAAAAATACAGATGCTGTGAGATAGTGACAAGGTGCTAGAAGAGCATGTAGGACTAGGAATATTGCTGAGCCTATTTTGGGCTATACAACCTTCCATATTGACCATCTGCCATGTGATGATTCAATTCTCTCACTACTTTTAACATTCGAACCATTTCAAAATCTTTACTTGTACAGCAGGCCTTAACATCATTTGAGCTTCATCTATTGCAAAACCATTCACAGACAAAACTTAGGTACTGAAATTTCATGGAGCATTCTAAAATAGTCATCCAGATTATTTAAAACAAGCTAAGAATTATTTTTATATTGTTATAAAAAGTAAAAAGTCAAAAAATTTTAAAATCTCAGAAATCTTGCAGTTCTCTGAAAATACCTTCTGCATTTGAGAAATACTTATCTCAGCCTTAGGTCAAAGGGACAAATGAATTCCTCCAGCCCTTACATGGTCCATTCCAACTTCCCAGAGTGAAGGTCAAAGTCTTATAATCAGAAGATGTGTGTACTTGCTGCAAGAGTTCTCGCCGCAGAGCTCCCTGGGAAGCTGCAGTTCAAGAATTTGGTCTTGGCCATCTCGATGTCTTTCTCCTCAGAGACACTGCTAACAGACCCTAATTGCTTTTCATCATTTTCAGCTGCATTGTGGCTCTTCAGCAGCCTTTTCACAGCAGTGTGAGAAAAAGATTATCTTCTTTATTATTGTCTGGATTTCTGGTTGACATGCCTTAGCTTTGTGGATCATCTTCCAAAAGACTTTCTTAGGATTTTTCTTGTTGTCCAACCTGGAGGACTAAATACCTGATGCAGGCTGCCAGTTGGTAGAAGAGAAAGTATGAAAACGTTTTCCTGCTTAACCATCTGGCTTCTCTTTTTTGATTATCTGAACAAATAGATCTTAAGAATGCTGCCCACTGTGACAAAGCCTTGCTGAGACCTTCATTCAGTGCTTTCAGTGATGAAGGAAGACATGTAAAGCATGTCTTCATGTATGGAATACCCCCATTCAGAAAATCTGCGGTGGCTGAATTGAGATACCACATCTGAAGTCTTTAGGGCAGCCGTGGGCAAACTACGGCCCACAGGCCGGATCCTGCCCATTTGAAATGAATAAAACTAAAGAAAAAAAAGACCGTACCCTTTTATGTAATGATGTTTACTTTGAATTTATATTAGTTCACACAAACACTCCATCCATGCTTTTGTTCCGGCCCTCCGGTCCAGTTTAAGAACCCATTGTGGCCCTCGAGTCAAAAAGTTTGCCCACCCCTGGTATAGACAAACCTTTAACTCTTGGAGGCTACTTTGGTTTCCTTTATTGGTTATAACCTACAGTAGGAAATAAAATACCATAAATCCTTGTTTCCAGGGTTACCTTCTTGTTGCTGATAACAGGCAGGAAATTAAAACAATCTGTGATAGTGTTTTGTTCTTATTAGCCACAGATGGTAGCTTTCAGATATGTTGAAGAAAAACACAAATATAGCAGGGGAACTTTATTACTGTTGAAAAGAAATGCCTTGG
>NW_006285042.1:1813078-1841240 GCF_000327345.1 Myotis davidii | reverse complement strand
AAAAATCCATAGGTTTAAGCCCTAACCCCCTGTACCTCAAATGGGACCTTATTAGGGTGCACACCAGGGCGAGAGGCCTAGAACAGAGCCTTCCCTCATAGCCCTCAGAAGGAACCAATCCTTCTGATGCCTTAATGTTAGACTTCTAGTCTCCAGAACTGCAACAATAGATTTCTATTGTTTAAGCTCTCCAGGCTGTGGTACTTTGTCACAACAGCCCTAGCAAACTAATACAGACACTCAGTGGCCTCCTTCTGCTATTGTACACTCTGGTAGGAAAGCCTTGGGTGGCTATAAATGAAATGTTTGGACTTCTGAACAAGATGGTGGAGTAGGTTAACACTGTGCTCACCTCTCCCATCACCACATCAAAATTAAAAGTAAACTGCAGAACAACCATTATTTAGAACTGCCTGAAGTCTAGCTGAACAGAATTCCTATAACTAAGGATGCAGAGAAGAAACCATATTGAGACTAGTAGGAGGGGATGAGACTTAGAACAGGCTGATCCCACACCCATGTGTGGAGGTTAAAAATCAGGAGGGATTATCTCAGCTGCGGAGGTCCCCCCTGAGGAATGAGGGGTCCTAGCTCCCTATAGGAATCTCCCAGCACAGGGATCTCCAGTGCCAAGGAGAGAAGTCCCCAAACTTCTGACTTTGAAAACCAGCTGGGATTATGGCTGAGTGAGACAGAGATGCTGAAGTATCAGGCATTTCTCTTAAAGGGCCCATGTATGGGCTTACTTGCTATAGACACACTTGCTCTAAGCTACAGTGCTGGAGCAGGAGCTCAAAAAGTGTGAGGAACATACAGTGAAGAAATGAATTGTCTGGCTTCAGGGCAAGAGCTGGAGAAGCAGCTTTCCCCCAGGCAGAAGTGCTAACAGAAGCCATTATTTCTTTGCTGAGCCCTCCCCCTGCAGGCATAGGTGGGCACCATGTCTGAGTCTCCATCAACCTGGCTAACACTGTTTGCCCCTTCCTGGTGATTTCCTGAGACTCTGCCTCAACAAACTTGTGGGCCCACCCAAGCTACTTCCAGTGTTTGTTTGTTTTTTTCATATAAATGTTCTGCCTTGGCTTGTGCTACAGACTTTCCTAAAATCTCCCAAAGATTTATAGACCACAAACAAGTAACATCTGGCCTTGGTGTGCCCCATACCTCTTGCTAAGTGGCCCCAAGAATGACAGTGTGGCAGCCAGTCTTGGTTTTCAGCTTAGCTTTTCTCAGGCAACTCCAAATGGCAACTATCTGCAGATCACTTTGTAGCTCATACCAGGTGGTCCCAGGCAGGGCACAGGCAGCAGCTGAACTTGGCCAACATACCTGGTAGCCAGCTTTAGAGCACCCCCCAACCACCTCCACAAATGACATACCCAAAGGGCAGACTCAGAGGCACCAGAGCCCTGCTTACTTGAATCTTGCTCTGTGGGGTCAGCCTCTGTATAACAGCTCCTTTGCTATAGTCACGGCCAGTCCTCACAGCCAGTGAGGTCACCCTCAGGGTCAATCCCTCTCATTGAAGTGCCAACAGCAACAAGGCTCAACTACAACAGGGGAGCACACACAACCCACACAAAGGACATACCTGGGGCATCCGGCTCAGGTGACCAAAGAGACTGTGCCACTGAACCCCACAGGACAAATACTACATAAGGCCACTCTACCAAGACTGAGAGAAGTAGCAGCTCTACCCACTACATAGAAACAAACAGGCCCTGACTGGTGTGGCTCAGTTGATTGGAGCATCATCCTATACACCAAAAGGTGGCAGGTTTGATTCCCAGTCAGGGCACATACCTAGGTTCTGGGTTCAGGAAGCATGCAGGAGGTAACTGATTGATGTTTTTCTCTCACATCATTTCTCTCTTTCTTTCTCTCTCTCCTCCTCTCTAAAATCAATTAAAAAATTTTATAAGTAAATAATAGAAACAAATACAGCCAAAATGGGAGGCAGCCAAAATGAAAAGACAAAGAACATGTCCCAAACGAAACAATAAGACAAAACTCCAGAAAACAACTCAACAAAATAGAGACAAGCAATCAACCAGATGCAGAGTTCAAAACACAGATTATAAGGATTTTAATGAACTCAGTGAGAATTTTAACAGAGATAGGAAACATACAAAAGGAGTTAGGACACATAAAAAGAACCATTCAAAAATGAAGAATACAATAACTGAAATAAAGATATATTAGAGGAAATAAACAGTAGATTAAATGAAGCAAAAGATCAAATCAGTAATTTGGAAGACAAGATGGCAGAACACACCCAATCAGAACAGCATAAAGAGAAAAGAATCCAAAAAAAATGAGAATAGTTTAGAAGGTCACTGGGATATCATCAAGCATACTAATATTCATATCATTGGGGTACCAGAAAGAGAAGAGAGAGCGCAAGGAATTGAAAACCTATTTGAATAAGTAATGACTAAAAACCTCCCTAACCTGGTAAAGAAAATAGACATATATAAGTCTAGGAAGCATAGAGAATCCTAAACAAGATGAACCCAGAGGCCTATACCAAGACACATCATAGTTAAAAAGGTAAAGGTTAAAGACAAAAGGAAAATCTTAAAAGTAGCAAGAGAAAAGGAGTTAGTTGCCTAAAAGGGAGTGTCCATAAGACTTTCAGCTTATTTCGCAACAGAAACTTGGTAGGCCAGAAGGGATTTGCATGAAGTATACAAAGTGATGAAAAGTAAGGAACTACAGCCAAGATTACTCTACCCAGCAACATTATTATCAGTTAGAATCAAAGGACAGAAAAAGAGCTTCCCAGACAAGAAAAAGCTAAAGGAGTTCATCACCACCAAGCCACTCTTATAAGAAATATTAAAAGGACTTCTTTAAGAAAAGAAATATAAAAATATGAATAATAAAATGACAATAACTATGTACCTATCAATAATTACTTTAAATGCAGATGGAGTAAATGCTCTAATCAAAAGACATAGGATGGTTGAATGGATAAGAAAAACAATACCCATACATATGCTGCCTAAAGAGACCCACTTCAGATCTGAAAGTAAAAGGATAGAAAAAGATATTTAATACAAATGAAAATATGCTGGGGTATCAATACTTACATTAGACAAATAGACTTTAAAACGAAGACTATAATAAGAGACAAAAAAGAACACAGCAATTCCACTCTGGATATTCATCCCCCTGCCCCCCGAAAAAAACCAAACACATTAATTTGAAAAGACATGCATTCCTATGTTCATTGCAGCATTATTTACAATAGCCAAAATATGGAAGCAACCTAAGTATCCATTGATAGAGGAATGGATGAGATAGTACATATATACAATGGAATATTTGCTTAGCCATAAAAAAAGAATGAAATCTTGCCATCTGTAACAACATGGATAGACCTAGAGAGTATTATACTAAGTGAAATAAGTCAGACAAAGAGAAATACCATATAATTTCACTTATATGTGGAACCTAAAAAACAAACAAAACAGAAACAAACTCACAGATTCAGAGAACATTTCAATGGCTGCCAAATGGGAGGGAGTTTGGAGGGGGATGAAAAATGCAAAGGGATAAAGGTGTGGTTATTGCTAGCTCTAAAAACAATCATAGGGGTGTAAAGTAAAGCATAGGTATTATAATCAATAATATTATAAAAATGTGTATGGTATCAGATGGGTTCTATACTTTTATTTATTGGGGTGATCACTTTGTATGTTACATAAATATCTAATCACTGTTATATACCAGAAACAAATATAATAATGTATGCAAACTGTAATTGAAAAAAATTATTTTTTAAAATTTTTATTGATTGATTGAGAGAGAGAGAGAGAGAGAGAGAGAGATTTGAGAGATTTGTTGTTCTATATATTGATTCTTGTGTGTGCTCTGATGGGATCAAACCTACAACCTTGATGTATCAGGACAATGCTCTAACCAACCAAGCTATCCAGCCAGGGCCTAAAAAAATTATTTAAAAAATGTTTGCATAGTTTACACCTACTAGATATGTGACAATTTATTTATTTATTTATTTATTTACTTACTTACTTACTTATTCATTCCCTATCTCCTTACCCTGATTTATTTAGTTTTAATTGTACTCACCACAGTCTGGGGAATTATTTTATCTTTTGTTTATTATTTCACTATTTCTCTACTAGCTTCATGTTAGATGAATAATAAACACCTGTTGAATAAGAATTTTTCCTCCCTTGATCCCTTCTATTTCTCACTCCATTCAATATTTAAGTATCTCTTATATCTATTGTGTGCACAGCAATCCATGCTCATCCCTGTCAGAATATAAAAAAGTTCAAAAAATAGCTCTTTGGAGTTTGTGATTTCAGGAGAGATAAAGCATGCCTATGAGAGAGGCTGCATTCCACTGTGAAGTAGTGGGTGAGTGTGCGCTGGACAGGAGTTAGTTCCTAGTTGCTGCAGAGGGAAGGCACAGGGACTGAGGGTGTGCAGGAAAGGCTCCTGAAGGAGGAGAAACCTGCACTTGAGATGAAAGTAGGTAACAGGAGAGTGTACAGAAACATACAGAATGTTCACAATCCACTCGCCTTCCCTAATATCTGAGGCCTATATTTAGGAAGGAGGATTGCTCCAGTCCAGGGGTTGGGCAAAGCATGGGGTTGGCGATGATGGACATAAACCAGAAGATGCATTGTGGCATCCCAGAAGGTCAGAGCCAAAGCCCAAGGACTCTCAACTCTGGCTGCACATGTTGGAAACTTTAAAACAAATTCTAATACCAAGACCCTACTTTAATCTGGATGTCCTGGAAACTGCAGGCAGGGCTTCAGAGGGAAGACACCCTTTTAGGATGTGGATTGATAGCAGTGGCTTCTGGCTGTAAGACTCTGGCCACTGTGGCCCAGTTATGAGACTCCTGTAGTTCTGTAGTGATGGGATAACTACTGGAAATAAGACATCTGGCCATATTCCAGTAGTATGGCCTCCTTTTCCTGAGTGCAAAAGTGCCTACTTGTGACATCAGAAGAATGTGTTGACAGATGACATCCTGTTTCCAATTCCCTACTATATTTTATAGGGGGGTCCTACTTGCTTTCTCTTTGTAGGTCCTTCCAGCTTCCCGTGGGGGGTTGTAGTCAGGAACCATCCAGAGAAGCAGGTTTTGATGTTGCTGGTTTTTATTTGTTTGTTTGTTCTGAGGATGTTGGGGAAATTGGATCCAGAGCTTCAAGGACTTACTTTTTGGATCCTGTTCGCTTAATTTCTACTAATTATCTGCAGAGCCCTGTCATAATGCTTGGCATATAGTGGGCTCTCAACTAATGGGTCAGCTGAGAACCTCTGAAAAGCTAAACTTCAAGTACAGTGGCAAGAAAAGCACTGCCACATTCCTTTTCATTTACTCATGATACTTTTGGTACAAACAGAAAGGTAGAAGCAAACAGAGACTTGGCCAGTCTTCAAAATAAACCTGGAAATGTAGATTGAGATCTCCAAGGCATCAAGCACCATGTAAAATATTGTGAAAAGGCGATGATAAACATGGCTTTTGTCCTCCCGTCTCTGACCATCTAGGGGTCCTCAAACTACGGCCTGCAGGCCACATACGGCCCGCCGAAAACATTTATCCGGCCCGCCGGCTGTTTTTGCCGCCGCTGCCTGTTGCTTAGCAGCCGACTAGTTTTTTTTTTTAAACTATAGTCTGGCCCTCCAACCGTCTGAGGGACAGTGAACTGGCCCCCTGTTTAAAAAGTTTGAGGACCCCTGATAGTTGGAGAGGCAACAAAAGCAAAGACAACAGCAACAAAATGAACAAGTGAAAAGTTAACAATAAAGGATTTATAAAGCAATCAAGACAACAATAAAATTGTAGTCAGGGGGGCATTTCAGGAGTATCTGATTTATTGTCCGATAAATTCTGAGGCCAGTTGGAAATGGTCAGAAGAAAGGTCACTCCAGGCTGGGGTGTTTAGAATGAGGGAGAGAGGGGCTGGTGTGAGCAAAGGTGTAGAGCCTGTGGGGGTTCAGAATAGGCGACCCCAAGATGTGCCTCAGTGGTATGCAGATTTCTTTGAACTAAAGGCAACATTAGCTGCAGGCTGGAGAAACTTTTGCTCCTCTCTTTTTAACTACCCAGAAGAGCTTGAATTAGTGGCTTTGCTCATAAAAAGTTATTATCAGAGATACCTTCTTTTGACCTGTCCATAGAGCAGGGCAAACTTCTATTTACTATCTGTCTGCTCTTCTTATCATCCTGCAATGACCCTTCAAAGCCTTCAAGGTGTATTACCTCATCCCTAGCTCAGGATGTCTTATATATCTCTATTCCCCCTTTCTGTCTCTGAAGCTCTCCTGCATGAGAGAGTCTCTGGCTCTCTCATGTATGTGGAGTTCCCATGCATATGTATGTATTAATTTTGGTTATTTACTCTTGCTAATTTGTCTATTTGATTATCAGACCAACCAAAGAACCTTGAGGGTAGAGGAAAGTTTATTCCTCCCCAGTCCTGAAGTGGACCCAGGTATGCTCTAGTAACAGACAGTAAACTCATTTGGCAGGAGCAAAGTGAAGAGTTTTAGGTAAGTTGAGAATGGGGGAGGACAGAGTTCCAAAATGGACGGCCTCAAACCCCAAACCAGAGTGAGACTTCATCCTGCAGGAAATGGGAGCAGTGACGGACTTTCAGCAAAGTAGAGCCTTGAGTTGTAGAGATTCTATGGCCCATCCCTGATCTCAGCAGCAGACCTGTTGCCTGTTTGCACTCCTGATGGGATCTCCTGTGACCCTTACCCAGCTCCATGTTTTTGTGCCATTTAAAGGGCTCAATACCTGGGGGTGGGGGTCAGGGGAGACTTCCAGCTTGGGGGACTGACCATGGTCTTTTTAAACAAGGGACTTGCTTATTTTCAGTATCACATGTATTTGGTATTGAACTTCCTGAAGAGGGTGGGAGTGACCAGGTAGCTTTAGAATGTTCCCATCTAGGAAGCTGGTCAATGACTCAGCAGTGGAGGGTTTTGCAATAGGTTTACAGAACCAGACCAGCTTGCTTTTCCCAAGGAAACCTTGGTGTCCTAAGAAAACCTCAGCCTGGGCCCCTGCCCTGCCGGGTTGAATTCCTTCTGTCTTCTGGTAGCACGCCTGTAGCACATGCTCTGGAACCATCATCGCGGAGTCTAAAAAGGGCTTTGGAATCAAGTCAGATTTTCAGTTCAAACTCTGGGTCTATCTCTAAAACCAGTTGTATGATCTCAGGCAAGTTACCTAACTTCTCCCTGTTATAGTTTCCTCATCTGTAAAAAGGAAATAACCACCACTTTGTGGGGTGGTTATAAGTATTAAATGAGACAAGTATTAAGTGACACAGAGTATTTATCCCATGTATTTTTTTTCTATTACCAAGAGTATAATGGTTCTACAAAGGAAATTAATTGTGTCTCTTGGCTCCACTCTAAAAAAAAAAAAAAAGATTTCCTGATTCCCCAACTGCCCTTTCCCTCTAGGCCAGCCCCAACATTTGAGTCCTGCAGGTGGGGGTGCTCCTGCAGTAAGTGGACTTGACCTTGGGGTTCAGGGAGAAAATTCTCTTGCCCAAGAAGTGGGTTGAAATAATCCTCATTTTCCCAGATCTATTTAGAAGACCCTTCCCTCAAACTGAGCTGTCAGAGGGGAAGGGGTTTGAGAAGGGTTGAGACGGGTGAAGCAATTAAGCAAAGAAAATGAAGAAAGATTCATTAACATAAAAATAAGAATACATTGAAGACAAAGAAGGTGGATTTTGGTATAAAGCAAGAAAACATAAAGAGGATTTCTAAATATAAATCTATGTTTCCCAAATAACTTCCTAAGACAAACACTGACATCATGTTTACTATGTGCCCGGCATAGTTCATACCACTTTAGAAATATTAATTCATTGGATCCTCATAACAACCGTATGAGGTAGGTGTTGTTGTCCCAGTTTACAGCTGGGAAAACTAAGCCACAAAGAGGTTACGCAACTTGCTGAAAGGCACCCAGGCATGTGGGTGATTTTAAGCCAGGCATTTCAGTGGGGGTAGAAAATTATTGTACAAAAATGAGTGGAGAAGAGAGCCCATCTAAAATGCCTTCTTTTGACAAAGGGTTTAGGTATTATCACAAAGGATTTAAACTTAGGTGGATCAACAACACTGCTTCCATGATAAGCCCTGCCTCCCAGGTGACTTCTACTATTATGAGTTGCCTCTTGAAGTCCCTCTTGAGACAATTCTAGGTAGGCCACACTTCTTTTCTTGGTTTATTTCTTTTGACAAACATCTGCTGAACATCACCATGGACCAGGCACGGTGCTGGGGACACCAAGGAAATTATGACAATTGGGCTCAAGAAGCTCACAGTTGAGTGGGGAAAGTCAATAAATTAACCAACAGTCACATACATACTGAAGAGAGAGCTCTGCAAGGATAAAGTGATCCTCGTTTCTCTCAAAGTAAAACCAGAGCCAACTCATTTACAAAAGAGGGAATTGCCACAATCTGTCCACAGAGTTAAGCAGGATGCCTTTCTTCGCCTCCTCCTTCATCTCTCTTATCTCTCTCTGTTCTTTGGACTTCTTGTCTTCCTTCTCTTTTCTTTACCTGTCCTTTTGCTTTTCTCTTAGTCACTTGAAGACCTTTCCAGGGTCTTTCCCAAGTACTTATGAGAGGGTTAATTTGAAACACAGGCAGATAGGGCAGGGGTCCAGTGGGAAACAAAGGCAGGTGGAACATAGGCAGGGGCAGACATGGCAGTTTGAGCCAGCCTAACCACAAGAATCAATCAAACAGAAATAATAAAATGTTTCTGGACTCAAAGCGGGAGGCGTGGGAAACCAAGGGAGGGCCTGCAGTAAACAAGATGTACGAACACACAGAAACAGAAAATGTTCACTATAGGAACAGAGAAAGAACACACAGAAACAGGAAAAGTTTAGGTCCATTGCAGGGCAAAAGCAATTGAAGGAATCAATCAGGTGACAACACAGATAAACCTAGAGCAGGCTTGTAGCAAATATATACCCCTGGACTACAAGGCTTGAATGGGCAGCCCATTCTGGGGTTGCCCTCCCTTTTGGGGGAGGCTGAATCTGCTTGTAATAAATTTTCCACACTTGGCTTGAATCTTCTGGTCCGCGGAGCTCATTCTTCAGTGTCGCGAGACACAACCCTGGGAAAAACACCTTGGCTCACCTTTCCGGTTATCACTTATTCTCTGAGCCTATGCATCTTGCTTGTGTATTTAAATATCAAAAGGTAAGTCAACGAGAAAAAAAAAAAAGGTAAGTCAACGAATGAAAAGAGTTGGGAAACATTGACAGAGATCTTGTTAAGCTCATATCAGATTATTTCCTGTCTCTTGTGACCTCAATAGTGAACTGAACATCCCAAGATGTTCCCTAATTCGGATGCAATCCGGCTGAGGGTGCTAAGACCAGGAACATTTTGAGAGAGAGATCAGAGTACATATCAGAGGTGAGGCAGAGCGAAGTCTGAGGACAACAGTAGCCTCTTTCCTGTCTTGAGCCCCATAAATGCCATCTGTGCATTAGACCTCTCATAACAAAGCCCAGATGGTGTTACTGGGAGGAACTGCTTTGTTTGGGCTTCAGGAAAGGGACTCAGGAAGGTGATGGTGATAAAGATGTCCTCCTGCCAATAATGCTTATTAGTTACAAGCTTGTGAAGAAAGCATCTTTAAGAGAAAATCTTTACCATGATAACTTTCTTGCTTCTTTTTATTAACTCCATTCTAGTCCACATCTCCCTAAGATCCTTAAAGTACTGTTATTTTCAAAATTCAGTTACTTCTGGGTGATGTTGTTTCTTGCTCTTAACTCATTGGCAAGCAGTGAAACTGGATAGCTCTGGCTCCCTTTTGGTTGCTTTGTTAGCCCCAGAACAGGTTCTTTGTCTGCCTTTGTTTCATCCATTTATCTTCTCAGCAACCGATCCATCAAACATTTATTAGGCTTATCCTTTGTGCAAAGTTCTCTGATGTCTACTCTAGAGGATACAAAAATGCAGAAGACATACTCCATGCTTTCAGGAATTTGAAATCTGTGAAGACACATTTATATCATAAAAGGCCTGTGGTCGTGACACTGTAACAGGCAGAATGACCAAACAATGGGTCACCAGGAGGTGCATGGAGCACCTCTCATGGGCCAGGACTCATGGCTCGTGCAGGACTGGTGGGGCTGGTGGGGCTGGTGGGGCTGGTGGGGCTGGTGGGGCTGGTGCAGCAGAGGTGGGGCCTGCGGCTCTCACAGAGCAGGTCTGGGGTCCTGCGCAATTTCGCGCACTGGGCCTCTAGTTTAAATATAACAAAAATAAATACAGACACAGAAGAGATTTTGTGGAACTTGAACTGATTCTTCTTTTTACCATTTTAGAAGTAATATGGTTCTTTAAAAGCATGCCTCCTACATCTGGTACTTTCCCCTCCCTCCTCTATGAGTTCCAGGGAGGCCAAGTTGATCCTTCAAGTCCAGGAGATAGGGACCCACTTTGGAATCAGGATGGATACCTCCAACCCAAAGATTTCAATCATCAGGGCAATATGTGCTCGGGTCAGAATTATGACTGGCTCCATGCAAGACCTTAGGGCCAACAGAGTCATGCACAACCCAGATGACAGTAGCAGAGGCAAGGTTTACTTCCCTTGGGTTCCTTTGTACAAGTTACAGCCCTTTCCTCAAGAGCATAACTATCTAGAGCATGCCAAAAGCCACTGCATACTCCTCCCTTTGAGAATTTCATCACTGGATTAGCTGGTCTTGGGTAAAAAATTAAGAGGAGTAGGGGAGTGGTGGTGCAAGACTAAATGATGGACTAGAATCAGTATAATGGACTGTGCAGGCAGTTGTGTTTGGCACATAGTTTTTGAACCAAACGGAAAAATTTGGGGTATATTCTCCATCTTTCTAACCAAGTCTATCAAGGGTTACAAAGTCATCCCAGGTAAAATGGATAATAGAAGCCTCTATATAACTGAGTTTGAAACACAAGTCCCTAAACATCCTTCTTTATTTAACTCTGGGGTCAGTTAATTTTATTTTGGGGTGTTCAGGAAAGGCTTAAGAGAGAACACATGCTGCACCTGGGTCTTGAAGGACGAGTAATTCACAATGTGTGGGAAAAGGGGAAAGGAATTCTAGATAGAAGAGGAATGGAGATGAAGAAGGGCTGGGGTGGTGGGACTGAGGATATGGAAGCAGAGAGAATGAGATGGGTAGAAGGATGGCCAGGTATAGAACCTGCATACTCCACAGTCATGAACAGCAGACTGCTAGTGGTGACATGCTGGAAGGGAAGGAGCTGAGGGAGGTGAAGCCCAATCACAGGACCCCCGTGGGTGGGAAGAGTCCAGAGTCTCCATAGTTTCCCCTGTCCACTGGGGCAGTTGTTTCTGTTACAAATGAAGTTTGGCAGAAGATGCCCTTGGAACCCAGGGTAACCCAAGACAATGCTGGTGGCAGTGTGTCCACTCTCTGTGCCTCTACACCCCAGCCTGAGACCACCATTTCTGAAGAGACTTGCCTTAGGAGTTGCTTCTCTTTTATTAAGGTATCACTTGGACAGCAAACAAACAGCACAAGCAGACACTACAAACCCACATGCAGAATAAATTATGACATTTGTATGTAAAAGTAGACAATAGAAGAAGCTGTGCTACCAAGACAGCCTCCCAATCCAGTGTCTGGAGACTCATGAGTATTGGCAGCCCCTGTGAGTTCATGACAAATCTTCTGTGAGACTTTCAGAGCCCAACTCCCCCCTCCCTCCAGGCATATCTAATGAGGCTCAGACTCCTGCACATGAACATGTGCACACACACGGATGGGGGCAGAGGGCGGCCTCTAAACCACAACCAGATTAGCAACAAGCAAAGTGGACCCATCTGTGCTCTCCCTCTGGGTCTGGCAGCAGATGAGTTCCTGGCACTCATCCTTCACCAACATCCTGGTGCAGGGGGCCCCTGAGGCAGTGAGGACGGCTTCCCACAGTGAGGAACCCAGTTTTATTATCTGGGGGCAGGTGTCCTGGACTCCAGGGTGAGCACAACTCAGCTTTCCTACAGCACCCTTGCTTAATGGTCTGGCCTGCTTGCCATTCCCAGAACAATGAGTCAAGAGATGTATTCCCAGGAGAATCTACCAACTTGGAGTCCCCTGGTCTGTGGGCAAGTTCTCCATGAACCACTCTCCTGGTGTGAAGTCGTGAAAGTCACCACAGTTCTTGGAGCCTCACATGCCCCATCTGTAAAAATGAGAATGAGAGTGTCTACTTCCCAGGGTTATCATAAGGAATTACTGAACTCTGATGCTGCCATGTTCTGTGCCAGACTCAAGGTAAAACTTCAAAACCTGTTCTCTTTCCTGCCCTCTTCTCCCCCATTTCTTCCTTTCTATTTCCTTGTTTTCTATTTCCAGATTCATGTATCCATTGGTGATCATGTAACCCCAATGGCACCAAGAGCACCTCTTGACCAACAGAGATTGCCAGTGTGTGCTTCCCCTCAGTCCAAAATGGCACCATGGGCAGAGTCAAAGGGATGGACCACAGGGCCAGTAGACAGTCTGGGCATCAGGTGCCACCTAAGCCCAGAAGAGAGAGCTGGGTAGCCTGTGGCCACATGGAGACCTGACTATCTTGGGGATGATGGTGAGGTGCCATAATAGTGGGAAGACATGAACAAACAGTGCTGTAGAGGTGGCTGTGAGCTGAGTCTGGCCAGAAGCTGGAACCAGGAGTGGTGCTGTTTAACCTCCAGCAGAAACAAAATCACACCCCCTGCCAAGAACGGGACACCCAAAGATGTAGGAAACTTATCTTAAGGCCAGTTTGATGGGTTATAGTCCACCACTCTGGTTCTGCAGAAAAGTTCCTCCATCTCTCCATCTGTCTGTCCACCAGCCAGCCATCTGGTATATATGAAGAGTTTTGTGGAATACAGGCTGACTGGGACAGGAAAGCTTCTGTGCTCATTTAGCACCTTTTCCCAAAGAGTATCTTTTATGGTCACTCAACTGCAGTCTTTTACAGGAATGTTGTGAGGTAGTAACAAGACAGGCGATACCCAAGAAGTGCTCAAGGTAACAGTACTCAAGTGAGCATAGCTGAAACATGGTAAGGGCTGGTTAAATGCAGGGCACTGATGTGTTCTCCTGAGGCCAGAACCCGCCTTCCCCCTGTAGGCCTTGGTACGACTTGTCCTGGACCGACCTCTCTATCCAGGCCTGCTGTGCTGCAGTTCACACGAGTGTGGGTTTCAAGTCATCTTTGAAGTTCACGATAGGCTTTGAGCGGGCCCACAGCTTTTCCCAGGAAGCCAGCCCCCCAGCATGCTCCGGGTCAGAGTCTGAAGAGCCACTGTCACTGGAATCAGAGGTACTCTGGAAGCAGATTTCACAGTAGGGCCGGTGGCAGTGGCAGAAGAACTCGTCTGAGCTGCTGGACTCAGTGTCAAGGTAGTTGCGTGGAGAAGAAAGGGAGAGACAGCCCGGGGACCTCAGGGAATGCAGCTGGCGCTGCTCAGGCAGATCTGGTGATCGGTGTGGGCCAGCGGGACACTGTGCCTGGCCAGGACCAGGAGGCTGGTGAGGAAAGGCTGCACAGCTTCTCCCAGCTCCCTGGGGCTCTGCCTGGCACTGTTTGCTGTCCTCCTGGATGCCCGGCTTGCCTTGAGGATCTGGAAGTAACGAAAGCTTCTTGGAAGAGGGTTCCCTGGAATCAGCAGTTTGAGGGTCCAAGCAGAGGCTGTCCGGGTTCTGCACATTTAACCCACTCTTTGTGCCAGATGCCACCCTATTTGCCCGATGCCCCACATGTGAGGGTACAGAGCCCGGAAAGTGTGAGCGAGCCCGCTGCGCTGCCCGCCTTCTCCTCACCATGTATGGGCTGAAGCCCAGCTCCCTGGAGAAGGGCATCTTCTGGGGGCCGTGGGCAGCGCTGCTCTTCCAGGGTTGCTGGGGACAAGACAGGGAAGAGGGGACGGGAGCCTCAGAGCCCAGGCCCAGATCCTGTAGGACTTCCTGAAGCTTCTCCCTGATCACTGAATTGACCCTTGACTGCTTCTGGGGCTCCCCTGAGTTCTCCCGCTGCCCCTGTCTCTGGGGAACAGAGCCTTCTTCAACTGGTGTGAGGCTCTGGCGGGGGACTGCAGGTTCCTGCTCTCTCCGTTCTGCACCCTGGCTTGGCTCAGCCTGCTGCTTCTGGCTGCAGCCCAAATTTAAATGATCAGAAAAGTCTCTCAAGTCAGACATCTCCTTCTGCCCCGGGGAGGAGCCAGTGTCCTTCCCAGGCCCCTCGAGGCTTTGTGCACTTGAGGAGGGCACTGAGGTGCTCTGGGAGTCCTGGGCTGCCGCACTGGTATCATTTGGAGAGTCAGAGAGGCATTCCGAATGCCGCTGAGTGGCCAGGCCGTGCGCAGGGGCTGCCGCCTGACCCTCCTTGCTATGGGAAGAGGCAGGGAGGACAGCGCACTCCGGGAGGTCATAGGTACACTCCGTTGACATCAGCCTCACTAGCTTCTCTTTGGCGTTGTTTACTTGTTCCTGCAGGCTTTCAATCACAGCATTTTTCTGTAAGGCAAAAGCAAAACCATCAACAAAAGATGCCGCTGAGGGTTTTCACGCTGTTTCCCAGGGTGGAGGAAGTGTAGCACCAGAAGACGTTGGTTTAAATCCCAGGTCCTCTGTGTATTAGCTGGTGATCTTAAGCTCCGAGGAGGCACCTCCACAGAATGAAAACATGTGATGCACACGCAGTGCTGAGTACAATAACTGACACCTCGTGCTCAATAAAGGTTAACCACGGTTTATTGTAGAATCTTAATCTCCCCCTAAGGTCCCCACTCTGTGGCGTTGCCGGTGAGATGGGAGGTTGGAGGAGACACAGCTTGCTGCTTGCTGGCTGTGCACACCCTCCTCAGGATGGAGAGGGTCAGGTCGCTCTCTCTGCAGGGCACAAGTCTGAATAATGGCCCAACTCCGGGTTTATGACACCTTTGCAAAATGCAGGCGAATTTGAGGCATATCCCAAAAGGATGACTGAATGGGGAGACAAGTATTTTGCCTCTTGCTAAACAGACTAGAAAATGGAAAACTAAAAGGTTGGAGATATCTGGGCCAAAGAGATAAGACTGGAGCCAGGAAGGGCCAATGAGAATCTCAGATTGGTGTTATGTCCTCCCTTGCTGGACCTCGGAGTGGCAGGTGAAAGCTTCCAGGTGGCACTATCTGTTATTGGTAGCTCCTAAAGTAGTGCAGGCATCAGAATTATTAGAGAAGCTTTGCTTTTTTTTTTTTTTTTTTTTAAAAAAGGATCATTGGGCCTAAGTCTCTGACACTTGATTCAGTAGATCTAGAATGGAGCCCAGAGGTGAATGAGCCTAGAGCAGTTCTGCTGTTGATCTGCCTACCTGTTGCATAGCTTTTAGTTGGTAAACAGGCTGTGCCCAGGAGGCCTGGTGGGTGCAAGCTACAGAGGTGTGTCCGTACTGACTGGGATCGTGGGCATGAAGTAGGAGGAAGCATACTGGTGGTAGGTGTGCCCTGAGCATCCTCTGGTGATAACAGCAGCTGCGTCTCTAACTCAGACCTTATGTCCACCTTCTGACATTGCTGATGATCAAAGGCGGTGGAGGAGGGAAGAGATCTTCCTGGGGAACTGATGGTCTTGGGGCAGACAACCCAGGTCAGGTGTTTGGGGAAGGTAATGACACAAGCATCGTGTTCTAGGAACTGTCTGTCTGAACACCCAAATGCTGCCTCTCTGTTGCCATCACCTTCAAAAAGCTGAGGATGCACGTTTGGACATACACTTATTATGCCCTAGAAGTAAAAAGTCGTTTCCCATCTTTAGAAAACCTGACACAAGTCACCTATGGACCACACCTGTGGTGCCTTCTCAAGTTGAAATGGGAGACTTGCCCAGAAGGGACCCTTTCAGAAAGCAGTACTTTGAGTAAACTAGTCCAGCAATCGTCTCTGGCAGCAACTCCAAGGCCGATCACTGCTCCCTATTTATAGGCAGGAAGGTGGTTTCTCTGATACCGGGACTCCCAGTTACGTCCTGGTTTAGCCTACTTCTTTTATCATCAGGAGAGTCCCAGACCAGTGAGTAACTGCTGAATAAGCTGAAGGGACTGGCAGCTAAGCACCTGCCTGCCTGTCTTCCCCTTTCTCACCCCAGTGTGGTGAGGTCGGGGCGTTGCCGGGGAGGTGTGGATGCCTGGGGACTCACCATGAGCAGAGAGGATGAGTAACCGGGAGGCAGTCATTCAGGCTCTTCGTGATACCTGGGTGGTGCCAGATAGCTCTTGAGCATCTCACGGTGGGCACTGTGCTGGTTGCCCAGGAGGGACCCCACCCCTCTTCCACCTCAGCAGCCCCTCCGCATCAAGGAGGGTTCGGGCTGGCTTCAGGAGGCCTCGGCTGCCTCACAGAGTTAGGAGGAAGCCACCAACTGCTGACAGCTATCCCAGCAAGTAAACTCTGAATGCTGTCTTTTTGTGCCTTACCCACAAGTTTCTTTGAGCGTAGAAAAATAGGGTCAATGCTGAGTTGGGAAGAAGGCTCTTCTCCCAGCAACCAGACATCTGAAATTGGCCGGTGACGGATTGAGAAATGTCAGTCTAAACAGGAAATTTCTCTCCTTTCAGAGAAAAAAAGTGGAACTCTGATTTCACCATGGCTGCATACTAATTAGGGGCGTGGTGTGAGTCACTGCCTCTGTGAGACCAAAATCTGACCTACCATGGCAGCTGCATTTAAATGAGCTTATTAATTATTACTTTTGGCACATCTGGGGAAGCCAAACATCCACAGGTGTGTTTCACAAGGTACAGGCCATAAGGAGAGATGGAATCACCCTCTGGTTGTTATGGCTCAGGGAAGAAAAAGAATAGTTTGGTTTCCTCTGCTGCGGAGTGTAGAAGGGGTTTCTACAGCCCTGGGAAGGTTCTCCCTGCTGGCTTCCACATAGCCTGGGAAGTCAGTGATGGGTGCTGCCCTGGACAGCCCCTGGGGCACCCCTGACCATAGTGGCAAGGGGGGCAAGAGTGAGAAGGTGGACTGCCCAGGTCATGGGAAAGTAAGAGGAGGACCAAGGGTGGCAGAGGGGCTGCAGTGGAGGGAAGCTGGAGTCAGGGCTTGTGCACAAGACGAGACAGGAAAGATGCCATGTTTGCCCACCAGACAATGCCAGAGCTGGGACCTCTCTAGGCCTGCTCCGGTAGCTGGGGGCAGCGGCTGGTTCCCAGGCCTTTTCTGGGAGAGATGCACCAGGTGTGGGGTGTTGGGGAGAGGCCAGCTTTTTACTGCCTGTGCATCTGCTCCCTATTAGGGCCCTTCCTCTGCAGACTCAAGGCATCTTTTTGGATAGAGCAGAGACAGTCACTGCGTGGGAAACAGCGTAGTCAGTGTGGCAGGAGTACAAACAGCACGTCATAAATTACCATAAGGCTAAAGAGTCAGGCCACTTGGCTGTTCCAACATTAGCTGATTGTGAATGAAAACCATCCTGGCTGTTCTCGCCAAGTTTCTGGCCTTCTGTTGAGCTAAAAAAAAAAAAATGCTTCTTTGAAGACTTCACAGAGTATCTCAAAGGCAATGCTACTCCCTTGCCAGGTGGGAAGAAATCTGGCTTTGAAATAGGTCCTGAATGCTTCATAAATAGTACAGAAATAGAGCAGTATTACTCTGATTTTTTAAAAAGGTCCAGACTGAGGGTGTGGTGTGGGAGACTAGAGGGGCACCGACAGGGGGTGCAGGGAAGGTTCACCCCCTCACTGGGCTGTGTTTCTTAGGTTCCTACCTCACCGTCCTCTCAGACAGGGATCCCTGATAACCACCTGTCAGTCTAATTACAGAAAAACGTAGTTTCCCAAATAGCACCTACTCAGGTGTGTTCTGTACTGAAGAAAACATGGAATCTAATGTAGTCGGTGTGAAAATATTGGCTAATTCTTCTGAGCCCTGTGCCTTCTTTCTGAGGCAGTGCAGCCTCCAGCTTCTCCATGTGCTTTCTGCAAGCCCACACCCCAGTGCCCCGTTCTGGGAGAGGTGCCAACTCTGGCCCAAGCACAGAAGAAGGACTTGGTGCTACTATGGTATTCAGAGGCCCTATTTAGCTCTCCTCCCCATCCTTAGATACTTATTGCCTCTCTGGGGTGGTGGGATGATTGAGATCTCTAGTTAGAACCTGGAAATACAGAAAGGGGCCCTATAAGATCTTGTAAATGAGAGCACTGCTCTATGTAAGGAAAGAATGTATCATACAGAAGGAGCTAGAATCCACTAAAACTCAGGGCCTTTCCAATGCTGTTCCCTGCTTGGAATGCTTTTCCCCACCATCTTTTCTGGCCAGTTTGTACTTAACCTTCATCTCTCAGCTAAGAGAGTCTTGTCTGACAGCTCTAAATTAGGTTTCCTTGCCCTGACCATCCATAATTCTGCCTTACCACCCTGATTTGTCCCTTCATTATTCTCTTGATCAACATCTATTTCCTCCATTAGACTGTGAGCTCCCTGAGAGTAGGGACTATATTTGTTTTATTCATCAGCACTTAGCACAATGTCCAGCACACAACTGTGCAATGACTGAATAAGTGGGTGAAGATCAGCAGTGGGAGAGTCACTGGGGAAATGTCAGGGTTTTGCCCGCTGCCAATGGAAGTGGGGGAATGGGCGGAGAAGAAAGAACATTAGCAATGGGACAGCAGGGGCCCACAGGTGCGTGACTGGAGTCTCCACCAGGCAGGGGTCTTGCTTACCTCTGTGAGGAGTCTTTCCATGGAGGTTTTCTCTCCTCTGGCATGGCAATTCTGTTCCTCACCATACGGGGCAGGGCAGCTTTTGCTGGGAGTGCTGAAATATTTGGCCATGCATCTAATTGTTTGGTTTTCCTCTTCAAATGCCTTCCATTGCTTCAGCTGTTAAATAACAGAGCATATGTTATTTATTTAATTACACACCCAGAAACACATTCTCTCACTAGTTCTCCAAAACACCAAGGAATGACGGTGATACACTAATGCACAAACTATTCTCTCCTCAGAATGTACTGTGCTCTGGAAAGCTAATGGACGGAAATGACAGAAGGCACAGAGAATGTTAAGGTGATATAGTTTTCAAAATGCCAAAGGGAGATGATAGGTAGATGACATAGAACCATCTTAGCTTGACCCAACCATTGCTGAACTGGTCAAAGAAAACCAGATTGAAGTATACTCCCAGGGCCATGTTCTAAAGCCAGAGTTTATGAGCTATAACAGGGTTAAGCAATCTAAACTCTGTATGTTTCAAGTGAAAGTATTTCCAGTTATAGGTAGCTGTTCTTAATTATCCTCATTCATTGGGTAATGGTGTGCTCACAGTGATTGCAAAGCCAGTTCCTTGCTGGAGAACTCCTAACCCAAGTCAATAATCAAAGCTCAGATAGGAAACCACAAATGGCAATAAATAGCAGTAAAAAAGACAGAACATTAGGTCTGCGATCTGACCATCTTTTCTTCTTAGACAAATGAGGGAAGACTCAGAAGGAATATGACTGATCTAGGCCCTTCCAGGAGGTTAGCAGTAGAGCCAGAGCTGTAACAGGGTCACTGTGCCACCCCACATGACCTCAACACAGCTGAGAAGACAGAGACTGCTAACTGTGGGGTCCTAAGGAAAGTTTTTTGGGAGAAACTGTTTTTAAGGAGCAATCTGTGGGAGCATGGGCTAGTTCGCCTTAATAGGGATGGAGCTGAACACAGAACATTCACCAACAAGGGCCATCCTCCTGAGCCTTTGGGACACTGTCTCTACCAGCGCATGCCAGTGACACGGATGCCAGGGGAGGCTACAGAGACAGAAGTGTCTGTTTTTCTTGTAGGAAATCTCAGCATGGAGAGTGCTAGTGATGTACACTGGGCACTGTGGCACCTTAGAAACGATGTTGGTGGCTGTGGGAGCCTCACACGGACCTGGGACTTCTTTGCTCACTCAGTAAACACGTCCTAACCCCAATTTGGTAAAGCTCAGATCGGATTCTAAATCTTTCCATCAATTTCAATACCACATCCTCTGTGTACTCAGCATGTGTTGAACTGCATGTTCCTCATGCCATCAGGAGTCGGTGTGATCTGTACTGGGTCAGGCCAGGAACCTCCCCCTCAGATGCCCTTCTCAAAAGCCTCGGGTGCCATCAGCTCCCCACCCTACTCAGGAGTTACTGGAGCCTGGCACCATAGGGTCACTGTATGGTCCTGAGTGGATGGAGCAGACACCAGTGTTGTGCTCCTAGGACTGACCCTGGCAGTGTCGCAGTATCTGGGCTCCCTTTTGGGCTCCTCATTTCCTCAGCAGTAGAGCTTCTCCTCTATCTTCCCCCAGCACCCCAGGCCCAGCCCTCTCTGGAGGAACTGCTCAGCACTGGTGTAAGGGCACATCCAGGGCTTTGGGTCTGTCTCACCCCAAAGCTGGCCAGGTGGAGCCAGGGTGCCCCCTGATGAAAGCCCCCGCCCCCTTAGTTCCGTGTCTGTGAGGATCCTGATCCTTCAGTCTTGACCCATTGGAGTTTCCGAAATATGGCAATAAATGATCTCAGGTCACAATCACAATTTCTGGACTTCTCCAGGACCCTTCCTCCAGAAGGACAGGCACATTCCTGGCTTTTCAGCCTCTGGGCTATGTGGGTGTGCTCAAGTTAAGGATGTGAGATGGGGAGATTATTCTGGATTGTACAGTGGGGCCAATGTAATCATGAGTCCTTATACGAGAGGGAGGCAGGAGGGTCAGAGTCAGAAGAAGAGAAGTGGCCATGGAAATGGAGGTCAGAAAGAGAGAGATTTGAAGATGTCACACTGCTGGCTCTAAAGATAGAGAAAGAGGCAGGAGTCACAGAATGCAGGTGGCCTCTAGCAGCTGAAAAGGCATGGAAGCGGATTCGCCCCAGGAGCCTCCAGAAGGGATGCAGACCTACTGACATCTTGATTGTAGCCAAGTAAACAAGACCCGTTTCCGATTTATAACTGCCAGAACTATAAGAAAATACATCTGAATTAAGTCACTCCATTTGTGTTAATTTGTTACAGCAGCCACAGGAAACTAATACAGTGGGATTCATTTTCCAGTCTTTAACAGAATATACGAGGACCTTGAGGATGTCACCTCTTACTAGCAACCTTCGATCACTCTTCCTTCAGTCTGTGCTTCAAAAAGTGCAGATTTGTGGTGCTCCAAACATAGCCTGTTCTCTCTCTTACCTCTCTACCTCTTGTCATGCTGTTCCCTCATCTGAATGCCACCCACTGCCCGTCCCCAATCTTGCTTACCCTTCAAGATTGGGCCCATTTTCTGAGAAGGTGTTATGGAGTTCCTAGACAGGCTGGGGCACCCCTTCCTCAGCATCGTGTAACTTGCCTTCCCCAAACACTTAAAACCTGCATTATAATTCCTTTCATGTCTGCTCCCAGCTACACCCAGAGATGGGGCCATGTGTTGAACTGCATGTTCCCAGCAGGTAACAAATGAGTGGATAAATAAATGAACAAATAGTTTTCCTTTAAAAAACTCACCTCTCTAGTAGGGGCACTGAGACATATGCAGGTACCTCTAAGTACTTACATGGGGGAGCAGGTGAAACACTTTGGGGGATTAGAGGAGAAAACAATGTCTTATCTCAGGACCTGTCTGTCTCTCAGAGGTGGAGGGAGGGAAGGAGAAGATGTGTGTGGAGATGGCTCACACACAGGATACCATCAACAAAAGCAGAGGCTTGCTCATGGCTGGTGATGACCTCAGTGTCTGGCGTCAACACTCAGACATTTCCTGAGGACCTGCGTAGAATGCTCCTTGGTCCACTTGTGCCATTCCACTCAGCTCTCTGGAGCCACCTAACTGCCCTTGAGGCATCTGTGCCTTTGTTTTCATTAACCCCTCCCACGCTGTCCAGTCCGAAGGCTCAGTGGCAGGAGGGAGTACCCTCTCCTTGCTCTCTTCCTTCCCCATGTAGCTCTCCTCAGATACTTTTCCAACTTTGCTCAGCTGTCTTTCTCTCCTGGGAATGCACAGTGCAGCTCTCACAGGAAGACTCTTTCTTCTACCAAAGGCCACTGAGCCAGAGGGGAAAGTCCATTAAAAGGCCCACAAAAAACGGACAAATCTACTTACTTTTAGATTAAAAAAGTTTTGGATCATGATCAGTTCAAGAGGAGAAAGGCATGAGAGAGAAAACAGAAAAGGAAAGATAAAGTAAGAGGAAGGGAGTTTAAGACAGCTAGGAGGAAAAATGGGAAACAGAGAGAAGGCAAGAGAAAGGCCAACACTGTCCATCCATCCTGTTCCTGTATCCCAAAATAATTCCACTGCTACTCTCACTTTACAAATCAAGTGCTTGTCGCTGTTCAAACCTGGAAGCCAGATTTCAAGGTGAACTGCATCCTGCATTTTATGTCTATGTGTGCAGATGGGAGTGTACCTAGATATCACGACTGTCCTGGGTGCTGAGGTGGAAGTCTTGTGTCTGGGACTTGGGATGCCAAAGGGACAGACGCGAGTGCTCAGAGAGGAGATATAAGTGGAGCCACATCATGGAGGTTGCTGATTCACTCGATTTTCAGAGAGAGGTCTTGTTTTATTTAGGTCAGGAAGGCTTTCTCTAATAGTTCCTTGGTGATTACTTCTGCCCCAAATTATTTTTTATCTTTCAGAGATTCCTATTAGCTTTAAATTGTATCCCTAGATGAGGTCTCCATATTTGATCTAGTCTCTCATTTAAAAAATATGTCTTTTATTTATTTCAGAGAGGAAGGGATAGGGAGAGAGAAATAGAAACATCAATGATGAGAGAGAATCATTGACTGACCGCCTCCTGCATGCCCCCAACTGGGAATCAAGACTGCAACCTGAGCATGTGCCCTGACCTAGAATCAGACTATGACCTCCTGGTTCATAGGCCGATGCTCAACCATTGAGCATACCAGCTGGGCCCTAGTCTCTCATTTTTAAATTGTCTCCTTGTGTTCTGTGACCTTACATTAGTTCACTAATTCAGTATTTTGCTATGTCCAATCGCCTATTCAGTGTTCCTACTGGGGTTTTGAATTTAACACAATGTTTTTCATCCTTACTTAATATTTCATGATATAAGATTATGTCCTTCTCATGATGGTTTGCTTTGGTTGAAGAGAGGCAATATCTTTTAAATCCTATTGACAAAACAAATTTGCTATCTTTTAAAAACTTCTATTTTCCTTCAGAGGAAGGAAGCTTGTCCAAATCTCCAGAAATTTGTGCATCTCTTCTTATGAACTGCAGAATCTCTTCATAGATCTTTTCCCTCTGAATTTAGTTTTACACCGAATAACTATAGTTTCCTAGTATAGTAAATGCATTTCTTGGCTTTTTCCTCATTGTCACAAGATGCCTGCCTTAGCTCCAGGCACAACAAACATGCAAGGCAGAAAGAAGGTACAAGAGGCAAAGCCAGCCACACCCATAGCTTTTTCAGCAAAGCAAAAGCTTTCTCAGAAGCCTCTCAGAAAACTTTTGGAGTTCAAAACTGTGTCACATAGCCTGGCTGGTGTAGCTCAGTAGTTGATCATCGACTCATGAACCAGGAGGTCATGGTTTGATTCGTGGTCAGGGCATATGCTCAGGTTGCAGGCTCAATCCCCAGTAAGGGGATGTGCAGAAGGCAGCCAATTGATGATTTTCTCTCATCAATGATGTTTCTATCTCTTGCTCCCTCTCCCTTCCTCTCTCTGAAATCAATGAAAATATTTAAAAAAGACACAAAACCAAAAAAACTGTGTCACATGGGCACCCCGAGCTGTAAAGGAAGCTGGAAAAGCAAATATTTAGCTCTTTCAGACTATATAGTAGAGGTGAGCAAGGAAGAAAGGGTTTGGCAACAGGTGGATGGGTTACCAATCAACAATGCTGGCTACAGGGCCTAAAGCAGCGGTGGGCAAACTACGGCCGCGGGCCGGATCCGACCCATTTGAAATGAATAAAACTAAAAAAAAAAAAAAAAAAGACTGTACCCTTTTATGTAATGATGTTTACTTTGAATTTATATTAGTTCACACAAACACTCCATCCATGCTTTTGTTCCGGCCCTCCGGTCCAGTTTAAGAACCCATTGTGGCCCTCGAGTCAAAAAGTTTGCCCACCCCTGGCCTAAAGGGTGAGTTTCCCAAAGGCCTCTCCCCAACTCCCCTTTCCCCATCTCCCAGCGAGGAGCAGTCCTTGCTTTTCCAAGTCCTCTTCTGCTACTTTCCAGACAAATAACACTCAGTTCTCAATGGCATCCATTAATCCAGGTCTTATGATATTAAGATTCAGCAAAAATTCCTCTAGATTCTGGCACTGAGGCACTACTCATCCTTGATTTTTAGTGCTGCTGCTACAGATATTTCGATATTTGTTTATTCTTCTGAGTATTTTTATGAGAATTTGTGAGAAGGCAGAAAAGTAAGAAGCCTATGCCTGTGTCATACTTTCATGCCCCAAGGTCCACTCTTCCCTTTTATAAATACCCTGTGACCCTCCATCCGCGATTTTATCAGTTAGTGCTCCTTGGTAAAGTCATTCATAGTCAACTGGAAGCTGCATTAGGAACCAGATGGGGTGCTGAGGAGGGAGTGGGATGAGGGAGGCCTTGGGGGAACAAAAAGAGAACTAGAAGGGAGACAGGAAAAATGCCCAATGTCAAGTTCATTAACTCAGACATGTGTGGCTCAGTGGTGCCCAGGGGCCCAATCCAAATAATTTCACATCACTTTCCTTCCAGAAACTATGATTCCTTTACATTTCCCTCCAGATCCCCTTTTCCCCCTTTGCTGTCTGGACATTTCTGCTGCTATCTCCCTCCTTTGTTTGATTTTTTTTCTTTAATCCCTATAATATAAAACACATCTTTATTGAGTTTTTATTTCTCCTTTTTGTAAAAAGAAGAGGAATGCTTTCTATTTTCCTCTAATAAAAAGAAAGAAAAAGCATTTAAAATTGCATAGAGTTCCAAATGAGTTTTCCCGGTGAATCTGCAATCCTAAACAGGAAAGAAAGGCTCCTGACTCCCAGGCTAGGGAAAAAAATGACATTATCAAGATGAGGAAGGGATTGGGGAGCAGTGAAACAGACTGGAGGATGCGGAAAAGCAGGTCTGCGAGTCAGCTGCCAGGGGTGGAAATGTGGGACCGCTGCACTCAGCCACTCTGGGCTGCCCTCTTTGCTGACTGGGAGCCGAACTGTCTTCCTTCAGGAGAGTGAGGAGGGAAGAACAGAAGGAGCCAGCTCACCAGGAACCCACCTGCCTTCTGACTCTCCAATAAATGTTACCCGGAAGCCTTGAGAGAAAACACAGTGAGCAGTTTATCATGCCCAGCCAGTGCTCTGGAGGACCGGCCCTGCCAAGTTCTCCTTAGAACATACCTGGGGAACGAAGATGAAGCAGTTGATGGTGGTTGTGCAAATAAAGATTCCCCCGGATGTGAGTCCAAAGACCAGGTTAGGCCAGGAGTGCAAGTATCTGGTGACCACAAAAAGAAGCCCAGCGGCCAGCACCACAAGGTTGACCCCAACCATGATGGTTAACGACTGATTCACAGGAGGAGAGCTGACGTGGTCAGTCAGGCCCGCCAGGTAGGCACCATACAGCAGCAGCAGACCCTGGATGCGGAGGGAGAACCAGAGGCTCAGGGAAGTGGAATAGCAGACTCAGGGTTAAAGAGCAGGAGGGCTGGGACCACTTAAAATAAGGGTAATAATACCCACCTTAAAGGGTTGCTATGAGGGTTTACTCAGACATGAGAGGACCCTTAGGGTGCTTCTGGCACCTAGTAGGTACTTAATAAATGTTATTTTCCTCTCCTGCCCTGAGAATTGGTTTATCAGAGGTCAGCAAGATGGGACTCTGCTGGGATAGAGGCACAGGACCGGATGGCATAGGCGGGCAGGAGCCCTACAGGTAGGGCTGCGGGCACATCATGCTGGTGGTGAGGGCTGCCACGTCCACCATGTGGTTTTGCACTGCGTGGAGCTGCGGGCCACATGGAAGCTGAAATACCCCCGTGGTCTGTCTGCCCAGACATGTGCAGCGTCAGGAGCAATGCCCTGAGGAAGGGGCTCATTTTTCTAATTTTCCCACAGGCACCATCTGCTGCCAAGCCCTGCACCTGCAAGATTGCATCTGCCTAGAAGGGAGGCCTTTTCTAATTTACACAAAGGACCTCTCCAGGCTAGCAGAGGCTCTGTGCCAGTGGGTGTTTATGGGAGATGAAGAGTGGAAGCAGGAGGACAAAGGCAGGCTGGGAACTCGACGAGCCTGTGGAGCAGGCACAGGCAGCAAAGGCTCCATCTATACCCTTCACCCACTTTGTGACATTCCCGGCCCCCACCACCAGGAACCCAGGGCCTGTTCTTTCCTCTTTCTCATGAATATAAAGCTGCTCTTGCCCTGGCTGGTTTGGCTCAGTGGATATAGCGTCAGCCTGCGGACTGAAGGGTCCTGGGTTCGATTCCAGTCAAGGACACATGCCCCAGTTGTGGGCTCGGTCCCCAGTAGGGGGCGTGCAGGAGGCAGCCAATCAATGATTCTCTCTCATCATTGATGTTTCTATCTCTCTATCCCCTTCCCTTCCTCTCTGAAATCAATAAAAATATATTAAAAATACAAACAAACAAAAAACTTGCTCTCAAAGTTCTCATTTCTAAGAAGAAAACGACGCCTGGTACCTTAAAGTGCTTTCTCTCTTGGAAGGAGCTGCATTTAAACAGAAATCAAAACTTTACTCAATAATACATAGCATATACTGTAGATGCAACATAAGTCCACCTGACTATGTGTAAAGTACCATGCTAGGTGTAAGGCAGGAACCAGTGCTACAAAGAGAACTAAGCCATGGTCCTTTCGAGGAGCTCGGCCTGCTAGGGAGATTGAAGGCAAGACACAAATGTCCATGTTTTATAACTGAACCTGAAGATGCCATGGGGGATGAGGTGGGATGGGAACTAGGCGACTCAGAGGGAGAACTAACGATGAATATAAATAAGGTCAGGTATCAGCAGGGCACCTGCCAGTGTCCCAAAATGCCCCCATCTGACTAGCTTCACCTACAGGTACAGCCCTGGCGATAATTTCTGGGAGGACGGACAGGTTAGAGCAGTGGTTCTTAACCTGTGGGTTGTGATCCCTTTGAGGGTCGAACGACCCTTTCACAGGGGTCACCTAAGACCATCGGAAAACACGTATATAATTACATATTGTTTTGTGATTAATCACTATGCTTTAATTATGTTCAATTTGTAACAATGAAATTGGGGGTCACCACAACATGAGGAACTGTATTAGAGTCACGGCATTAGGAAGGTTGAGAACCACTGGCCTAGAGTAAAGGATCAGCATGGCAGAGACGCCTTCTGGATGCCCCCAATGTCCAGTGTCCCAAGTGGGGCCTGACATGCCGCCCTAAGACCTTCAATGGTTAGAAGATACACCAGTCAGGAGGCCAGAGGGGCCTGACTTTGGGAAACTGATGCCATCAGGTGACATTTGGCAGAGTTGGATTATGAGTACTTTAATAAAAAGTGAACAAAAGTAACTCTTTGTTTTTAAAATGTTGAAATCTGATTCTATTTAAAAATTTCAGCCCTGGCTGAAATTGCTGGTGTCAATCAGTGGTTAGAGCATGGGCCCTGTGCACACAGAGGGCGTTGGGAGGGCGGTTGATTCCCGGTCAAGGGCACATACCTGGGTTGCTGTTCGATACCCGGCCCTGGTCGGGAATCATGCAGGAGTTGTGCAGGAGGCAACCAATCAATGTGTTTCTCTCACATCCATATTTCTCTCTCTCTCTCTCTCTCTCTCTGTTTTTCTCCCCTGCCCTGCCCCCCTCTCTCCCACTCTCTAAAAAAAGCAATGGAAAAAATATCCTTGGGTGAGGATTAACAACAACAACAAAAAATTCAATTCCATTACAATCCTTGCCCAGTGGGAACTAGGTATTAATAGAGCCCCTATACATCCATGACTCATGTTTAAATGAATCACATATACTTGTAGGTCATTTGCCTTCACTGCTGAGAAGTGTGGGGTAGTGGACAGCAGACAGGTGCAGGTGGGGGCTCCTGGAACTTTATGCAGAGATTTGGGTCTTCGCCAGGGACTGCTCATGGACCGGGAA
>NW_006285042.1:1802606-1813004 GCF_000327345.1 Myotis davidii | reverse complement strand
TTTCTTTCTTTGTCCTTCAGAAAGATATTACAGTGAAATCAAATAGAAATGGTATTTATATAAAAGGCAATGGAGAAAATAAATCAAGTTGAGTCGCAAAGTGAATTGCTATGGGGGACGTGCGAAGTTGCTGCTGGGGAGGACATGCTCTTCTCTAGGGCTTGAGGAAGTGGGAGAGGGGCTGTGATTTTCAGAAATATCTAGGCCCTACACTCTAGGGGAGAAGTAGAAGATTAATAATAATAACTAAAATTTACTGAGCTCTTACTATGGGGCAGGAGTGGTTGGAACTCTTGCTATGCATTAACTCCTTTGAAACTCAAAACAGTTCTGAGTGGATATTATCATCACCCCATTTTACGTAAGGGAACTAAGGCTCAGAGAGGTCAAATGAGGTTCAGGGTCAGCTAGGAAGGGGCTGAGTCAGAATTCAAACCCTGCTCTGTCATGTTCTGAAGCTCATTTTCTTAAGCAAGAAACCAGGAAAGAGCTGTTCATTTCCTAGTATTTTCTTTTGAAAATATTTCAATCAAAGTAATAATATATGCACATAATTAAAAAGCAACATTTCCCTGTCCAATCCCTGCCCATCCCCAAGGCTATTTCTCTGAAGCACCCACTTGAAAGTTTACCTTCAGAGAAAAACTCCTATTCTGCCAGCAATCAGTCAACCAGGCCTTTTTACCCTGATAATTGACAGACAGGCTCCTGCCACCCAGGGCTCACCCTATTCATTGAAACAGGCCTACCCTATGCTCCCACAGCCAGATTCTCTATCCCTACAAGCTGAAAACCAGCTAACAGGACAGTTGGTTCTAGGGATCTCCCTCAGTGCCCTATGTAGATATCCTGTGCCCTCTGGAAATAATATCCTACTTTTACCATCTACCAGAGACAAATGAGTCTAATGATGGGAGATTCAGGGCGGGAGACACTTGAGGCAGCTGGAATCACTCAAAGGACACCCTGGGTGTTGTCATCTGTCTTTGAGCCAGCCCGTCTTCCAACCAGAGTGAGAGTGAGGTGGGTGAACGGCAGCAGGATACCTTGACACAGTCTTCCTTGCAGGGATTTGGGAAGAAAACTGACATTTACAAGTAAATTTAAAACCAAGCCAAGATATGGGAGAAACAGTAGGTGAATTCCAATGATTTGGAGAGAACAAACCGAGGAAGTCCAAAGAGTTGAAAAAGTGCCCCGCCCCCCCCCACTCCCAAATGTAAAGAAATAATAAGAGTCCTGGTTGTGAGAGTTATGTATCAACAGAGGTCTTCCTGATTTCAAGATTCTTTGCAGGAATCACCTCATTAATTCCTTCTTCATATATGTCCATTTTGTTGGTGACAGACAGACTGTACCCCAAGAAGATGTGGATACCAACCTTGCATCCCAAAACAAGAACAATCCAGACATCAGAGTACCGGGAAGCGCAGAAGTGTGTGCTGGTCAGCGAGCAGGCCACTTCTCTCCCTGTCACCTAGGAGGGACACAGAGTCAGTACTGAGGGGACCCACAATTACCAGGAACACACAGCAGATCCCTGTGAAGGTCCTGGAGTGTGAACTCCTGTACAGCCTCTATTTTCCCCCTTAATGTGTAAAAGCTATAAAATTTAGTTGACTCCATTAAATAAATGAGAGTGACTATTAATTGGAGGAAAAGACAATAAAGTTGGATGTTTGGTGGCAGCGGGCTTACCCTCTGTTGTGTGCTTTGCTACCATAATGATTCACATTAGTGCACCAGCAGAATGATAAATTTCTACTATTTGTTAACAGTTGAAACCTTAAATATTAAATCTGCAATGTCAAGGTTCCACTGTATTCCCCAGCCCCTGTGAGTCTGGGAACATAGGATTTCCTATCAATTGAAGACTATGTATCAGGCACAATTGAGTTCTTTACCTGCAGGCTTTTACTTACTTATCACCAAAGCCCTAAGAAACAGGTAGTAGTATTATCTCCATTTTACTTATGAGGAATTAGAGACTTAGAGAGGTTAAATGACTTTCCCAAGGTCACCTGGCTAGAAAGTAGTAGAGCTAGGATTTGAACCAGGGTTGACTGACTCCAAAGACAACCTCAGATTCCTACTTTTACTTCCCAACAATTAGGGGAAAGCAACTTCCTGTTGCTCCGAGCTCTCATTATTGATAATGTGGAAGCAGAGATAACTGCCAGGCAGATTCCAGTGTGTTGACACCTTAGTGGATGCAGGTGGAGGACACCTGGGGCAGGAGGAGCAGCGGGAGTGGGAGCACACCTTGCAGACAAGGGGCAAGGCATTCACAGCAGCCACAGTGCCTCACTCTCCCTCCTCTTTGTGTCACTTATCTTCTTGTTGGGAGCATGCCCACACAGTGAGTGCTCCTGGGAGCACGACCCCTGTGTGCCCACAGAACCCAGTCCCCCCAGGTCAGGAAGTGAATTCTCCAGGAATTGGGCCCCTCACCGTCATACTGACACCGAGAATCTGGAGGCATTGGATGGGATCAGTCAATACCCACGTCAGGAGCAGGATCACATCAGCTATCACCAGGGCTGCCACCAGCCCCAGTAGCTGCAGGTCTTTGATGATCTGAAAAAGAGTCAAGGTCATAATTTTCCTTAGCTCACCAGCTACACCGGGGCTAGAGTGTCCTACATGCTCTGAGCTATAAACTCCAGGGTTAGTTGTCCCCGAAAGCTTCACATCCAGCCATCAAAGGTGAAACAGATACTAAATATTTCCAATGATTTCTGTGTCATGTCATCATCACCATTAAATATTTCCATTTGTTTATATTTCCCATATTCTGGCTTTTTCCACAAAAGATTCAAGGGCTCTATAAAGCAAATACTCCATTATTTCTAGATATGTGTATATGAGCAGATAAAGAGATGTGGGAGTTTTCACATAAAACTATTAAAACCATTAACCTGGTGGATGGGATTGAGAGCTGAGGAGTTGCTAACACTTTCTTTATACTTATATGAATCACTTGACTTCATACACAAAAAAAGCCTTACTTTTGTGACTACAAAAATAAAATTAAGAAAACACATATCTTGCAACAGGATAAAAAACTGAAACACATTAAAAAAAGAGATAATGAAAAAGAATTATGATAAAACCTCAGGTGAGTAGCATACACAACATTCGTGTATTGGGGCAGAAATGTGGGACTGAGTTTGTGTCAACCAATGGAAAGAAGAAAGCACAACCAGTTACATGATTCCTGGTGTTTGTAAGGTAAAAGCAATTGGTTGCTTAATCAAACTGCTCAAAACCAGTGATTCAGAGTAAATCTTTAAAGCAACCAGTAAACAAAGATACATTATCTATAGAGAAGCAAAGATAAGGAAGACCAGATATCTCATCAGGTAGAAGGCCAAGTGAGAAGACAGTGGAGAAAAACTTTAAAGTACTAAGAGTAAAAAGTAAAACCTCAACCTAGAATTCTACATCCAACAGAAAATATCTTTCTGAAACAAAGGTGGAATAAAGACTTTTTCAGATAAACAAAAACTGAAAAAATTTAACACTAGCACACTTGCATGAGAATGTTAGAGATTCTTCAGAAAAAAAGGAAAATAATATCAAAATAATACTTGTACAAGGAGAGTGAGAGCTCTGGAAATGTTAACTTAATGGAAAAAGATGTGATTGATTTTTATTTTTAAATATATCTTTAAAAGATAACCAATTTTAGCCCAGCCACTGTGGCTCAATGGTTGAGTGTCACCATGAACCAGGAGGTCATGGTATGATTCCTGGTCAGGGCACATGCTGGGTTATGGGCTCCTCCCCAGTAGGGAGCATGCAGGAGGCAGCCAATCAATGATTCTCTCTCATCATCAATGTTTCTATCTCTCGTTCCCTCTCCCTTCCTCTCTGAAATCAATACAAAAAAATATTTTTTAAAAATAAGTTCTTTCTCTTCCATCAGATATTTGATTTTTAAAAAGATAACTAATTTTAAACAAACAAACAAAAATAACATGCAAAAATAAAAACAATAGAACAATGATTGAGAAGGGGAGAAATAGAAGCATGCTATTGTAAAGTACTTATACGAGGTGAATGCCAATTATACATAAACTCTTCCAGAGACTGAAGAGGAGGGAATACTTTCCAATTCATCCTAGAAGGCTGGCATTATCCTGATACCAAAGCCAGAGGAAGATTTTACAAGAAAAGAAAATTATAGAGCAATCCCTTATGAACAGTAATTCACATTATAAACAAAATAAATCCAACAATATAAGAAGAGGATAATACATCATGACCAAGTGGAGTTTGTCTGGAATGCAAGGTTGGTTTGTGATTCTAAAATCATTTATTGTAATTTAACATATGAACAACTAAAAAAACAAAAACATGTAATCATGTCAACAAACATTGAAAAAGCATTTTACAAAGCCCAACATCAATTCTTTATTTATTTTTTTAAATATATTTTTATTGATTTCAGAGAGGAAGGGAGAGAAAGAGAGAAATAGAAACATCAATGATGAGAGGGAATCATTGATTGGCTGCCTCCAGCACGCCCCCTATTGGGGACTGAGCCCACAACCCTGGCATGTGCCCTTGACCGGAATCAAACCCAGGACCCTTGAGTCCACAGGCCGACGCTCTATTCACTGAGCCAAATCGGCCAGGGCCCAACATTAATTCTTTATAAAAATTCTCAGAAAAATAGGAATAGAGGGGCTTCCCCAATTAAATAAAAGGTATCTACAATGAAATGACAGCTAACATCTTCCTTAGCTTTGAAAGACTGAATGCTTTCCCCATAAAATAAAGAACAACTCAAGAATGTCTGCTCTCAGCACTTCTATTAAACATTGTACTATTGTTTCTAGCAAGTGCCATCATACAAGAGGTTGGACAGAAATTGTCTTTATTCACATATGATATGATAATCCATGTAGAAAATTTGATGGATTCTATTTAAAAAGCTACTAGAATTCTTGCTTGTGGGGAGGGGGGGTCAATTGGGGATAAAGAAGACAATTGTAAAACTTTAGAAAATAAAAAAATAAAATAAATAAAAAAGCTACTAGAATTAACAAGTAGGTTAGTAAGATTTGCAACAAACAAGGTCAGCATACAAAAATAAATCATACTTCTATATATTAGCAAGACAAAACTGGAAAGTGAAATAAAAAACAATAACATGTATAGTAGCACAAAAATATAAAATACTTAGTTATAAATCTAATAAAAGGTGTAAAAGACTTCCACTAAGAAATACAAAAAAAAAATGCTGAAATAAATTAAAGAAGACCTAAATAAATGGAGAAATATACTCTGTTCATGGGTTAAAAGACACAACATTGTTAAGAAGTCAATGCTTTACAATTTGATCTATAAATTCAAAACAATCTCAATCAAAATCTCCATAGGATTTTTGTAGAAATTTGCAAACTGATTCAAAAACCCAAATGACAATTGAAAGGATCTAGAATAGCAAAAACAACATTGAAAGAGAAGAACACAGTTGGAGAGCTAACAATCCCTAATTCAAGATTTAATATAAAGCTACGGTAATCAAGGTAATATGGTATTTGTGTTAAAATAAACTACATCCATGACACACAGTAGAATTCAGAAATAGATCAAGATATCTATCGACAAATGATTTTCAACGAAGGTAATTCAATGAAGAAAGGACAGTCTTTTCAACAATTGTTGCTGGAACAATTGGATATCCATACATAAAATGAAGTTTGATCCATGTAGCACACCATATTTCAAAATTAACTAAAAAATGATGATAGGCCTAATTGTAAAAATGAAAACTCTTAAAACTACAAGTAAACACAGGAGAAAACTTTTGGGGGCCTTGAGTCAGGCAAAAGTGTTTTTAGATTTGATACCAAAAACATAATGCATAAAAAAATTAGGTAAATTGAACATCAAAATTAGAAACTTCTTCTTTTTGAAAGACACTCTTCAGTGAATAAAAAGAAAAGCCACAAATTGGAAGAACATACTTGCAAATCATATATCTGATAAAGGACTTATATCCTGAATTTAAAAAAAAGAACTCTCAAAACTCAGTAATAAGAAAACAAAATATTGAATTTAAAAATGTGTGAGAAATGAGCAGATACTTCGCCAAAGAAGATCTACTATTACAGGGTGGGGAAAAGTAGGCTTACAGTTTTATGTGAAACAGTTTCTTTGTGTATTTTTTATTAATTATTGTATTATTTTCCATATAAACAACTGTAAACCTACTTTTGTCCCGATCCTGTGTATATGTGAAAAGATGCTCAACATTGCATTAGGGAAATGCAAATTAAGTCTCAACAAGATACTATTACACACACTAATTAGAATGGCTAAAATAAAAAAGACCAACCAAGCCAAATGTTGCAGAGGATGTGGAGGAAAGGGACTCTAAAACTCTGCTGGTGAGAATGTAATATGGCACAATCACTTTGGAAAACAGTCAGGCAATTTCTTAAAAAGTTAAACATACACTTATCACATGATCCAACCATTCTACACATGGGTGTTTTCTTTTTAAGATGCCCCCCCCCCGCCCCTGTTTTTAAAAATATATATTTTTATTCATTTCAGAGAGGAAGGGAGAGGGAGAGAGAGCTAGAAACATCAATGATGAGAGAGAATCATTGATCGGCTGTCTCCTGCATGCCCCCTATTGGGGATTGAGCCCGCAACCTAGGCACATGCCCTTGACCAGAATCCAACCCAGGACCCTACAGTCTGTCGGCCGAAGCTCTATCCACTAAGCAAAACCAGCTAGGGCTACTCTTGGGGTTTTATCTAAGAGAAATGAAAGAATATGTTTACATAAAGACTTGTACATGAATATTCATAGTTTTATTTTTAATAGCCACAAACTGGAAACAAGCCCAAACATCGACCAATCAGTGAACAGAGAAACAAACTAAAATGCATGTACACATTGGAATACTGCTCTACAATAACAAGGAAAGAACCACTGAAGCACACCACAACATGAATGAATTCCTAAATAACTATGCCAAGTGTAAGAAGATGGGGGGAAAAGTACATACTGTATGATTCCATTTATGTAAAATTCTGGGACATGCAAAGTCATCTATAGTGACAGGAAGCAGATCAATAGTTGCCTAGGGACAGGGACAGGGGATAAAGGATTGGACAGGAAAGGGAGATAAAGGTGTATGAGAAAGTTTTTGTGGCTTATACACCATGTTTAATGAATATACATATGCCAAACCTTATGAAATCATACACTTTGAATACGTGGAGTTCATTGCATGTCAACTATGCCTCAATAAAGCTATTTTTTTTTAAAAAAAATCAATATTCTAGAGCAGCGGTTCTCAACCTGTGGGTTGCGACCATCGGAAAACACATATAGCATATCAGATATTTACAGTACGATTCATAAAGTAGCAAAATTACAGTTATAAAGTAGCAACAAAAATAATTTTATGGTTGGGGGTCACCACAACATGAGGAACTGTATTAAAGGGTCGCGGCATTAGGAAGGTTGAGAACCACTGTGAGGGATGGATATATTTCTTGTCCATGTTTAGGCAATGTTTTTCATACGTATGGGTACTTACAGCTGAGCTTCTGATAAATATTCACCATTATTCAATAATTCAAAAAGAAATATAAAAAGCATCATTCCACAAAAGTAAAATCCCACTGAGAGATATATTGGGACTGGGCAGAGCCTATAGCGGAGTTTGATGATCAGGCTTTGAGATTTTGGCAGCTCTATCAGGGAACCTGATAAAATGAGGGGATGTGGTTAAGATGACATCTGATAACAGAGACACGTAGGTGATCTGCTGCCACATAGCTTCTATCTGCTGAATGGGTGTCTTCTTCTTTGCTCTCTGTTCTACGTCCATCCTTCTTAGTGCAGAGAGTGGCCTCCTACATGAAAAGAACTAGGCTCCCCTGAGGGAAATAACTGCTTACACTTGCTAGAGCTTCTCTGTACTCATTCTCCCTCCCTCCACTTTCAACTCACACCTCTGTCAAGCAATGCTCTCTCTGGTCACCTCACACTGATGCCTCATCTTGGCCAGCTCACATCCCCAGAGCAGTACCAGGGCCCTGGGTGCATATGAAGCAGAACCTATGTTCAAAGACCTATCTCTCCAATAGCAGTAACACACACAGCCTTCCAGGCTTGGGGACTTAGGAGGCCACAGGACTCCAAGGTTTGAAGTGAGGAGTAGGAACTTCAGATTATTATAAAAGGGCCAGACCAGTAATCTGACAAAGCTTCTCTAGCTTTTAATCAATAGTGAAGCTGCCACCTGCAGTCAAGCACTGTGTACTTGTTGCTACTCACCACTCTCTTGTCTGGGGCCCTCTGGGTAAACACCTTGTAGAGTCGCCAGCTCTTCCCCAGAATGGGTCCAAACACAAGGGAGGTCCCAATGCACAGCATGGACAGTCTTACCTACAGTGGAAAGGGACAGAAGCAAGAGGCATGAGAGAATCCATTGTCATTCTCCACACATTATGGTCCGCAAAGCCTCAGCCCACAGAGGGCATGGGACAGAAGGGGGGCCTCATTGACTCAGCATTCCAGGGATTGCCTCTGACAGCGCCCACATCAAAGACACAGATAACCACACCTACAGGAGTAAGCCGATTAAAAACCTATCAAAACTTGGGCATTATATTTAAAACAAAAATTAAGACTTCACCTACCTGAATGAGAGTTTCCATGGAGCTTCCCACTGAAGCATCTTGACCTTGAATCCCAAAGAGGTAAGCGCTACTGTACGTCAGACAACTGCCCAATAAGGTCACAATGTTCAGATTGGGACTGGACATCTTCACAATCCTGGAGGGAGTCAGGATAAAAGACACCCACAGTCATGACCCCTTCCCTGGGGGAGGACACAGCTTCCTCACCAGCAACACCTCCAGTGCAGCCTCAGCGGAAGGGGCCGATGGCAAGAAACCACTTGACAGCCCTCTAAAATATTGTTATAACTTATTTATTTTAAAAGAGAACTAAATTCCGGCACTTCTTGCTTGTATAACTCCAAGTCTTCTGAGAAGGCCAACTTCTAAAAGAGTTAGGAGTTTTCCATGAAGTTTATGGTTGCTAAGAGACTGTGGCATGCAGCCTAGTGAACAATCTAGCAGGTAGATACCTAAAGAGAAACAGTTGAAAACCTTTAGAAATGAGCTGTAAAGTAAACTGCTATTTGGAAAAAAGCCTTGGGATTTTTTTTTTCCATACGCTATTACTTTATTTGATAAATAAACTGTTTTCCTGTCTCTGCCTGACCAAGAGGGAACGAGGAAGCGGGGATTGAAAGCAGGAAATATGGCAAGGGTCTTTTCTCGAGGGGTTTTCAATACGGTGACAGAGCAATTCAAAGATCAGAGAGAGGGCTCAGACAAACCCTGGACTCAACAGAGGCTCAGGACAAGGTAGAAATGTGTGAATAGGTTAAGCTTAAGGAAACGCCAGGCTTAAACTGCTTTTGTTTGTTTGTTTTTGTTATCGATAACAAGAAGTAAAAGTAACTGGCAACAATTAAGGAGGATGTATAGTTGTATTTAAGAATTTTAGTCTAAATAGTGTATTTTACATAAGTGCAATATTTATACTGAATCATATGATAATTACACTTAGTCATATTTTTTACTTTTTGGTAATATTTGAGGAGGAAAGCATTGTTATCTATACACCTGGATTACCTGGCTGACAATCTTAAAGTCCAGAGCCAAGGCAAAGCCACCTGCTTAGCGCAGCCTGTTTTAACGGCAGCAAAATATCTAGGCGGCATTAAGCAGACAGGTTGCTAGTGCTCGATTTGCAACCATCATAACCACCAGTGGCTCAGTTCCATTGCTTTGTGGCTGGTAGCATGATTACGTCCACACATGTAGGAACACCAAAGCACTGCCCCAGGACGCAGGCCCCAAGTATGGTCACCATCAGCCAGAGTCCAGTTGAACTTTCCCTTGTCTTGGAGTAAAATCCTTGATTTCCACCTCCCCGCCCCCTTTAAAAATAAAAACAACTTTCATGTATTCCCCTTATGAAACAGGGATAATAATACCCCTTCCCCTCAGAGCTGTGAGGAGTCAATGAGGCAATATAGCCAAATGTGTGGCATAGGACCTGGCATGTAGTAAGCATGCTGCCAACATCAGCTGATGATATTATTAATCTCAACACCTTCCAGGCTGCAGAAACCTCGGAATCACATTTTCTTCTCCTGTTTGTTTATCATCTACTAGTAGCCCGGTACATGAATTCGTGTACATTGAAAGGAAATTAATTAGAAGAAATATTTTAATATCGCTATTCACCCTTTCTCTATAATAGAAGTGTCAGAGATGAAAGAAAATTAGTAAAATGTATATGAAAATAATATCTAGATTAATAAATAAACAATAATAACATGATAT
>NW_006285042.1:1792274-1801914 GCF_000327345.1 Myotis davidii | reverse complement strand
TATATTCTGCACAAGGAGAAAACCTGAAGTCATTTTCAAGGTCCACCATTTGTTTCTTCTTTTCAGTCGGGTCAAGTTTTTAAGCTTTCTAAATCTGTTTTCCAGCTAATGAAAAGAAAATAGGATTCCACTGAGTCTCCTATCTACCTACTCCAGGACTTCTGTGAGGATCAAATGAGATGAGGCACAGGAAAATGTTTCACAGACATTTGGTTACAGTATAAAGTGCTTCCACCTGAGGCTAGTCAGTGCTAGGGAGAGGAAGCCAGGTGTTGCTACTTGATGTCATTACCCGGATGGTCGGACACTTAGCATGTTAACCTTTTATATAGACAGATACCATATCAATGGCCAATTTATTTCACTTGTTATTTCAAAAGCTCTCTGAGTTGTCCCTCCCTCTCCATTACTGCTACCACGTTTATCCAAGATACAATCATGTTAGGATCAACTAGAGGCAGGTGTGACAAATGGAAATCCTGGCTTCATCTCTCACAGCTGTGTGACTCTGGGCAAGTCATTCAACTACTCCTAAGTTCCTATTTCCTCATGTGTGAAATGAAGATAATATCATCTTTCAGATCCACCCTTCGGGTAAAGTAAAGATCAAATGAAGCGTGTGCAAAACTCTTTGAAAACTCTAGGGTGATGCAAAAATATTAATAATTTTTAGATTTTTAGTGTAATCTTTAGCTCTCTGTAACACCAGTTTTCCCCTGTCCCAATACCTCCTGTATATTACTTTCAGACTGATTTTCTTAAAATACCACATTCATCACTTAACAAGAGCACTACATGTATAAAGAACATTTCCCTATTGTTTGTCTTATGTCTCCTATATCCAAATTTAAGATCTAGCCCTAACATCCTCAGTCACCACATCTTCAAATAGTGGGCTTGCAGAGTGTAATCTTCCCTAGTTTCTTTATCTTATGGGAACAGATATGAGGGAATATGTGGTGAATATTGATTAGCAAAATGAGAACAATGCAAGCCAGCAGCTCCACAAAGGCATTTGTTAAGAAGAATCATACATCTGAGAGACCAGTGATGACACCGAGTCAGAGAGGAGAGCACGGCTGACCTGGGACAGGCCATGCAGTGCAGTCAGAAGCTTGGGCAGTGACACTACCACTGGGTGGGCTCCTGCAAGACCAGTAACAGAGGCTATTCTTCCCCATAGCCACCCACAAGCTCCTGGGCATGAGCAATAAATATCCAATGACCTCCTCATCAGCAACATTCTGGGTTTCACAGCCACGCATCTGTGTTGTCTAGATCGCTGTAGGTAGGTTTCTTTCTGCATTCTTTTCCAGACCCCCCTTTTTTTAAAAAAAATATATTTTATTGATTTTTTTACAGAGAGGAAGGGAGAGGGATAGCGAGTCAGAAACATCAATGAGAGAAATATCGATCAGCTGTCTCCTGCACACCCCCTACTGGGGATGTGCCCGAAACCAAGGTACATGCCCTTGACTGGAATCGAACCCGGCACCCTTGAGTCCAGAGGCTGACACTTTATCCACTGAGCCAAACCGGTCAGGGCTCCAGACCCCTTTTATGTGAACCCAGATCTCCATTTGTGTAATTCAGTACTGCATGAAATCCTCATCTAGAACTCCCCACCTCCTGATTTAGTTAGGAGGAACTCAACTTTGTCTCTTTGGACAAAATATAAATGGCATAGTCTTCACATCTCAGAAGTTGATGCAAATTCATTTTTCAAATGGGCATGACCTGGACTTATATATGTATATTTCAAAGTAAAACAATTTTACTGGAAACTTGCCTCAGAAAAAAAATCAATGGAAAGTGATTTACCTGTTTGTTTGGCCAAGTTAACACCTGTGAAGACACTGAAACGTGAATCATCTCCAATTCAGCAGGTGAATAATGTATGTCTGGGGAAGGTCTTTGCTACTTTGATGGGCATTCAACCGGCAATGTCATTCGTATTTTTCTCTTAAACTAAAAGATGAAACTACATTTGCTGAATATTTTAATCAACCACAAACCCATAATTTCCACAAAGCAAGAAGATTGAAATATTACATACTTAATTATAAAGAGCGAGTCACATCTGGATTACTTGTGTTGAGTTTACAAAGAGAATAAAGGCCGGACTGGGTTACTGGCAGTGAAAAACAAGGTGGGTTTTCTTTTTTAAAGGATTACATAGTGATCGCATCAATTTTCCTTCATTTATTGATTGGCAATATGAGGCAAGAACTTTCTTGACTTTTTTTATCCTCAAGTAAGTTCTCAATACATAAGAGAAAAAGATCCATCTGCATCTGCAGAATTTGTATGAACCTGGATTATCATCTCAATAGTCTATAATGAATTCAGACGCATAAGTGACAATCCACCAGCTTATAGGTATGATGACTTAAAAATCTTTATCAAATATTGGTTTCTGAACTTGGAGGTTTAGTATACTTTGGTCATGCTATTGTTTCTTTTTAATGATGGGTAAGCACTGAGTTTGGAAACTGGGCCTGAAAATAGGGTGAAGGCTATCTTGCCTTGCTGTGATTATTAGAAAACTTTCCTAAGATGTCACAGGACCATGCTTTCTGAGATGCTACATGAATTGATATAAATGGTATCACTGAGTTTTAAACATATCTATAACTAAATATGAATGTCTTTTCAAAAGGCATTATAATAAAACAAAGAAGAATAAATTGTGAAGATTTATTGAATTTCTTTTCCAATCCACTGTTTTCTATCTGTGCTACAATAAGATTACAAATATATCTCATCTGGCTATGTTCTAAACAGCTTTATCGTAATGTTGTCTGGTATGTTTCAGCAAATGTGATCATTTTTCTCTCTTGCTTATTTCTCATCTATTGGGTTCTAAATCTGAATCCAATTCAAATTCTGTACACATCAAACTAATATTTCTGTAACCTCTAGCCATTTATATGAAAACTTTGTATCATAAGGGCAACCATAGCCTTGCTCTGCTCCTTCCTCTCCTGCCTGGACCACCATCTTAGGAGATTTCATTAACCTTTAAACCTCAAAAGTTCTAAATTCTTTAATCATAATGACTTCACTTTATTCCACTTCCAGACACCCAGACCCAGGTCGTACCCTGGGTTTTATGATTATTCAGAATGGTACCATTTCAAAAATTTCAACATCAATATCCTACTCTCTGATCACAATCCACCCAATATTTAACTCCTACTCTTTAAAGAAATTATTTTTCAATTATAGTTGACATTAAATATTATTTTATATTAGTTTCAGGTGTACAGCATAGTGGTTAGACAATTATCACAATTTACAAAGTGATCCTCTGATAATTCAAATACCCACTGGCACCATACTTAGTTATTATAATATTATTGACTTATTTCCTATGCTATACTTTATATCCCTGTGACTATTTTGTATCTACCAATCCATACTTCTTAATCCCTTCACCTTGTTTACACGCCCCCCTCCCCTCTGGCAACCAGCAGCCTGATCTCTGCATCTATGAGTCTGATTCTGTTTTGTTTGTTCATTTATTTTGTTCTTTAGATTCCACATATAAGTGAAATCATATCAGGGGTCCTCAAACTATGGCCCGCGGGCCACATGCAAATACAAATACTGTATTTGTTCCCGTTTTGTTTTGTTTTATTTCAAAATAAGATATGTGCAGTGTGCATAGGAATTTGTTCATAGTTTTTTTTTTAATTATAGTCCGGCCCTCCAACGGTCTGAGAAACAGTGAACTGGCCCTCTGTTTAAAAAGTTTGAGGACCCCTGAATCATATGGTATTTGTATTTCTCTGACTTATTTCACTTAGTATAATACCCTCTAGCTCCATCCATGTTTTTGCAAAAGGTAAAGTTTCATTTTTTTTATGACCAAGTAATATTTCATTGTACACTGTATATGTACACAATTTTTTTACCCACTCAACTATTGATGGTATTTGGGTGCTTCCATATCTTGGCTATTATAAATAATGCTGCAATAAACATAGGGGTGCATATATCTTGTTGAATTTTAACTCCTACCCCCTCTCCCCCCATAACCTGTTGCTCTCAAATTCTTCACCAGTTTAGATAATGGCAACTCCATCTTTCTATTTGCTTGGACCAAAAATCTTGGAGTCATCCTAGACTCTTGTTCACCACCATAGCCAATCTGTCATGAAATCCTATTAGTTCCATCCCTGAAATACATCCAGAATCCAACTACTTCTCACCACCTCTGCTGCCACCTCCCTGATCAGTCTTACTTTGCATTTCTTATTTGGATTATTGCAATAGCCTCCTAACTGGTCTCCCTGCTTCTATACTGAACCCTCCCCATGTCTGTTTTCAACACAGCAGCCACAGCGAAGGTGAATCAGATCATGTCACTACTTTGCTCAAAAGCCTGCAATGGCACTACATCTCCGAGGAAAAGCCCGTCTACAAGGCTTACACATTTGGTCCCCATTAGTTCTCTACCTCATTTCCTACTTTGTTCCCTTCCCACTCCACTCGACATAGGCCTCCTTATTGTTCCTGGAAATACCAGGCACTCATACATTTCCAGGCTTTGAAGTGACTATGCCCCTTGCCTGGACTCTTTAATTCACACATCTGTATAGTTTATTCCCTCTCTCCCTTCATGTCTTTGTTCAAATGTTACCGTCTCAACTAAAGCTACGATGACAACCCATATAAAGTCACACCCTTTGCCCAGAATTCCAAATCCTTCTGATCCTGCTTCTGTTCTCTCCATCCCCATGCCACCTTGGTACTTATTAACTTCTAATTTATTACACAATTTACATATTTATTATTGTTGTTGTTTACTGCTTCTCCCAATTAGCATTTTTCATGATGTACTTCTAGCATTAGAACACTACCTCGAATATCAAAGGCACTCAATAAATACTTGATGAATGAGTGAATGAATCTCCCATCTCCCAGCCTCCTCATTTGCTTACCTCTAACACCCTTTCTCACTGACAACCTGTAGACCTCCAGTTCCTTGGGTTTTGGTTTGTTTGTGGGGTTTTTTTGTGGGGTTTTGTGTTTTGTTTTGTTTTTGTTGTTGTTGTTGTTTTTTTGCTTTTTCACAGTCTATCAGCCTCTCCTTCTTTCTCTGCCCAATTTCTAACCTCTGGTTGGTCATCTGAACTGTTCTCTCAACAACACCCGGTTCCCGCTGCAAACAAGCCCTTTTGCTGCATCTGTCCCACAAAACTCTCGTCCAAATTAAAATCCATTGTCTGCTTTTACCTCCAGGCAGCTGGGGGAGAAAATTATATAACCTTGCAGATTGCTGTCACCAAAATCAATGGCCTCCGACATCAATCAACCAAGTTCATTGTGCTATCAGTCAATATTTTTATTTTTTTCTATGAGGCGTTTCTTAACATTTTCTTTGTAAGTGACTCATGTCATTGGAGTCATAGAAATAAGAGCATGTATCTTTCTGGTTGATGCCCAAGTCTAGGTTTGGTGCCCTCCTCTCTCTCCTTATAACACCCCAGGGTATATGAGCATCAATACAATTGTCATGTTATATTCCCAGCTGTTTATGTTTGTCCCACTAAACAGTTTCTAGTCCTCAAATTCCAGGCTGTTTCTTATTCATCTGTATCTCCGGCTTCAGCACAGTCTTTGGAAAATGGCAAGCATTCGATAACCATTAGTTAGTGAGTAAGTGAATTCATTAATGGCTATGGAAGGCCGATCTTTTCTTCCTTTCTTTATCCTCTTCCCTGGCCTCATCTTTCCTTGGCAATGGTCTCTGTTAAATGGCGAATGGCTGTAAAGCAGCAGAATCCCTGATAGTCAGAGGGAAATTGAAGCGCTAGTATTCAATGCCTCCGTATTAAGACAAGAGGGGTACTGGTAGGAGTTTCAGAGGTATCCCTTTGGTCCCTCCTGGAAAAGCTGAGAACTCCCTCTGAACACAAAAGGGCCAGATATATTTTGGGGGCTCTGAGTTCCGTGGCCTTCCACAGACATTGGGTTTTGACCACTTGGCAAATCCCCCTTACTCCAAACCCTCACTGAAAACCTCATCTGGGTGAGCCCCTCCTGGGTGATTCCCCGTCAGCATGATGCTGAAGGGTCTAAAAATAAACAAGCGAAAGGATCACTGTGCTTGTGGAGCTTCTGCTCTCCCATTTTCTTTGTTTCTAGGAAAGTGCAGCATCTTGGGGGGCAGGGGCGGGGGCGGGGCGTGCATTCACATGCACACACCCACATATGTATTTACTTGTCTCCAATGAAATCAGGCCACTTGAAAGATTCCTTTCTATTGGCTGAGTTCTTCTGGGAGAATTCCTCCAGGCAATGCTTTTGTCTGACATGTCTCTTACCTCATGTGTCCAGGGCCATGCAGGCCCCGTGATATGAGGACAGCCCTTGTCCAGCAATTGATGGATGAGACCTCATCTTCACGACCACACAGATTAGACTCCCAGCTTACATCTGCTCAGAGGTTAACAATCGCATCCCATTCCGTGGCTCCAGAAAATCTGCTGATCTTGGACTGATTTGCTGCTTGCATCCTTGCAGCCAGTAAATTATGTTTTTTTTCAAGAGCTAACCCATTCAGCCCTGCCTCTTGTCCTGGCTGGGCCTTGTCCGGCCTCTCTAAAATCAACCTGCTTTCCCATAGTCATAAGCACTCGTGAAGAGAGCGAGCTCCTTACCTGCTGCTGTATTCTGTCAGTTCGGGCCTACAGTTGCTGAAGCTGGAGAGGAACTGAAAGAACAAAGACGTTCTGCCTGCACAATGGCTAAATGGTTAGCAGTGGTTGGACCTGATGAAATCGGAGGTCCTTTCCAGCTCTTCCTTTAACTTATTCCAGAGGCAAATTTCTTTTGCCTGTCACTGGCTTATTTCCATTTCTGCTTTTCTGCATTAAGCAGGAAAAACAGACTGACCTGGTTACCAGACATGCATTAGGATTATTTCCCAATCAATCACGCAAAATATTTAGCTATTAAATGCAAAAGAAAACCTGCTAAATATCCTGACCTCAAATTCTCATTTAGCAGATGACCTCAGTGTCTCCACGTTGTAATGATCTTCCTGTGGCAAACATTAATTAAACAATTCCTAAGTATCTGCTTGGCAAGGTAAGAAGAACTGGAGGCTGGAAGGCAAACAGGATAATTTCTGTCCGCAGCTCATTAGGACACCACCTCCCTGGTTTCTAACCTTTTCATAGCAAAGACCATTTTCTTATTCTGTCTTCTCATCTTTTAAAATGAAACAAAGTATTAGGATAATGTAAGCAGTTGTTTCCTCAGTATCCACTGGGCTGTTTAACAAAATCTATGCAATATGAATGTATGTTTATTATAGATATTTATATGTGAATATGCATATGAACTTCCAGTGGAAAATTTCAGAATACATAACCCTCCTGGACTATGAACAGACCTGTGGACCAATTTAAAAATGCATCCTTCAAAAATTTTTAAAGCTGAAATGTGGAACTTTTTATATAATACCAAATGCCATTACTTCATTATACCAGCTCAAGCCCAGGACAGCAGTGAAAAACATACTGACAGATTCGAGATAAGCTGGTGATGAGAGGAGAAAAAGCCCCAAAGCGTACCCTTAGTAGAAAGGCGCTTGCGTGGCTTTAATTGGGAGTTTTATGGCCACACTCCATATCAATTTTATAAAAAATTAGTTTCCAAATGTATTTTTGTTATGTCTCATGCAATTGTAATCTATTTTAAATTGTTTTTAAACGCTGGAGGGAAAAACACTAGAAACAAAAAGGTTCTCTTCTCTCATAAACTCAGACCCCAGAGCGTCAGCAGTGCTGTCATTTATGAAGCAGCGGTTTCGACTTCCCGTCTCCCTTAGCTGTGGGAGAGGGCCTTGGGCAATTCCCAGCAGGAGACTTGTCGTACTTCCCAGAGGGCAGAGCAGATGCCCTGATTTCAAGTGGAGCACAGAGCACAAGCACGATTGGCCGCGCGGAACACCCACTCACAGGGAGTCTGCTGTGAAGCAGACATTATCCTTCTGTAAATGCATCTCTTTGAGGCACCAAGGATTTGGCGGCCAGTCTTGGGAGGTTTCCTTTCCCTCTTCCAGCCTTTCTCTTCTTCGGGTTTGCAGCAGCAGAACTTTGGGCCTTGCTGAACTTGAGAGGAATCCTGAACAGCTACAGCTGCTGGAATCATCCCTCACTGGGCTAGAATCTGGGAACTGCTGATGCGGGACTGGGTTTTACTTAGCCGTGTCCCCATCAGCACCTTCCACAAGGCCCTAAGCCTCGTGGAAGCTTGTTCAATGCTTGCTATCCTGGGTAACTCGTGAGACTTAGAAGGGCTCTTAGAGGTTCAACACTTAGAAGAGATTAAAGGGAGACTGCCAGAAAGGCAGGACCTGCTTGTTCCCACCACTCTGCCCCTGTAAGTTGCCTAGGACACCATTTGAGCCTTAGGGTTCTGAGGAACTTAGCTTTAACCACTGATCTGACCTGACTCCCTCATTTTAAGATGAAGGGACCTGCATGCAGTTTTACAGCCACATAGGGACCACATTGTAATCCAGATGTCCTGACTCCTGGTTCCGTCCAGTGTTCTCTCACTTGCCCCCTAGTTTACCCCAGCCACCTGGGTCCAGTGTCCATATTCCTGATCAACAAATTTCTATGAGGGCCCTTCCCTACCCCAGTTTCTAATGTCCAGCAATAGCGCTGGTAGGCTGAGGGTTTTCACCTGCCCCTCAACTGAGCCTCCTCAAAGGCCCCGTATAGCTGGCATTTATCAAGAGGAGACAGAGGGGAAGTCCTGAGGGCCCTGGAGTGCCTTCCGATTCTGATTGCTGGCCTGGACCGCAGACCTTGGCAGGGTTCCCTTTCTGACTCCTGGCTTCACCTACTGGCTGGAACCCCAGACTGAATTCTTGCTACAATCAGCTTTGGGCTCTTGGTTTCCATCATTGTCTAGTGGCTCCAAGTTTTGGCCCCAGCAATGGCCTGGAAGTGTCTGCCCTGGGCTGTGAGAGGAATTGTATGTTCTGTCTTGTAATCTGACGTGAAAGGAACAACTGTTAGATACTCGCTCTGTGCGTATTTAAGCAGCTTTCACGGATTCATATTGAGGCAATGTGATGTAGTGGAAAAAGCATGGGCTTTGAAATCAGACTGACTACATTTACTAACTGTGTAAGGCAGGTTTTTCACCTGAAAATGTGGAAGATAATATTTATCTTGCTGAGTGCTATAAAGGTTAGAGATCTTAAATGAAAGCACATAAGAGGCCTGCTATAGAAAGTAACAACTATCAATTTTAAGTTACATTATCTGTATTTACACATATAGGGACTAAGTCCTGATTTTATGAAGAATTCAAATACTGAAGGATCCTGAAATATATATATACTAGAGGCCCGGTGCACAAAAATTTGTGCACTCGGAGGGGGTCGGGAGGAGAGAGTGGGCCTAAGCCAGCAGGCAGACATCCCCCGAGGGATCCTTAACTGCAAGAGGGCATAGGCCTGGCTGAGGGACCCCCTGAGTGCACAAATTTTTGTGCACAGGGCCTCTAGTCTAATCTAATAAAAGATAAACATGCAAATTGCCTGTACCTTCACTATGTCCCAAGCCACGCCCACCAGCCAATCAGAGCGACTATATGCAAATTAACCCCA
>NW_006285042.1:1781880-1791750 GCF_000327345.1 Myotis davidii | reverse complement strand
TTCGTGGGTTTTGTTTAGCTTCTATATTTGAAACAATGTTTCAAACTGCAAGCTCAGAGGCCAGCATTGGCAGGTGGGGAATGTTGGAGTCCTCTGTCACCGAAGCAAGCAAGCCTCATGTTAGTTTCAAGCTGCCTGGCTGCTGGCCGCCATCTTGGCTGGCAGTTAATTTGCATATTGCCCTGATTAGCCAATGGGAAGGGTAGCGGATGTACGGCTCATTACCATGTTTCTCTTTTATTAGATAGGATATATATATATATATATATATATATATATATTTAAACATACACATTTCACTTTATTTATCATTATCATTTAAAGCTTGATTTTATAAAACACAAAAAGAGATTTTTAAGAGTTCTCTGAAATATTTTTGAGTCATCCAAAATATACATTACAGATGAATCTGATTATATGCTTTCTCTATTAGAATATTGGTAATGATATTAATAATGTTAAAAAGACTAGCCCAGCCCTAACCGGTTTGGCTCAGTGGCTAGAGCATCAGCCTGCTGACTGAAGGGTCCTGGGTTCACTTCTGGTCTAGGGCACGTATCTCAGTTTCAGGCTCTTCCCTGTCCCAGGCCCTAGTCAGGGCCCTGCAGGAGGCAACCAATCGATGTGTTTCTCTCACATCGATGTTTCTCTGTGTCTTCCCCTCTCTCTTCCATTTTCCCTAAAAATCACTGGAAAAATATCCTCTGTGAGGATTTAAAAAAAAAAAAGAGTAGCCAACATTGATTATGTATTTACTATGTGCTGGGCAGTTGCTCTACATGTCCAATCTAATGCAGTCTTCACAGCATTCTGAGATAAGCAGTGTCGTGACTCTATTTTTCTTTTTTTAAAATATTTTATTGATTTTTTACAGAGAGGAAGGGAGAGGGATAGAGAGCTAGAAACATTGATGAGAGAGAAACATCAATCAGCCACCTCCTGCACACCCCCCACTGGGGATGTGCCCGCACCCAAGGCACATGCCCCCGACTGGAATCAAACCCAGGACCCCTCAGTCCATAGGCCGATGCTCTATCCACTGAGCCAAACCGGCCAGGGTGTGACTCTATTTTTCAATAGGGAAATGGGATTCAGCAAAGTTCAATACAGAGATCAAGTCACATGACTAGTAAATGGCGGAGCTGGGATCTGAGGTGGAGTTTGATTCCAAAGCCTGAGTGCTTATGCTGTTTAATCTTTCGCTCTCCACACATTTAACCTTTTGTGAACATTGTTAAGAATTATTCCTACCCACCCCCCTCCCCTCTGTTTTCCCACTTGGACCTATTGAGGAAAGGCCTGCATTTCTCTCTTCCCCCCAACCCAGAAGGCGTGAGCTGAGACTGGAGGGAGGCTAACAGGTCTGGGCCAAGTTCTACCAAATGGTCTCCAAGGCAGGAATCTCCACTCCTCTTTCTTCCTTTCCCACCTCCGCCGGGCAGGGAGCGCTCCTCCACTCCCTGGACCCCATTTTAGCATCATGTCAAGTAGTGCTTCCTAATCTAGCTTTTACCAGAAATCCCTGTGCTTTCTTTTTCTCAGAAAACTTTTTATTTTGAAATTCTTTAAAGCTCACAAGAAGTTGCAAAACAGAAAAAAGACTTTCACCCAGCTTTCTCCAAAGAAAACATCTTACATAACGAGAGCACACTATCAAACCAAGAAACTGACACAGGCACAATACTATTAACTATACATCTGATTTACATTTCACCTTTTTTTACATGTGCTCTGTGTGTGTGCATGTGTGTGTGTGTGTGTGTGTGTGTGTGTGTGTAGTTCTATGAAATGTATCACATGTATAGATTAATATAATTACCACCATAATCAGGATACTGAACTGTTCCATCATGCAAAGAAAACAAAACATCCCTCAAACTACCCCTTTATAGTCATACTAGAGGCCCAGTGCACGAAATTCATGCACGGGGGCAGGGGTGTCCCTCAGCCCGGCCTGCACCCTCCCCAATCTGGGACCCCTCGGGGGTTGTCCAACTGCTGGTTCTTAAACCGGCAGTTGGACATCCTTCTCACAATCTGGGACCGCTGGCTCCTAACTGCTCGCCTGCCTGCCTGATTGCCACTAACCGCTTCTGCCTGCCAACCTGATCACCCCTTAACTGCTCCCTTGCTGGCCTGATTGATGCCTAACTGCTCCCCTGCTGGCCCAATCGCCCACAACTGCCCTCCCTACTGGCCTGCACAATCTGGGACAGCTGGCTCCTAACTGCTCGCCTGCCTGCCTGATTGCCACTAACCGCTTCTGCCTGCCAACCTGATCACCCCTTAACTGCTCCCTTGCTGGCCTGATTGATGCCTAACTGCTCCCCTGCTGGCCCAATCGCCCACAACTGCCCTCCCCTACTGGCCTGATCACCCACAACTGCCCTCCCCTACTGGCCTGATCACCCACAACTGCCCTCTCCTGCTGCAACCCGCCTCCTCCGCCCGGACTGCCTCCTCTGCACAAGGCAGCGAAGCAGCAGGACCCCCAGGCCTCACTGCGTGGAGTGGCCGCTGGGCCCCGCTTCTGTTGTGCGTGTGGCCATCTTGTAGCATCCATCTTTGTGGTGGCCATCTGGTGGTGGCCATCTTGTGATGACATCACATGAGGGCATGATGCCACCTAGGCTTTTATTATAAAGGTATTTCCCCAACTGTAACCCCTGGCAACCTCTGATCTATTCTTCATCACTATAAATTCATCTCTTGAGAATTCAAAATAAATAGAATCATACAGTGTGTAGCCACTGGAGATGAGCTTCCCACCCCTCCCCCCCCATTCAGCATAACGCCCTTGAGATTAATCCAAGTTGTGGCATGTATGAAAAGATTGTTCTTTTTTATTGTTGGGTAGTGTAAGGACGTTCCATAGTTTGGTACCCATTCACCTAATGAAGGAGGTTTAGGTTGGTTCTAGTTTTTGATTATTACAAAGAAAGTTTCTGTGTTTGTATTCAGGTTTTTGTGTAAACATAGTTTTCATTTCTCAAGGGCAAATACCCATTGCTGAATTACCCAATGAATGTATTTTTCATTTTTGTACAATCTGCCAAACTATTTTCCACGGCAGCAGTAACATTTCACAAACCTGACAGCAATGTATGATAGATCCAGTTTCTCTGCATTCTTGCTGCCACTTGGTATTGTCAGGATGTGTGCTTTTGGCTTGTGTGGCACATGTCAGTCTTTAAGAGTAAAAACCTTGGACATCATTTGATTATCAGCCCTGTGTGTTTGTATGCACTCTGACTAGACTGGATCCTGGAGGGACGTGAAGTATGTTTTAGGCTCTGAATTCTAATCAGGCATCTCCTATGTGCCAGACACTGTGGCAGGTGCCAGGAAATACACAAAAATATTGTATTTGATGTTGAGGACTCAATATGTAGCAGAGGAGAATAATAGGTGAATAGCTAAAAATGATTACAAAAGACTGAATAGGTAAATATGTAGTAAGTAATATAGGTATATGGCAAGTGCTATGGGCATTGATAAAGGAACTGTGCCTTAGGACAGTAGTGCTCAAATTTCAGAATTGATACAAATCACCTAAAAAGCTTGTTAAAATACAGATCTGCTCATCATCCCCAAGTTCAGTAGGGTCTAGGGTAGGGCTCACAAATTTATATTTCTCCCAAGTTCCAAGATGATACTGATGCTGTTGGTCCAGGGACCACATTTTGATGCCTATGAGTTTGTTTTATAGGATGAATAGGAGTTTGTCAGGTGAAAAATGAGGAGAGTCATGAAACAAGAAAAAGTGTGAACAAAGGCTTGGTGATGCAAGTGCATGGCATGCTTGAGGAATGGCCATTACCTTGTATGATGAAAGCACAACTTAATTTAAAGGGAATAAGCAGAAATTGTAGATGAAGACTGGACTATAAAAGATCTTCAATGCTTACCTAAGGAGTTGTGTAGGCAGTGGAAGTTTATGTTGAAAAAACAGGTCAGTGTTTTTAAAAAAAGACTAGCAAGATGACAGTAGCTAAATGGAAATGGAAAAGACCAGTTAGGGGGCTACTGCAATTGTTCAGATGAAAAGTAGATCAGGGCTACACTTGGGCAACGGAGATGGACAGCAGGAGACAGATTTGGGAGATGTTTCAGAGGTTTAATATTTGAGACTTGGTGACTAACTGGATGTGTAATAGAGGAATTGCACATGAGGAATAGATAGCTTGCAGTGCTATTAACTGAGATAGGAAAGGCAGAGGAGTAGAGAAAGATTAAGGTATGCTGTGAATCTGGTTTTCTGATCACCGAATGTGAATTGCCTGAGGAATATCCATCTGACAATTTCCTAGGAAATGGGATTTGAAAGAGGCAGGGCTTGGAGATTAAGGTCATGTGAGGGATATTGTTTAAGTGAATCAAGACTGGAACCCAAAGTGATATCAATATTACATGGGTAGGTGGAGTTCAGGAGCCAGTGAAAGTATCTGGTAAGAAACAGAGAGGTAAAACTAGGGCATTTGTGTATGGTAAGGTGGAGAAAAGAGGTTTCAGAAAGGAGGAACAGAGGAAATGGTTCAGTATTATATGGCTTGAGGCTAAACAGGATGGAGGCTAAAAGATCTGTTGATTTAATGACTTTGGCAAAGGTCATTTCAGTGGAATCAGGGCACGGGGTGAAGAATGAATTGGAGACGAGGAAGTGAAGGTGGCTAGTGAAATCACCCTTTTAAGTCACTTGGTATTACTAGGAAGCCAGAGGGCTGGGGCAATAGCTTCAGGGAGAGGCATGACCAAGAAACACATTTCTTCTAGAAGTCTTCAAATGTCTCAAGAGGAATGCCAACGGGTTCTAGTGATTAATCAGTGTTTATTTGTCTACCTGACTCAAAATATGCAAAACACAAAAAAGCTATTTGATCAACAACTGCTGATCCATCCATCCATAGGGGGCAATTCGTGTGTGGTAATCATTCAATAAATTTAGAGGCACATAATTAGCTTACTCTTATTGTCTTTTGGCTTCTGAGCACTTCTAGTGCCCATTATTATCAGCAAAAGACCCCACTGTTATTCCAGCTTTTACCTTTTAATAGAGTTAAATAATCCCTTTATGTATTTTGAACTTTCTTCAAAGGTGCTTCTCAAAGTCCTTTTTCTTATTTTGTTCCCAACCCGACAAACTGTGGGTTCTATGCTCTCCTCTGGAAGTTTTTTACATTCTTAAAGAGATGTTTGTGTCTCTAATCTTCCTATGACTTCAAAAGAGCTACCTTTCCATTTTCTCCTGGTCAATAGTCACATTTTGTCAGTTTCTTTCTGAACACTGAATAATTGAGATAAATTTTTGGGGATTCGACTGTATCATGATTACTCACATTTATTGGCTCGCCCACAGTTACCTCCTAAGACCAACCTTTAGTCACTAGGCAAAAACCACAGCCAGGACATTTTCCCTCATTGTAAGTGGTTTGAAACTTCCTGTTATAGAGAAGTTCATCCTATTAAAAAATTCTTTTTTAAAAGTTCATCTCTACCTCTTGAACTGATTAGGCTTTTTATAATTCACATTTAGTTCAATTATTTTTAATACCTGGCATGATTTCTAAGGTTCTAAACCTTTAATGTTTCTATATTGGTATCATCAGCTTGGTCATCTAGTCTAGAGTACTTGTTCTCAGACATTAGAATTGCCTGCAGATTTTTTTAAAAATGCTGCTGGTGTTCTACCCCCAGATACTCTAATTTAACTGGTTTAACATGAAGCCTGGGTATCAAGATTTTTTAAAAGCTCCCTAGAAAATTTTAACATTAACCAAATTTGAGAAATCACTGGTTTAAGAATATTAAAAGATAAATAATATCTTTTAATATCTTTATTTGTCCACTCATCTACTTTAAAAATTGTCAAAGGATTTGAATAGAAATTCTCCAAAGAACATATATAAATGGCCAATAAATATGTGAAAAGATGCTCAATGTTATTAGCCACCAGGGAAGTGCAAATCAAAATCACAATGATTTGAGTAAAATCAAAACCACTTTGTTGGCTAAAATAAAAAAGACAGATGATAGCAAGTGTTGATAATGATGTGGAGAAACTGGAGCTTCCCCCCGCCATACATTGCAGGTGAGACTGTAAAAAGGTACAGTCACTTCAGAAAATAGATTTGCATGTAAATACAGAGCCACCATATGACCTAGCAATTCCACTCCTAGGTATATAACCAAGCTAAATAAAAACACATGACTACACAAAAACGTGTACATGAATGGTCACACCAGCATATTATTTTTAATAGCCAAAAAGTGGAAACAATCAAATATTTATCAACTAATGAATGAAAAAACATAATGTAGAATATGCATAAAACAAAACATTATTCATCAATAAAAAGAAATGAAGTACTGTTTCTACTATAACATGGATAAACCCTGTAATCATTATGCTAACATTGTGCTAAGTGAAAGAGCCCGGCACAATGGGCCACATGCTTTTATGATTCCACTAGAGGCCCAGTGCATGAAATTCATTCACAATAGGGTCCCTAGTGACTGCCGGATGCTGATTGGGGCCTCCCTTCCTGCAGTTGGCCTGCCGGCTCTGCCCACCAGGTAGAATTCCTGGTGGAGGGGAAAATTTGCATATTAGACTTTTATTATATTAGACTTATGTGCATTGATCAGATTAGGCAAATATATAGGGACAGAAAATAGACTAGTAGTTGCCAGCAGCTGAAGGGAGGGAGGAATAGAAGGAGACTGCAAATGAGTATAAGGTTTCTTTTTGGGTAATAAAAACGTTCTGAAATCAGACAGTGCTGATAATTGCTGAACTTTGTGACTATACTAAAAACTGCTGAACTGTACACTATACAAAGGTAAATTTCATGGTACATGAATTATATCTCAAAAGAAAAAAAATAATAAGTATATCCTATTGTTATCTTCTGTGTATGAAAATTGTTTACCAATGGAGATTTTGAGAATGACTCCCTTTGCAATAACATTTCTATTTTACTGTTGTTGGTTGTACATCTCACATAAAACTAGGCCATCTCCTCCCTTTTCTTCTGAGACTCTAAAAGTCCAGGGTAAAGTTTCATAGTGTACTAGAATGAAACATCTGGCTTTGGTTATAAAAGAAAAATAAATTCCAGAGAAGGAAAACTAGCATGTCAGGATCTCTATTAAATGAAGACAGACCATTATGCAGCCTTGAAAGAGGAAGGTCAATGGGGATGTGATAGAAACCTATTAAGTCACTAAGAGATCTTGAGAATGGTAGAATGAAATTCTGGAATAGTTGAAAGAGAAGATACCACTTCCAAGTTCAGATATGAACATTTAGGATATGAAAAATAAAGTAACAAAGGATTAAGAAAAAACAAACAAACGAAACCAAAAAAACCCTCATGGACACAGACAATAGTATGGCGATTACCAGAGACAAAGGGGAGTGAGGGAGCTACTAAAGAGTAAAGGGGGGATTAATGATGACAGGAGACTTGACTTGGGGTGAACACACAATACAATATACAGATGATATATTATAGAACTGTACACCTGAAACCTATGTAATTTTATTAACCAGTGTCACCCAGATAAATGCAATAAAAAAAGAAAAACACAGTAACAACTTCACAAAACAGGTAGTGATTTAAGGATGATCATCTCCTAAGAAATCGGGTAGGTAATAAGTACAGTGGTGATTTTCAGCTTTTTCATTTCAGGGCACACGTAAACCAATTACTAAAATTCTGTGGTATACCAAAAACTATATTTTTGCCAATCTGACAAAAAAATAGATATATTTTGATTCATTCACACCAGATGGCTATTGTTGTATTGACTGTTGTCATTTCATTCTTTTATTGCTGACGATCTAAGGAAAAAGAGGTTAGTGCCCCTGATTAGTCAGGTATTGCATGTTTTAAAAATTCTGGTGGCACACAGGTTGACAATCGCTGAAATATAGTTTTAAGAAAATGGCCCCGAATAGATTTTTTGCCCAAAAGTAGTTACTTACCAATAAGAGTTTGTATTGCTTTCTCTTTAAAACATTTAAAAAGTTTTAAATTGTGGGAAGTTACAATAAAATAACATAAACATTTTTATTTTAACCATTTTTAAGTGTATAGTTCAGTCGGGTTAATTATATTCCCACTAGAGGCACGGTGCGCAAATTCATGCATGGGTGGGGTCCCTCGGGGTGGCCTGCAGGGTGGCCTGGTGCCACCCCCTCACCTGCTCCACCATCCCACCTGTGGGGTGATCAATTGGGGTGAGGCCCCCCGCCTGGCTCCCTCAGCTCCTGGGAGCCAGGTGGCTGCCCTGCTCCCCACCACTGCGCTGGTCACCATCTGCAGGGTTATAGGTTGGGAATGGGCCCCCCGCCTGGCTCCCTCAGTGCCATTTGTGGGGGCCCCGCTCAAACCTGCCTTGGCCTGGTGCTGCCTGTTCACCTGCTCCACCATCCCACTGCGGTCCCGCTCTTGTCAGGGCCCATCAGGGCCCGCAGAGCTCCACTGCCGCCCGCTGCCAACACCGCATCACCAACACCCGCCATGTTCCGCAATACCCCCTAGTGGTCAGCACACGTCATAGCGAACGGTCGAACTCCCAGTTGAGGGGACAATTTGCATATTAGGTTTTTATTATATAGGATTGTTGTTCAATCAGTCTCCAGAGATTTTTCATCCTGCAAAACTGAAGACCTGTACCCATTAAACAACAATTAAATGAACATTAACAGAAACTCTGTACCCATTAAACAAGAATTCCCCATTTCTGCTTCCCCCAGTCCCTGGCAACCACCATTCTAGTTTCTATTTCCTTGAGTTTGACTATGATAGCTAATTCATATAAGTGGATTCATGCAGTATTTATCTTTTTGTGGCTGACTTATTAAATTTAGCATAATGTCCTCAAGGTCCATCCCTACTGTAGAATGCATCAGAATCTCCTTCTTCTTTCAGGTTGGATTATATTCCATTGAATATATAATACCCTTTATTTATCCACTCATCTGTCAAATGGACACTTAGTTTGCTTGCTTCTCTTTCTGGGAGACGGGCCCCATCACTAAGGTTGACATCAGGGGATTAACCTGTTTTTCCTAATAAAGTGCTTGCTAAAACTATCAGAAACAGGAAGACTGTCAGAGCTGGGGCTCAAATGGTAAGTGAAGAGTTTAGACCAAAATAGTTTGAATTCAGGAGTCTAGGCAGACTCATAAGATTAAGACACATAAACCAGATACTGGGAGCAGGAAAGCAAGGACAAGCAGTGGTAATCTAGGGATGCAATCTGCAAGGGTGTTTAAAACCAGATCATTCTGAGGAAGAGAAATACAGAACGAGTCAACAAAGGAGTAAACTGTGAGTGAGAATCAAGCCGGGTCAGGGAGTGTAGAAAATGAGCAGAGGTCCCAGTGAGTGAGGGGTGGTACCAGAAAAGCCCAGGCTAGCATAGATAGCTACAGCAAAGGTCTAGGATTCTGGAAAGGAAGGAACAGACTCTGAATTGGCACTGGGTGCTCCTCTTTAGCCTCTGCCTCAGGGTATGCTGACCTGATAGAGAGAGGGAGGAAAATGAACATGGATAAACCAGGCCCAGGACATTTATACTGGATGATTTTGGAGCTGACTCCCAACATCCCAAAGGGTGTGGCTTTGATCTCCAGGTGGTATCAGTGTCACCAGGGGTTGGATTTGGTGAGGCAGCAGGGATATCTACGTAATGGGGATGGTTGGGCTTCAGATAGTGTTAGTTATGGTCTGACGGTTGTGGTGGGGTCTGCTCTAAAATGAATTCACTTCTAGTTTAGAACACTTATTTTCCCGTGCCTAGAACCAAAGTATGCCCAGATTCTGGGACTAGTACTAAATTTATAATTGGGAAGGGGGTGGG
>NW_006285042.1:1778696-1781851 GCF_000327345.1 Myotis davidii | reverse complement strand
GCAGTTACAAAAATAAGAAGGGTATAGAGGTTAGAAAACAGTCAGCTCTTTGCAACCCAGGACACTGGTCCAATGTGAAGTTTCTCAGGATAGGAAATAATGGTTCAGATGTTACATAAACAATATTTCCAGCTTGCTTTTCTTTTTCTTTGTCTTCTTCTTTTGAAGAGTTCATAATATATAGGTACAGATGTGCAGAAAAAAATACGTTTCTAGAATCTAGACAATTATATTCACAGATAATCTTCTCTAATTTGCCAGTTTTTTCTGTGCTGAGGCATGTTTTCCAGCAAACAAAATGCACGAATAAATCCATCAGGGGCAGAAAGGCAGTGGGAGGCAGCTGCAGCCGCAGCATCCAGGAGTGACAGTGATTAATTCCTACATCTGCCCGGTCAGATAGAAACAAAGGTCACGGTGCATAGATTAACATCCTGATCACCACTAGCAGTTATCCAACATTATTACATGCTAAGAACTGAGTGGAACACTTTATAGACCTCTCAAGTCTTCCGCCTCCACGAACACACACACATACATACACAAACACACATACAAACACACACATACACACACATACACATACGCACACAAACACATACACACACATACAAACACACACATACACACATGCACACACATGCGCACACACGTACACACATGCACACACATACACACATACACGCACGCACACACAATAGTATCTTCCACCATTGATAATAGCAAAATTCAAAATGCTTAAAAAATGTTTACTATCTGACACCTCCCTCCCTCAAAGCAAGCTCTTTAGTAGAAGTGAGATGAAATAAGGCATAGAATAGGATAAAAAACTGGTTAATGTCAGATCACTGTCTAATCTTGTTAGCATCCAAATTAAGTAAAATTCTGATGCTCAGCTACATTAATGAAAGCCAAGGGAACAGCAAATTTAAGAATAAATCTTGAAACAGTAATTTGATCAAAGTAAGAAAGCTTATTAGAGTGAAACAGTTGAACACATGTGGACATTTGATATTATGTAAAGAAGATATTTGGAAGTTGATGCTGTCCTTGTGTTCAACAGTCCCCTGTGACACCTCCCTCCCTCAAAGCAAGCTCTTTAGTAGAAGTGAGATGAAATAAGGCATAGAATAGGATAAAAAACTGGTTAATGTCAGATTACTGTCTAATCTTGTTAGCATCCAAATTAAGTAAAATTCTGATGCTCAGCTACATTAATGAAAGCCAAGGGAACAGGAAATTTAAGAATAAATCTTGATGCAGTAATTTGATCAAAGTAAGAAAGCTTATTAGAGTGAAACAGTTGAACACATGTGGACATTTGATATTATGTAAAGAAGATATTTGGAAGTTGATGCTGTCCTTGTGTTCAACAGTCCCCTGAAGACATTGCTACTCCCTATTCATGGCTCCTATAACAGTAGATCCTTGACAGGCTGACTTAAAAAAAAAGATTCTTGGCCCAGCCAACGTAGCTCACTGGTACAGTGTCGACCTATGAACCAGGAGGTCACGGTTCGATTCCCAGTCAGGGCATATGCCTGGGTTGTGGGTTTGGTCCACAGTATGGGGCATGCAGGAGGCAGCCAGTCAATGATTCTCTCTCATCATTGATGTTTCTATCTTTCACTCTCCCTTCCTATCTGATTTCATTAAAAACATATTAAAAGAAATAAAATTTTAAAAGAATCTTGGGCTAGAAAAGGTATTTTTAAGTGCACAAATTATAAATATTTAGCTCAGTGAATAATCACAAAGAAGATATTGATGTAACTATCATCTGAGTCAAGAAAGAAAACTACAACACCTCAAAATCTCCACTCTGAATTATCCTCCTTTCCTTCCTCCCTGAAGTTAAACCACTATTTTGACTTTTAACACAATAGATTAGCTATGTTTGGTTTTGAATTTTATATAAAGGGAATCATATAGAACATGCCTTTTGGTGGCTGGCTTTTTAATTTGACTTTTGTGAGATTCTTCCATGTTTCTGGATGTAACTGTAACTTGATCATTTTCATTGCTGAATAGTATTCCATTATAAGAATACATCATGATTTATTTATTCTTTCTACTACTGGAGGGCATTTGAGATTATTACAAACTAGTGGCCTGGTGCATGAATTCATGCACATTGAAAGGAAATTAATTAGAAGAAATATTTTAATATCACTATTTGCCCTTTCTCTATAATAGAAGTGTCAACCAAATTGACGATCGACAATGACAGATCAAAACACTCATGTGGTATTGGCACCAGTGAGAGTTTCAAATGCTTAACTAGAGGCCCGGTGCATGAAATTCGTGCATGGTGGGGGGGTCCCCTCTGCCCAGTCTGCACCCTCTTAAATCCGGGATCGGGCCTAAACCAGCAGTCGGACATCCCTCTCACAATCCGAGACCACTGGCTCCTAACTGCTCACCTGCCTGCCTGCCTGATCGCCCCTAACTGCCCCCTTGACAGCCTGATCACCCCTAACTGCCTCTACCTGTCAGCCTGATCATCCCCAGCTGGCCTCCCTGCCAGTCTGGTTGCTCCGAACCGCGCCCCCACCCCCCGGCCTGGTCACCCCTTACTGCCTGCCCCCACAATTAGCCTGGTTGCCCTACGCATCCTGCTGTTTAGATGTTCAGTCATCTCTCACTAACCCCCCTGCCAGCCTGGTCATCCCAGGCAGCCTGCTGGTCCTTATTGTTACTGTAATGGTGTCCCGAAAAATTTGCATATTTCTCTATTATTAGTATAGATTAGACCTGCTTTATGATTTAGCTAAACTTTTCCAAGCCCAGTGAAGCACCCCAACTTCTCTTTCAGATAATTGTCAGCAACACAATGGTAAATATCAACATGAAGCACATTATTATTGTAGATCATGCAGGGAGAACAAAGAGTAAAATATTTAACTGCAGCAGTGTTTAACTATACTCTGTACAGTGACAAAACCTGAAGTTATTTTTAAGTTCCACCATTTCTTAATTCTTTTCAGTGTGTCAAGTTTCTAAGCTTTCTAAATTTCCACTTTTCTGGCTAATGAAAAGAAAATAGGATTCCACTGAGTCTCCTATGTATTTACTCCAGGACTTCTGTGAGGATCAAATGAGATGAGGCAAGGGAAAACGCTTCACAGACATTTGATTAAAGTGTAAAATGTCTG
>NW_006285042.1:1778192-1778675 GCF_000327345.1 Myotis davidii | reverse complement strand
CATAATGTAAATATCTGATATGCAGGATAGTCTTAGGCAACCCCTGTGAAAGCGTCGTTTAACCGCCAAAGGGGTCGCGACCCACAGGTTGAGAATCGCTGGATTAAAGTGTAAAATGTTTACACCTGGCTATAAAGCAAGTCGTGTTCCTGGGCTGAAGAAACTCCAAGGAGGCTAGTCATGAGGGAGAGGAAGCCAGGTGTTGCTATATGATGTCATTACCTAGCGCCCACAGCCACTGTTTCCAGGCTGGGCTGGGCTGTGGGCCCCATTTTGCACCATGGGGTCTCGGCAGTGTTGGCTACAAATTGGTGAGGTGTCATCCCAGGATGGTGGCAGGGCCTGTGTCAAACTGGGGGAAGCCGAGTGTCACAGTGCTGTTTCTCTGTAAATGGCCAGTGCGCATCATGGCACTCCTGCATTGAGCATCTTCCCCCTGGTGGTCAGTGCATGTGATAGCGGTTGGTCAAACAGATATTTAGC
>NW_006285042.1:1771230-1776967 GCF_000327345.1 Myotis davidii | reverse complement strand
TTCAGGGTGGGGGTCCCCACTGGGGTGCCTGGCCAGTCTGGGTGGGGGGCTGAGGGCTGTTTTCAGGCTGGCAGATGACTGAAGCTCCCAACTGCTCCTTTTTTTCTTTTTTTTCTTTTTTATTCTGGGCCAGCTTTAGCTCTGAGGCTCCAGCCAAAGGGGTCGCGACCCACAGGTTGAGAACTGATGCTCTACCCTTCTATTTTTGTAACTGCCCCCAGCTATCCTGACTTCTAACATCATACATTAGATTTACCTGGTTTTGTACTTCACATAAGTGGAATTATACAGGGTAAATCTTTGTGCCTGCCTTCTTTTGCTCAATATTATTTTTGTGAGTGTCATCCATATTGTTGCCCATAGAACTATAGACTATTTATTCTCATGGTTGTATAGTAGTCAATCATTGAATATACTGTGATTTATTAAGATATTACTATTGATGGACAGTTAAGGAGTTTCCAGTGTGGGTCTATTATGAATACTGCTGTTATGAATATTCTAGTACATCTATTTTGGTGAATATATGTATGCAATTTTTGTGAGAATTTCTGATATGGCATATGCATATGCTTGGGTTTAGAAGATTATGTTGGACAGTTTTCTAAAGTGATTATAACAATACTAGAAGCCCAGTGCACAGATTTGTGCACTGGTGGGGTCCCTCAACTTGGCCTGTGGGGAGTGAGTAGAAACCGGCTCTCTGACATCCACCAAGAGGTTCTGGAATGCAAGAGGGCACAGGCCAGGCCGAAGGACCCCACCAGTACATGATCGGGGTTGGGGAGGAACCACGGGAAGGCTCCAGGGTGTGTCTGGCCAGTCTCACCCAGTCCCAATCAGGCGGACCCCAGCAGCAAGCTAACCTACAGGTCGGAGTGTCTGCCCCATGGTGGTCAGTGTGCATCATAGCACCTGGTCGAATGGTCGAACAGTTGGACACTTAGCATATTTGTCTTTTATTATATAAGATATACTCCCATAACTATGCATAAGAATTCCAGATGCTCCCCATCCTTTCCAACACTTGGTTTTGTCTACTTTAAAAAAAATTGTAGATATTCACGAGTATGCAGTGTTATCTCATTGTGGCTTTACTTTGCATTTCCCAGATGACTAATGAAGTTGAGCACTTTTTCATTTGTTTATTGGCTACCTGGATATATTATTTTGTGAAGCAGCTGTTCATATTTTCTGTCCATTAAAAAAAAAGTGTTCTCTGTTTTTCTTATCAATTTATATTTTTTTATTCTGGATAAATATCCTTTGATGATATATGCATTGTGAATATATTTTCCCATTCCACGGCTTGCTTCAGTGGTATCTTTTAGTGAACAAACGATGTCCTCAGTATTACCTAGAACAATTTTTTCTTTTATGAATAATAGTTTTGCGTCCTATTTAAGACATTTTTTCCTGCCTCAAGTTCATGAATGTAGTCTCCTATATTATCTTCTTGAAGCTTTATTGTTTGACTTTTGCATTTAGATCTACAGTCTACCTGCAGATGATTTTGTTAGGTAGGATTCCAGTTACATTCTTCCCCCATAAACAGTCAACTGACCCAGCACCATTTATTAAAAAGTGTCCATACATGCTTGGAACTGTTTCTGGATTCTCTATATTCTGTTCCATTGGTCTATTTTTTTGGATATGAAATTAAGTTTATTATTCACATAGTTAATAGCAAAATGATTCACCAAGAATCAGGCTTAAGTTTTGTCTAGAGCAATGGTGCTCAACCCATGGGTCGCAACCCCTTTGGGGGTCGAACGACCTTTTCACAGGGGTCGCCTAAGACCATAGGAAAACACATATATAATTACATATTGTTTTTGTGATTAATTACTATGCTTTAATTATGTTCAATTTGTAACAATGAAAATACATCCTGCATATCAGACATTTACATTACGATTCATAACAGTAGCAAAATTACAGTTACGAAGTAGCAACGAAAATAATTTTATGGTTGGGGGTCACCACAACATGAGGAACTGTATTAAAGGGTCACGGCATTAAGAAGATTGAGAACCACTGGTCTAGAGTGAAGCATAGTGAGGAAGGGGTCAGTGATTTGGGATTTTTATTGTGGTTTATGGATGGAGCCTGGATGGGCCTTTTTGTCAGCCAGGTTTGTACTCCACTGGTCTCTTTATCCATCCCTTGCACCATTGTATACTTAGTATATCTTAATTACTAGCTTTAAAATGAATCTTAATATCCAAAAGAGGAAATCCCTTCATCTTGTCCATTTTTTCCAGGTTATTTTTGGCTTTTTAACTTTACATATATATATTTGAGAATCAGCTTGTTGAATTCACCAGAAAAAAAATGTTGGAACTTTTATTGCATTTACATTGAATCCATACATCAATCCGTGGAGAAATTATATCTTTAAAATATTGAGTCTTCTAATGTATATCATTGATTTGTTTAGAACTTATTTAATTTCTCTCAAAAATGTTTTATGATTTTCTATGTATAGATACTGCATATTTTTCCCTAGTGTATTAGTCAGGGTTTAATCACAGAAATGGAACCACTAGGAGATATATGAATTTGTTACAGGCAATCAGCAATAACCATCAAACCAAAAATTATATAGAAGATCCCATATATTTTTGTATGGCACAATATGAGTACAAACCTTCCCACAACCAACAAGATCAGTACTGCTTTCCTTTCTTCCTGGTCACCTTCATTCAGCTCCAATTACCCAAACCACAAAGCAGACAGACCTGAAACAATGCATATGAAAGGAACACAGAGCCATTCCCTGGAGCAAGGCATACTTTTTTGAAAGGCTATTTTTAAAAAACAGAATGTTGTATTTTTTTGGACTTGCTCATGTAATTTCCACCCTGATGATACATTTGAAGCTCCAAGCAACCCTTTAAAAAATCACATTTTTATGTAGTCTCCTGAGCACTGTAGGGGTTTAGCTCAGGAAATATTTACAGTTGATACAGATAAACCTCACTCAGGTGATACTATAAGACTTTAAGAAATGGAAAGAACGAAGAAAATATGAGGATGAGTCTAATCTTTCTCAAAAGTGTGGAGACTTTGAGGCCTTTTATTATAATAGAAAATAATGTGAAACCTGGGGAGTCAGAGAGATCTCAGAAGGCTACAACAATAACATGCTTGAGAACCATGACTCATACAGTGTGTTGGATTTCCTGAAGGCAGAGAGAACAAATACAGCAGGGTACATGAAGTAAGTAAGTCAACTCTGATGTATCTGTCAGAGACCTGCATAAGGACCTATCTAGGAAGTTGTGATAAAGGGAGGAGGCCACAGGGATGGACACATTTCGGCCATTTACCAGCATCTGGCTCTCTGGCTTCCGCTCCAGCCCATGGTGCAGACAGAGGTGGCAGGTGCCTCTATGCACAGTTCCCAGTGTTGGGAGAGACAATCTGCCATGTACCCTGATTGGCTTTTAGTATTGTACCTAAGAAATCTTTGCTTATTTCAACGTCACATTTTTCTCTTATGTTTTCTTTGAGAAAAATTTAGCACTAGGTTTTACAGTTAGGTCTATGATCTACTTTGAGTTAATTTCAGAATATGGTACAAGATGTAGATCAAAGTTATTTTTTCAAGTCACCTGAAGGTTAAGCTATTTTAGTTTTTTCTTTCTAAAATAGATGCCTTCTACTTCTCTTTCTTATCTTCTTACACTGGCTAAAATCTCCAATGATGAATAAAAGTGGTGAGAGCAAACGTCTTGTTTTCTTTCTGGTCTTAAAGGGAAAGTAATCAGTCTTTTGCCATTAAAAATGGTGTTAGTTAAAGGTTTTTCATAAATGTACTTTTCTGAGGTTGAGAAAGTTCTCTTCTATGCCTAGTTTGTTGATATTTTATCAGGAATGGATGTTGATTCGTGTCAAATGCTTTTTCTCGATTCAGATGATCATATGGTGTTTTTTTAAGTTGGTAAATATGGTGAATTATATAGATTGATCTTTGAATGTCAAACCAACCTTGCATTCCTTTGTCATGGAGCATTATCCTTTTGATATTTGGCAGGACTCCATTTATTAAAATTTGGTTTAGAATTTTTGTTCATGAGGGATATTAGTTTATAGTTTTTTGTTGTTGTTGTTGTTAGGTTTTCATGTTAGGATAATGCTGTCCTCATATCATGACTTAGGAAATGCTCCATAATTTTCAGTATTTTTGGAAGACTTTGAGTAAAACTGCAACAATACAAGCAGATTAGCTGGATGCCTCTGGCACATTCTCACAAAAATGCAGTCAATGGGCCAGCTATGGCTGCCATCTTTCAAGGATTGACTGGGAGGGAAATCTGCTTCTAGGCTCATTCACTTCTAGGCCTCAGAAGATCTATTTTCAGGTTCACTGACATGGTTGTTAGGAAGCCTTAGGTCCTTGCTGGCTGCAGACTGGCAACATCAGTTCTTTGCCATGTGGGTCTCTCCAAAGGGCAGCTCACAACGTGGCAGGTGGCTTCCCGCAGAGTGAATGACTCAAAGAGTGAGACAGATCCAAGATGAAAGATATAGTCCTTTTGTAACCTTGTCCTCAAAGTGACATCTCATTTATAAGCAAGTCAATAAGTTCAGGTCATACTCAAGGAAAGGGATTTCACAAGAATATAACTATCAGGAGGTAGAAATCATTGAAGAACATGTTAGAGACTACCTACCATAGTTGTTCTTAACATTACCTTACTATCCTTCTAATACGTGTAGAATCTTAGGTGCTATCACTTATCCCTTCCTTATTTGGGTAATTATATATTCTCTCTTTTTCTCTTGATCACTTGAACTAGAAGTTGGTCAACTTTATCAATCTTCATAAAGAACTTTGGTTTCAGTGTTTTCCCCTGTTGTTTTTCTGTTTTTATTTGATCAACTTCTATTCTGATCTTTATTATTTTCTTTCTATTGCTTACTTTTGGGACTATTTGCTTTTTTCCCCTTGCTTTTTAAAGCAGAGTTTTCTTCTTTTCTGCCACCAACTACTGCTTTATCCAACAAATTTTGATACGCTGTATTTTAATTTTCATTCAGTTGAAAATGCTTTATCATTTCTCTTTTGATTTCCTCCTTGGCCATGAATTAAAGTGTTCTATTAGGTTTCCAAATATTTCAAGATTTTTCAGAGATCTTTCTGTTATGGATTTCTAATTTAATTCCAGTGTCATCAGAGAACATATACTGTATGACTTGAATCCTTTTAAATTTAATGAGACTTTTTCCATGTCCCAGAATATGATCTACCTTAGTAAACATTCCATGTATACTTGAAAAGAATGTGTCTTCTACAGATTTTGGGTGTGGGATTATATAAATGTCAATTAGGTCAGGTTGGTTGATAATGTTATTCAAGTCTTCTACATCTTTACTGATTTTTCTCTTGTAGACTATATTTTAAAATTTTTATAAAAAATGCAATATCTGGGCCTCGAACAACCACTTCAAAAATACAACTAAAAGACAGAACGGTCATCATCCAGAACCACAGGAAGGCTGGCTGAGTGGAAATTCTACAACTAGAAGGAAAGAGAAACGTATACCAGGACTCAGAGGAGGGGCGGAAGTGCAGAGGTATGGAGGTGCACGCGGCAAGGGCTGGCAACTGAAGACGCGGCTGTCTTTTTGAATCGGGAGGGAGTCTCAAGCCCCCAACTGCTCTGAACTCCAGTTCCGGGTGAGTCTCTGGAAACGTAGACTCATATGGGAAGAAACTGGACTGTCTGAC
>NW_006285042.1:1758403-1768560 GCF_000327345.1 Myotis davidii | reverse complement strand
TAGTGAGCAAAATAGAAAAGGTCCCAGAGTTTACAGTCTTTATATTCTGGTGTGGGATACAGACAATAAGAAGGTAAATCAATAAATATGGTAATATCAGAGAGTTATACTTACTATGAAGAAAATAAAATAGTGATGGGATATGGAATGAGATATGGGGACTGGGTAGCCATTGGGTAAAGAGGCTTCTTTAGATAACATGATCAGGGAAGACTTCTCTGAAGAGGTGACATTTGAGCGAAGACCTACATGATGAGAAGTAACTAGTCATGGAAAGATGTGGAGAAGACTGCTAGGTAGTGGGGACAGTAAGGGGCAGTAAGTCAAAGGCCTTGTGATGGGAGTAGGTTTAGTGTAATTGAGAATGAAAGTGGCTGGAGCAGCGGTAGGGGTATACTCAGGACAGAGTATCACATATCACTGCCATGTTGAGGTTGGTCTGCGGGGTAAGTCACTGCTACTTAATAATTCCATGTCCTCCATGCCTCAAATGGCCAATGACACCCCAAAATGCCCACTAGACAAATTCTACTGACTGGTCCTCCTCTGAGTGCCAAACCAGGTAACGCAGCACGATACACTTGATCACCACCAAGTTTAAGGTTGGAGTGGGGCCAGACAAGTTTGGCTTCTCTGAGGGAGTTGTTGAAATCTGATGTGGGCTCCATCCAGAAAAAAAACAGTTGTGGGGCAGGAAGAGGGGACTGGAGGCCTCCTGGAACAGCTGGGGCAGGATGAGGTGCAGAGTGCTGGAGTGGAAGGGATGGAAGGGTTGGTCCTTGAGGGAAGGGTTGAATAGTAGTGAAGACAAGATTCTGCAAGACCCTTCAGAAGACAGTCATCATTTTCTCCTTTTGTCAGCCCCAGGAGCCACAGATACTTACCCTGATGAGCCAGAGACCTTCCAACCAGTCAGAATTGTCTAGCAGAACAACCAGGTCGTAGGGCTTCACTGTTTATGCAGAAACCTTTACCCAGCCAGATTGGTTCCAATTGTGCTGCCATAAACTTAGTATTGCTTCAGAAGATTTCTACATGCTCTCCATTTTTAATACGAACACCTCATCTTCTTAGAAGAGTTGTGGCCACCTTTATGAGGAGAGGGTCTCCATGCTCTTTGGGGGAGGGGGGTTATCCTTGCAGTAGGTAGCACAACACTGGGCTAAATCTTTCTCCTCCAGAGGGAATTCTACCCCAAGGCCAGGACCCTTTGCAGGGGAAGTTCTTACATAGCTTAATGCCACAGAAGGAGACAAGATATACTGATACCAGTTGGCACTTTATAGTATCAAAAGGATACTAACATTCTGGGTTTCATGATTCAGGCTATGGGAGATGGGAATCTAGGCATGGGCTGCTTACCTGTTCTTTCTGAAACGAATTGTGAAGCCAAGAAAGAAGACTATCAGAAGAAGTCCACAGCTGAGAAAAGTCCACACAATACCCACGAGGGCAGGAGATAATGAAGAAACGGTCTTACTGTGGTGGGAAGAGGTCTGAGAACAGAATAAAGAGAAGCTGTTAGAAAGGAGGCGCATCTGTAGATCAAAGGTGAACTGCCCCATCATCACCAAAGCCTGGAAATACATGTCCTTCATTAACATTTCCTCCTTTCCCCCTGACACCCCAGGGCTGCTTACTTACAATTGTTGTCTTGCAGAGATCATGAATGGGCCTCCGATCCAGCTCCTGGCCAGGTAAACTGTCACACAGGTCAGAGCAGTTTATTTCAGGCTCCATGTCATCACATGCCCCTCTTGGTGTGTGCGTATTCAGTCTTGATCACCCGCTGGTAGGGAACCAGCAGATCTTTGTCTAAAACAAAAGAGCATCTCAAGTCTTGTCTTCAGAGGTGCCATTTTGGGGCTGGCTCCTGGTTCAAACTCCGGGATGGACAACTCATTCAGGTGGAAGCGAAGGGTGATTTCACTAAGCTCCTTCCTCAGTCACCCACCAGGCTCTCGAGGTGCCCTGTTGCCAGTGCATACCATGTGAGTCCGGAGTGGGCATCTTGGTAACCACAAAGTGATGATTCTAGCTTGCCACCAGAGGGCAGTCACTGCTCCAAGTACTCTCACACAGGTCCCGAAGGAAAGCAATCAAACCTGTTAAAAATAAATTATACATTTATGTATATGTAAATGGTCTATTAGAGGTTTAAAATATTTTATATATTTTCATTAGATAGTTATATTTTTATTACACACAGTTATATACTTTATTATATATAACAAAGGTTTAAAATAGTATACTTAAATAAAATATATTGTAAACCTCTTTAATAAGCAATCATTTAAAAGCAAAGACAAAGCACATCTGACAATTAGATATAAAGCTTTAGCGATATAAAGCCCTACAGTCTTTCTTCAGGTCCTTTTTATGGCCCAGCACTGTAAAAACTTTAGTTCGGAGATGTGAAGCGCATCTTCCTTTTTTCCCTACTGAGAAATCCCCTGCCCTTCCAACATCTTTCATGCAACTCATGGCTGAAGCTCTGTCTGATCCTGGAGGATGGGGAGCTCTGGTGCCCCCCCGCTGTCTGCATGCAATGTCTGCCGCTCATTCCGGCTCTTGTTCTCTTGGGGAATGGAGGGACTGCCTATGTCCACTCAGCTGGAGGCACAGGAGAATATATGAGCCCTTTGCCAATCGTTTCCCGCTTGTTTATAAAGTGTTAGACTACTAGAAGAAGTGGGGTAAACCACTTGGATAATAGGGGGAGAAACTGAGGACGTTAGAGATGCCCTCAGAGTGAGCAACTGGACAGAGGATGGCGTTATTTCCCTCAGAAGATGCTCACAATGTGAATACTGTGATAAAGAGAAGCTCTACCTTGCAGAACAAAAGTAGAAATACAGAAACACTCAGTTTAGCCCCCGCAGAAAAGGCAGGCAGGTCCCTAATTCTTTAAAGCATTCTATCACTTAATAGAGAAAACAGATTTGAAATTTTACCAGTGGAAATTTATAAGACGATATCACTTCTGTTTTTAAAATAGTTTAGCACACCTTTCTTTTATTGTGGAGAAAAATTGGAAGAGGAAAAAATACCAATTATTATTTCAATTGCCCCAGAACATAGAATTTCTGTTTAAGCCAGAACAATAGTGACAGGTGTCGAATGCTATCTTTGGATTCTGCGTGCTTAAGCATGAATAATATAGCACCAGGTGCTGCCGACTCATTGGCCTCTCCTATGGTCCTGAATTATTTACCAGGTTCATTATAGTGAAATCCCAAGAGAACTAACAGCTACTATCTCCTGTCAAGACATTTAAATTCTTGTGCAGTCTAGTCAGATTACTGAATGCAAAATTAAGAAGTAAATATAGAAACATGACTATTTGCATCCTAATCTAATTGATATTGCTAAAAAGACCTTTTGTTCTTTTTCTTCTATTTAAAATTAGACATCTCCTATTGTGCCTTATAGCATAAGAGTAATACTGTAATCTTTAGTGAAGCCTGTACTACATGATGGATTTGAAGGTATATTTTTCCTATATTTCCCTTTTTAAATTTTAAAAATGTTTTTTATTGATTTCAGAGAGAGGAAGGGAGGGAGAAAGAGAGATAAAAACAACAATGATAAAAGAGAATCATTGATTGGCTGCCTCCTGCATGCTCCCTACTGGGGATTGAGCCAGCAACCTGGGAATGTGCCCCGACCTGGAATCGAACCATGACCTCCTGGTTCATGGGTCGATGCTCAACCACTGAGCAGCACTGGCTGGACTTCCCTTTTAATCATATTGGCAAATAAATACACTTATGTCTGAACCATTATCAAGTCCATGTTTGTGTATCCTTAAATCAGATTGAAGTATATATCAGTGTGTGTGTGTGTGTGTGTGTGTGTGTGTGTGTGTGTGTGTGTAGAACTTCATTTTGTCCTCACTACAACAGTGTCATGCCAGGTAAACAACATCAACCCCTTGTTTACAAATAAAGAAACGTAGAGCAGAGAAGTGAGGAAACTTGCTCCAAATCTGTAAAGGCAGGACTTGAATCCAGGAATTACATTCCAAAACCAGTGTCCTCCTGGCACACACCCTTCGGTGGGCAGACACTCTGGACTGACTTCTCCTGAGAAGACATCAAATGATCTGGTGGGTGTTTCCATGTTTAGTTCACGACTATGGGTTCCCTGCAGCGTGGCCCACAATAGTCTGTCTAAATCAGTCTTTCTCAACTGGAATGACTTTCATCCCCAGGGAACATCTGGCAATGTCTGGAGATATTGTGGTTGTCAAAACTGAGAGGAGCCCTGGACAGCGTGTTAAGTGGTTAGAGCTTTGGCCTGTGCCCTGAGGTTTGATTCCCCATCAAGAGCACATACCTATGTTGCAGGGTCATTCTCTGGCCCATGTCAGGGTGTGTGCGGGAGGCAACCAATCTGTGTCTCTCTCATATCGATGTTTCTCTCTCCTCTCCTCTCTCCCCGCTTCTCCTCTTTCTCTCTCTAAAAATAATAATAAATAAATCATTGGGAAAAATATCCTCGGGTGAGGATTAACAAAAAAACACACAAAAATTGAGAGGAGGGTGCTACTGACATCTAGTAGGTAGAGGCCAGGGATACTGCTGAACATCCTTCAATTAACAGGATGGCCCAAAGAACAAATAATTCTCAGGCCCTGAATGTCAATAATACTAAGATTGAGAAACCCTGATCAACACTGGATCCTAGAAGGCTGACAATTTTAAGTCCAAATCATCCTTGGGAGATTCTGTGAATACGATGGGGTTGCCCATCTGGACATAAATTCCCTAGGGGATAAATTTCTGCGTACATTGCAAAGGCCCCGTGGGACAGACTGAACTCATGTGAGGTTCTCCTGCAGTCCATGGATATCCAGTGTAGAGACCTTACATATCATGATACTGGGCTCCCCGATGGGTAGGCAATCAACTCCAATGTTCACACACATTCACAGAGATTCACACATGAGGAGCTGGTGAAGCAGTGAATGGCTCAGTATTGAGAAGAGAGAGTTGGATGATATAAAAAAAGAAGAAAATCAATCTTTAAGAATTAAAAATAAATTTAAATAAATGAACCAAACTATATCAAGTTGATGGTATAACCACATAGAGAAGAATTATTTTAAGTAACAATAACTTGATTATATATCCTAAGGACAAAAAATACCCACAAAGAAATCTTAAATTGAATTAAGTGGGTACTGTTCCTAGTGTATATATATGAATCCACACATATAAGAATCTATTAGAGAAAGCAAATAAGTAATTATATTTATGTCATTGGGAACTAAGATTTTCAAAGTCAGAGAAAAGAGATACACACATAAAATAAAATAAGTTAAAAAAAAGTTCAACCTTTAATATCAGTGGGAAATGGCAGTATGAACTCAGAATATTTTTTAAAAACATTCATATTTCCCAGTCTGTTAGCTGAGGCTTGGAAATAATTATAACCCAGGAACAATAAGCACTCCAAATATTCAGATCGTGGTCTTTAAAGCCACATTTCACTAAAATAAATCTGCTTTCTTTAGCAAAATGGACAATTTATGGAGCTGAGAATATACAACATGAACTGGGACATCTTGTCATACGAGAAAATAAAAGAGTATCAGAGCAGAGTCATGTCAAAATGATACAGGTGTCAACTGCCTCCCACTAGCCAATGACAGGATAATTTCAGCATCAAAAATAATAACTGTAGTACACTGAAACATACATGGCACATAGTAGGCACTCAATAAATGCTTATTGAATGAACGAATGAATTTAGCATTATAGGTATTAATAGGCTATTGTTGAGGGTGTGATCTACAGCACTGACTTAGTGGCTCCTCCAGGAGGACACGTGGTATAATTTCTCTTCCTTTCAAATATCAGGAAAAGTGAACTTTCTTCTGGAACACTTGTATCTCATGCATACTATGTTTCTCTCTTTTCTTTTTTTCTTCCTTCCTTTCTTTTTTTTTTCCTTGCTGGGAAGATCTCCTTATGTCTTTATTTTTCTTCCCACTACATATTTTATAGTAAAAGCAGAAGAAAGGAGTACAGTTGGAATAATAGGGATGTTTCCACCCAATGTGAGCAAACAGATACATGATTTGAAGTCCCACAACCTTAGGGTACCCACAAAGAAAGATAGACAGAGCCACAGGCAAATGCATAAAAAATGTATCTATTCAAGCCACCACCACCAACAGCATCATACTAGATGTTCACTAAGGTTCCTTCTGGCACCAATGTTGTCTGAGGCCATAGTTCTCTGCTAACTATACTAATGTAGACAACAAATACACAGATAATGATAAACAACAGGAATGTAAAATGCATTTTTAATTACCTTTGAATGCACTGTGTTATGTTCTGATAGCAGATTTACAAACATCCTGAATATGAGTCACGTATACTAATAGTAAATTCACTTCTATTCTCTGTGCATACACTGCTTTTCATGGGGGCAGCAAGCAGGTGCAAGCAGAGCAGAGGGGATACAGTCTCCCTAAGACCATCTGCCACAAAGATCCTAGTCCAGAAGCTGGCCCACAGTTGTAAATACTTTCTAAGAGAGTGGGTGTGAGATTAGGGTGGGGAAATATTGCATATCTAGGAAAAGCTAGTTCAGCCAGGGAAAGAAGGTGAAGTTACAGATATGGTAGAGTTGGAAGAAACCTTGGATATAATAAAGTCCAATCTCTTCATTTTATGGATCAGAAAATACCCCCACAGAGGTTGAGAGGCTCATGATCACACTGTGAGTAGCTCTTCATTTTATGGATCAGAAAATACCCCCACAAAGGTTGAGAGGCTCAGGATCATACCGTGAGTGTAAGAATAAAACCTGGGTCTCCCAAGTTCAGTGCTCTTTCTATAATACTTTAAAAGACCTTTAAAGGAAGTTATGGTTGTTCTTTCACACATTTGGGACAGTGGGGCAGAGGCCTGGGCTTGGGAAAGCAGGCAGGGTCATAAGGGTAACTAACAGCTTAGGGCTTGGTTAGTAGTCTGTGGAGGTCCCAGGGAGACAAGAAACACAGTGGAAGGGGAAAGAATATTCTCTTGGGAGAGTTTAAGCTTTGAAACTTGTACATTTTCTCCCTAACGATGTAAAGTAGACTGAATTTATCTGTTTCTCAGAACTTCAGATTTGCCTTATGAAAGAGGGGGAGATGATAAAAGTTTCCTTTTAAAGCCTTTGAAGTGCCTCCAATTGAGGTCTCTTCAGATTTTCAAGGTTTCTGAATAACCATCCCAAGACCCTGAGGCAGGGCCCCCTCAGGAATTCTTGATTCACCAAAGGGAAGAGCAGGGGAGGAGAGGTGGCTGCTCCAAACACATCCCTCGGGAACTTTAGAAGCAGAATGGAGTCATTGTTGTCCCTTGGCAGGGGTGGGAGGTGGTGGGGTGCGGGGAAGGAGAGTAGACTTCATGCACTCCCTTAGGCTTTGAGATCTTTGGGTTTTGTATGAATTCTTGAACTATACCAGCATTCTTTCCTAATCCCCATTTTCCAAAGCCTCTCTCCTCCTACGCTTCCCAGCACACTGTTAGTGATCTTCCCACAATCTGGGGAACATTTTGCTCAACATTATAAAGGCTGTACACTACCTCTTAGCTTCATATGTAACTTTTCTTCTACTAAACCTGACTTCTTCCTTTGCTATACAGTGTTTAAATTTTTCTGGTTGCTTGGTAGAATTATACTGAATCAGATTGGCTATTGGATTGGGTCCCCCAGGGAATGTGAGAAACAGTGTAAATAATAAGTTTAACCATAAACAGTAGTCAACTGCATATAGAGCACATTCTGAACACAGAGCTAATTCAGCCTTCCGTCCCCATACTTGGAATTTGGGCTCACCTCACATATCCTAGAACCATTGGGTGTAGCGAGTGGCACTGAAAGGGACAAAGCTGAGGCTGAATTTAAATCTCAGAGACATCATTTTCTGTGGCTTTGGTTAGTTACTTAACTTCTCCATTTCTTACGTGTCTCCTCAATGAAGTCAAGATAATACTGCCCACATCTCATAGGTTTTGTTGGTGATTAAATCATAGTATGTATAGGATGTATGCAAATGTAATCTACACATACCGGTACTAAATCATCAATAAGTATCAGCGTCTTTCATTTCTGAGCTATAGAAGGGTCATGTGTACAGGAGACTTGGGGCATATAACTGAGATTATCCATCTTGTTTCCTTAAATTTCCTAACAGAATCTCAAGTTCTGAGTCCTTAATGTATCTTTTAACAATGTTCTCTATACTATATTCAAAATCAGATTTTGTAAGAATAATGAATTATAGATCCCAATGGTAGAGACCATGTTCATTAATTCAATAAATATTGATTGATCAACTATTATGTGCCAATTACTATGCTAAGAACGAGGGATGCAGCAGGGAACAAGTCAACATGGTGTTGCCTAGTACCTAGCACAATGCCTGACACGAAGTAGGTGATCAATACCTATTTGTTGAAGTGGACTCAGAGACATTTAGAAAACATATATAATAGGAGTCCTAGACTCCTAGGAATGATCCTCAAGACTGTCTAGATCAGTGATGGCGAGCCTTTTGAGCTCGGCGTGTCAGCATTTTGAAAAATCCTAACTTAACTCGGTGCCGTGTCACATATAGAAATTTTTTGATATTTGCAACTAGTAAAACAAAGATTTATATTTTTATATTTATTTTATATATTTAAATGCCATTTAACAAAGAAAAATCAACCAAAAAAATGAGTTTGCGTCTCACCTCTGACACGCGTGTCATAAATTCGCCATCACTGGTCTAGATACTCTTATCACTCAGGAGAAACCGGAGGTTTGATCCATGAAGGAGGGCTGGATCATCTTTCTCTGATACACTGAGAGGATCTCCTGCTTTCTGAGCCTAAACTGATGTGTTTTGCTGACTCCCAGATATAAGTTCACACAACCACACAAACTGGGCTATCAGTCACTACTTCCTTATAGACGGATCCTAGAAATCTGTTAGTATTCTACACTGTTGCCAGGGACTGGAGTTGGGAGCTTAAAAACAAAACAGCAACATACTAAAACCCTAACCAACGTCCCAGAATTGCATTGTTACCTAAAAGCACTTAGGTACTATTATGTAAATTGATTTCCATAAAAACCAGTCACTAATGTCAATTAGTGCTCATTAATATGCAACAAAATTCTAATTTGAAAACTATTAAGAGCCAAGAACGAATTCCACTTGGCTGCCCTGCTTTGATGAGAACTGCTGTGAAGAGCTCTATGCTGTTATTCAGTGAAACAGTAAGGTGTCACCACAAATCAAGCGCCAGGCACCAGAAGGACCAGAGAGAATGAGCATTTGAAGGTTTGAGAGGCTGGTTTGGACAGCTCCAGTTCTATGCTGCTACAGCTGGGACCTCTGTCCTGTGGGGTACTCAGAGCATAGGTTGAGTGAATTCATTAATATCTCTCTTGCAAACAGATCCATGATGATACCGGGCAATCTTTTAAAGGACATTTGTGAGAGAGCCACACCGCTGGAAAAAGGTAAATAAAACTTAGTTCCTGAGGGTCAGTCTGATCAGGAGACTGAATGCTCTACCCTTCAAAGGAAGAAAGATCCAAGGGCCTTGGAATTACTGGGGCTCCTGGTTAGAATTTTTATAAGTGAACTTACATGCTGTGTCTCTAAATTCCAAGTTTAGTTGGACATAGGATTTCTCTAAACTGTTGCTCACTGTTGCTGTGCAATCCAAGACACTTGTGTGAGAGCAATTTAGGCTCTTTGAGGATAAAGATGAAAAATATCAGCTATCAGTATTGTCCTTACCAAACTGTCCTAAACATGCTCTGGAAGCAAGGGGTAGAGAATAGGCTTTTCTAAGTATAGTTTAACACAGTGGCTATCAAACTTTACTGCATATCAGAATCACCTCCAGAGTTCTGATTCAGTAGGGCCTGAGAATTTGCATTTCTTGTAAGTCCCTAGGTCAGGGGTGTGCAACCTTTTTGTTAGTGCATGGCAAAACTAGCAAAATATCTGACTCAAAATTCTTCTGTGTGCCAACCCTAATTTTTTTTCTTTTAGTTACACCAACTTGATATCTCTTAAGGTGTACGTATGTGAAGAACCTTGAAGAAACAATAAAATTCATTTCAGCGACAAAAACACAGTATATGATGATGAT
>NW_006285042.1:1743292-1755844 GCF_000327345.1 Myotis davidii | reverse complement strand
ATTGCTCTTCCCTCTCTCTCATCAATCCATGTCTCTGGTCTTTAAAATAACTTGTTATGTAAAATTATTTATTTATCTAAGATGCACCTACACTGAATTTATCTGAAAAACAAAAAAAGTCGATGTTAAGAAAAAAATTGTAAACGGAAGATTATAAGAGAGGGTTTCGCGTGCCAGCAAAAGTTACTGGCGTGCCATGTTTGGCACGCGTGCCAGGGGTTGCCCACCCCTGCCCTAGGTGATGCTGCAGCTGCTTATCTAGGAATCCTACCAGGAGCACCCCAGTCCAGCTAAATGAAAATAGAGCTTTCACCAAAGTTTAAGCCACACAAACCATTGGAACACTGCTTTTTATTATAAGCTGCTGTGATGAGGCTCATGCACATGCTTATAGGCCAGATCATTTGAATTATTCACTAGAAATTAATTTCAGAGAAATACTCTTGAGAAATTGAACACTTAAGAACATCACTCAATTTTTTTTCCACTCTTGAAAGCATGGTTCATAAATATTGTTTTTTGGACATGAAATACTGATGGAAGTTATAGATCTTATCCTGAAAAACATATTTACATATAATATTTGACATACAAAAACAAGAAGGGGGGGAATCACAGGCTATCCATCAACACCTCCTTATAAATCCAATTCCAAGTGAAGAGGTTCATTTCAAACCACAACTCAGCTTAAACTGGGGATTTAAATATTTTTAATTAAGTTTTTCTCTTAAAGCAAATATTTCTTCATGGCTACCCACTAATAAAGAATGGTAAAGATGGTAAGATGATAAACACTATGACAAACTCTGTCACCAATTAAATCATTTTATTAATCATTTTGGCAGAGAGATCCAAGATGGTGGTAGAATAGGTGGAAATTACACTCACCTCCTCCCACAAAACTGCAGTTACAACTAAAATATAAAACAATCAACCTGGATAACCAACTGAAGACTTGGTTATAAACCTTATATCCAAGGATTTACAGAAGAAGCCACATAGAGACTGGTGGGAGAAGCATATGCAAAAAGGTTTGGTCCTGAAAATCTGGAAGGATATCTTGAGTGCAAAAATTTCCCCTGAGGAATAAAGGGTCTCAACTCACATAGGGCTTTGGAACTGGGAAGAAGCACCTAAATAATATCAGGCTATGAAAATCAGCCCCTGATTCTGTCTGCCAGGGAGAGGTGGGAGACTGCACCCAGGTACCCTCTTAAAGGGCCAACACACAAAATCTCACTCTCAGCCCTGGCCAAGGAAGGGAGGAATAGACTAGAGTCGTTTGAGGACAAACTGGGGTTTGTGGCTCTGGGGAGAGAGTTGACAGGACAGATGCCAGGGTCCCTCTCCTACACAGCAGGCATCATCTTTCTTGGGTGGAGCACTCCTCAACAAATGCAACAGCTTGGGGAAAGGTTATATCTCCACCTTCTCAACTTCCTATTGTACACCCTGTGGAGCTCATGCCCTGCAGAAGAGTCAGCTGCCTGGTCGTGGGGTGTAGAGGTCCAGGAAGACACAGGGCAGGGAAGGTCAGTGATGGAGATTTGTGGCTCTGTGACAGGGGACATCTCTCCTCCTTCCTGTGAACCTGACCTGTGCCTCTCCCTCATGGGAGATCCACTAGCCCCATCTTTCCAAATTCTGGCAGCCCTGCCATGGCAAGCTTAGGCTCTCCAGGAGGTCCAGGCAAAATCTGGGACAGACTAAGTTGTTTGGCCCTAGGACTGAGGCCATTTCTCCCTCACAAGCCAGTGCAGAGTCCTCCCTTCACACGACCAAATCCTGGTCTGTTAGGGTCCAACAAACTCTGCTGACATCACCCCCATGTAGCAGAGACCCTTCCCTACCACAAAGATCTGTAGGCACCCAGCAGGTGACAGCTAGCCTTGGTGTACTCTGAGACTTTCACTAAGTGGCCTCAGTCTGAACCCAGCACTGACACCGACTTTGAGCCTGTATCAGTCTGGTGAACACTCACCCCTACCTGGTGAATCACTGAAAATATACTTTATGCAACTCAAGTACCACCAGAGGCTCTTTCAGTGACTGAACCTAATAGGCAGTGGCAGATGGAGGCAGGTGGAGGCAGGCATAGGTGGATATCTAGGTGCCTTTGGTCTTTTGCTAACCTGCCCCCAGGCTTGGTGCTGGTGGAAGCTGGACTTTGTGCACAGCTTGGTCCTTCCCACACACAATTAGTACCAGCAGAGGAGTCCACAAACTGTGGATTGTAGAGAGCATAGAGAGTCCCAAGCAAGATGAACCCAAAGAAGCCCATATCAAGTCACATCATAATTAAAGTAGCACAGGTTAAAGACAAAAGGAGAATCTTAAAAGCAGCAAGAGAAAGGCAGTTAGTTACTTACAAGAAAGCTCCCATAAGACTGTCAGCTGATTTCTCAACAGAAATATTTCAGGACAGAAGAAACTGGCATGAAATATTCAAAGTGATGAAATGCAGGACCTACAACCAAGACTACTTTACCCAGAAAGGCTAGCATTTAAAACTGAAGGAGAAATAAAGAGCTTCCCAGACAAGAAAAAACTAAAGAAGAAAGGAAAAAAAAGAACAGAGCCATAGTAGGTGATTCTAACATTCCATTGATATTGATGAATAGTACTTTCAGAAAGAAAATCAACAAGGAAACAGTGGCCTTATGTGACACATTAGATCAGATGGATTTAATAGATGTCTTCAGAGTATTTCATCTCAAAGCAGCAAAATATAAATTCTTTTCTAGTACACATGGGACATATTCTGGAATAGGCCACATGTTATGACACAAAACATGGTTCAATAAGTTAAGAAGTTTAAAAATATATCAAACATCTCTGATCATAGTGGTATGAAACTTAAAATTAATCATAAGAAGAAAAAAACAAACACAAAGACATGGAGGCTAAATAACATGTTACTAAACAATGAATGGGTTAACAGTGAGATAATGAAGAAATCAAAAGACACTGTGAAGCAACTTAAAATGAGAACACTACAACCCCAAATCGATGGGACACAGCAAAAGCAGTTCTAACAGGAAAATTCATAGTATTACCTTGTACTATGAATTCATAGTATTCATAGGCCTACCTCAAGAAACAAGAAAAGTCTCAAATAAACAATCTAACCTTACAGTTAAAGGAACTAAAAGAGAACAGCAAACAAAGCCCTAAGTGAGTAGAGGGAAGAAAATAATAGTCTAAAAAATTATAAAAGATCAATGAAACCAAGAGCTGGTTCCTTGAAAAAATAAACAAGATTAACAAATATTTAACCAGACCCATCAAGGAAAAAAAAAAGAGAGAGGACCCACATAAATAAAATCAGAAATGAAAGAAGAGAAGTAACAACTAACACCCCAGAAATACAAAGGATTATGAGGAAATATGAACAACTATATGTCAACAAATTGAATAATCTGGAAGAAATGCATAAATTCCAAGAAACATAAACTCTCCCAAAACTGAATCAAGAAGAAACAGAAATTCTGAACAGACAGATTAACACTGGTGAAATTAAAGAGGTAACCAAACCTCCCAACAAACATAGTCTTAGACTGGATGGCTTCACAAGATAATTTTACCAAACCTTTAAAGAACTAACACCTATCCTTCTCAAACTATTCAAAAAAATTCAAGAGGAGGGAGGACTCCCAAGCTCCTTTTATGAGGCCAGCTTTATCCTAACTCTAAAACCAGATAAAGACACTACCAAGAAAGAATATGATAGACTAATTCCCAGATAAACATAAATGCAAAAATCCTCAACAAAATAATAGCAAATAGAATCCAGCATTAAAAAGATCATATGCCATGATCAAGTGGAATTTATTCTGGGGATGCAAAGTTGGTATACTATCCGCAAATCAATTAATGTGATACATCACATAAATACGTGAAGGATAAAAATCATACGATCAGCCCTGACCAGTTTGGCTCAGTGGACAGAGCGTCAGCCTGTGGACTGAAAGGTCCCAGGTTCAATTCCAGTCAAAGGCATGTACCTTGGTTGCGAGCACATCCCCAGTAGGAGGTGTGTGCAGGAGGCAGCTGATCAATATATGTCTCATCGATGTTCCTAACTCTCTATCCTTCTACCTTCCTCTCTATAAAAAATCAATAAAATATATTTTTAAAAATCATACGATCATACCAACAGATGCAGAGAAAGCTTTGACAAAACCCAGCACCTATTTATAACAAACACTCTCAGCAAAGTGGAACTAGAGGGAACATATCTCAAGATAATAAAGGCCATATATGACAAACCCACAGCTCACATATTCAAGGAGGATGAACTAAAAGCATTTCCCTTAAGATCAGAAACAAGGCATGGATGTCTACTTTCAACACTCTTATTTGACATAGTACTGAAAGTCCTAGCCTTAGCAATCAGACAAGAAGAAGAAATAAAAATCACCCAAATTGGAAAAGAAGTAAAACTGTCCTTATTTACAGATGACAGATACTGTATATAGAGACCCTAAAGATTCCACCAAAAACTACTTGAACTGATAAGTGAATTCAGTAAAGTAGCAGGATACAAAATAAATATCTAGAAATCAGTTGCATTTTTTATACACCAATAATGAAGTATCAGAAAGGGAAATTAAAAAAAGAATCCCATTTAAAATTGCACCCCAAAACCCCACACACCTAGAAGTAAATTTAACTAGGAGGTAAAAGATCTGTATTTGAAAAATTAAAAGCATTGAAGAAATTGAAAAAGCTACAGATAAATAGAAGCAAATACTGTGCTCATAGCTAGGAAGAATTAACATTGCTAAAATGTCCATACTACCAAAAGCAATCTATAGATAGTCAATAATACTGGAATAGTCAATAATACTATGTATGGTGCCAGTTGGTTACTGAACACATCAGGGGCACACTTTGTAAGTTATATGATGGTCTAACCCAGTGGTCAGCAAACTGCGGCTCGCGAGCCACATGCGGCTCTTTGGCCCCTTGAGTGTGGCTCTTCCACAAAATACCACGTGCAGGCACGTATGTACAGTGCAATTGAAACTTCATGGCCCATGCGCAGAAGTTGGTATTTAGACTCTAACCCATATGCTATCCACCTAAAACAAATAAAAAATAATATTTAATGTAACCCAGCTAGCGTGCCGCAGTGGTTGAGTATCAACCTATGAACTAGGAGGTCATGGTTCGATTCCCCAGTTGGAACATATGTCTGGGTTGCGGCTCTATCCTCAGTGGGGGTTGTGCAGGAGGCAGCCAATCAATGATTTTCTCTCATCATTGATCGCTCTCTCTCTCCCCCCTCCCTTCCTCTCTGAAATAAACAAAAATATATTTAAAATAATACTAATAATATTGAACGTAAACTGCAATTGAAAAATATTTTTAATTAAAAATAAAAATAAAGGGATTTTTAGACTGTAAAAATATTTTCATAACCATCATTAATGTTTATTCTTTAGCTCAATGTCATTTAATTGGAATAGTATATTTATTAAGATAATTTCTGACATAAATGAGTTAAAAAGCAAGTATGCTACTGTTCGTTCTATTTTTCCAACCTGTTCTATGTTCTTTTTCTTGTATTTTTACTCTAATTTTTCCACCTTTTAGCATTTTAAAAACAGCTCTATTGAGGTATAAATTACATGTAATAAACTGCATATATTTAAAGGGTCAATATGGTAAGTTTTAATGTATGTATATACCTGTAAAATCATTCTTCCACTCAAAATAATGAACAAGTGTTGATAGTCCTCTAACTTTGTTCCTGCACATTTCCCCATGTATTTTAGAACGAGGTTATCAATTTCTATAAGAAGGTCACCTGGGATTTTGAGATTGCACTGAATCTGTAGATCAATTAGGGGAGAATTGACATCTTAATATTAAATCCTGTAAGTCATTGTCTATAAGCAAATGCCAAAGACTAGGTAGCTTATAAACAAAATAAATTTATTTATCACAGTTCTGGAGGCTGGAAGTGCAAGATCATGATGCCAGCATGGTTGAGTTCTTGTGAGAGCCCTCTTCCAGTTTTCAGATGGCTAACTTGTTGTACCCTCACATAATGGAAAAAGTGCTACTACATTCTCTGGCCTCTTCTTATAAGGGCACTCATCCCATTCACACTCATGACCTAGTACTTCTCAAAGGGCCTGCCTCCAAACACTGTAGACTAGATTTCAACATATGAATTTGGGGGTGCATGCAAACATTCACTTCATAGCACCCATGAACAATGTACATCTCTCCCTTTTTTTAGGTCTTTGTTAATTTCTCTCAGAAGGGTTTTATAGTTTTTAGTGTATGGGTCTTACATAATTTTTAATAAAGTTATCCCTAAGTATTTCATATTTGTTATATTATAAATCTTTTTACTTTTTCTTGCTACACTCATTCATTAGTTCTAATAGCTTTTCTGTAGATTCCATTGAATATTCTATATAGATTATCAGCTGACTTTAAAATAAAGACAGTTTTACTTCTTCCTTTCCAAAATGGATGCATTTCATTTTTTTCTTACCTATTGCATCTAGGACCTCCAGGACAATGTTGAATGGAATTAGTGAGAGTGAACATCCTTGTCTTGTTCTTAATCTTAGGGGGAAAGTGTTTGGTCTTTCACTATTTTTTAAAAATATATATTTTTATTGATTTTAGAGAGGACGGGAAAGAGATAGAAATATCAATGATGAGGGAGAATCATTCATTGGCTGCCTCCTGCACAACCCCCATTGGGGATCCAGCCCGCAACCCATGCCCTGCGGAGCCGAAAGAGCTGAGGTTTCTCTTGCTCTCCCCTCCGCTCCTTCACCAGCAGCAGTGTTAACATGTATTAGTTCACACAAACACTCCATCTATGCTTTTGTTCCAGCCCTCTGGTCCAGTTAAGAACCCATTGTGGCCCTCGAGTCAAAAAGTTTGCCCACCCCTGGGCTAGGGCAAGGTCTTTCACTGTCTACACTAATAAAAAAGATGCTAATTGACCGTACCTTCGCTACGCCCAAGCCATGCCCACCAGCCAATCAGAGCAACTTTATGCAAATTAACCCAACCAAGATGGCGGCCGGAAGCCACCGAGCTAGGGCAAGCAGGAGGCTTGGTTGCCTTGGTGATGGAGGAAGCCAAGCTTCCTGCCTGCAATGGCTGGCTGTAGCCTCCACAAAAGGCAACAAAGTTTAGACTGACCACCAGGGCGCAGATGCTCAATGCGGGAGATGCCCCCTGGTGGTCAGTGCGCTCCCACAGGGGGAGCTCTGCTCAGCCACAAGCCAGGCTGACGTCTGCCAGTACAGTGGTGATGGTGGGATCCTCTCCCACATCCTCAGCAGTGCTAAGGATGTCCAACTGCAGTTTAGGTCTGCTCCCCGCTGGCAAGTGGACATCCCCCAAGGGCTGCTGGGCTGCCAGAGGGATGTCTGACTGCCAGCTTAGGCCCAATCTCCCGGGGAGTGGGCCTAAGCCAGCAGGTGGTCATCCCCCGAGGGGTCCCAGACTGCAAGAGGGCACAGGGCAGGCTGAGGGACCCCCCCCCCCAAGTGCACAAATTTTTGTGCGCCGGGCCTCTAGTTAAATATAATGTTAGGTGCAGATTTTCCATAGATTCCTGTTATCAAGTTAAGAACATTTTGTTTTATTACTATTTTTTTCTTTAAGGGATCTGGGCTTTTACATTATCTAATATTCTTGAATGAGTTTGGTACTTTGTGTCTTTCAAGGAATTTGTTCATTTCATCTAATTTGATGGAATTACTATAATAAAGCTATTTATAATATCTGTAGAATTTATAGAGATGTCATCTTTTTAATTCATGATATTAGTATGTGTATGCCCTTTTTTTTCTATATATTTCAATCCCTGAGTTTCCTAAACCCATGCTTATATTAATACTTTCTGTATTAGTCAGGGTTCTCTAAAGAAATAAAACCAATAGGATGTGTGTTATACACTAGATAGGTAAATAGATAGATAGGGAAGGAGACAGATTGATTTATTATAAGGAATTGGTTCATGTGCTTATGGAGGCTAAATCCCAACATTGGCAGTCAGCAAGCCTGAGATTTAGGAGAGCCAGTGATATAGTTCCATGAGTGTTGATGGTGTAAGTCCAGCCTTAAAGTCAAAAGGCTCAAGACCCAAGAAGAGCCAATGTTTCAGTCTGAGTCCAAAGGCATAAACAACCAATGCCTTGTTTCAAGTAGCTAGAGAGGAGGGTCTGCCCCGTTTTTACCCAGATCAGTCTGGCTAGATTTTATTGATCTTATTGATATTCTTAATCAGAAATTGCTTTCATTAATCCTCTCTACTGTATTTTTATCTGTTTTATTGATTTCTGCTGATATTTGGTATTCCTGTCTTCTGCTCGCTTTGGATCTCATTTGCTCTTTTTTTCTAGTTTCTTAGGATGGAGGCTCCAGATATTGATTTGAGACTTTTTTTCTTATAAGCCCTTAGCACTATAAATTTCTAAATAAAGCTTTTGATACATAACTTTTCATTTTCATTCAGTCCAAAATAATTTCTCATTTCCTTTTAATTTCTCTTCAATTCATGAGCTACTGTGAAGTACAGTCTTTAGTTTCCAAATATTTGAATATTTCTGTTATTGATTTCTTCATTGATTCCTTCGTGGTCAATAACATTTTTTGTATGTCTCGAATCCTTTTTAAATGTATTGAGAATTGTTTTATGGTTCAAGAAATGGTCTACCTTGATAAATGTTCCATGTGTAATAAAAAGGAATGCATTAACCAATGGACATAAGACACTGGGGGATAGGGGAGGCCAGGGGATTGTCAAGGGCAGGGAAAAAAGGAGACATATGTAATACTCTTAGTAATACTTTAAGCAACAAAACAATAAAAAAAAACACAGTTTAAATCCTGAAAGAAAAAAAAAGAATGCATATTTTGTTGCTGATGGGGTTGGTGCTCTAAAAAGATCAATGAGGTCAAGCTAATTGATTGTGTTGGTTTCTTCTTCTTCTATGGCCTTAATTATTTTCTGTGTTATTATAGCTATTACTGAGAAAAATCTAATAAAATTGTGGACTACAATCACGGATTTGTCTATTTCTCCCTGAAGTTATGTCATTTCTACTTTATACATTTTGAACTTCTGTTATTAGGTGCACATATGTTTAATATTGTTAGGTCTTTCTGATAAATTGACTACTTTATCATTATTATCTTCTTTATCCATGGTAATAGTCTTTGCTTTGCAATCTACCTTATCTAATATTGCTATTAAGCTATATTTTGATTATCAGCGTTAGCATGATAAATCTTTTCCATCCTTTTTTAAAAATCTATTTGTCTCTTTTTAAAAATCCTCACCCAGGATATATTTATTGTTGATCAGTTGCCTCTCATATGCACCCTAACTGAGGATTGAACCCAAAACCCTGTTTAGTGACCTGACTGGGAATTGAACCTGCAACCTTTTCGGTGCATGGGACAATGCTCTAACCAACTGAACCACCCGGCTTTACATATACTTAATAGGTAAAGTGTGTCTCTTTTACGTAGTATGTAGTTGGTTTTGCTTTTTAATCCTATCTGGCAATTCCTGCCTTTTAGCTGAAGTGTTGAAATCATTTACATCTAAAGTAGTTATTGGTGTATTTAGGTTTAAGTGTATTATATTGCTACTAGTGGCCCGGTGCATGGATTCATGCACATCGAAAGGAAATTAATTAGAAGAAAGATTCACACAGTAATTACGTTACTGCAAAAAAAATTACATTTCAAAATAGTATATATAATATAGGATTATAAAATTAAAACACACGTGCGATTGGTGCCAGCAAGAGCTTTATATGTATCGCGCATGTGTGTGTCAATGTTTACTTTTAAATTGACAGTGCGCATCATATGTATCGGCCAGTCAGTCAGTAGGACGGTCAGATGGATGTATGGTCAGTCATTTAGCTTTTGATATTGATAGATAGATAGATAGATAGATAGATAGATAGATTGATTGATTTTGTAATTGATCTCATCTTTTATTTTCTCCCTTCTTTCTGCTTTCTCTTAGGTAAAGTAGGTATTTTTATGATTTCATTTTATCTCTTTGTTGGCTTATTGGCTATCCTTAGTTGTGCTATTTGTGTTATCATTGTCCATTTCCTTTACCTATGTTATAAATCCCACAATACATGTTTTCATTTTTCTTTAACTAGTCAATTATATTTAAAAGAGGTTTAAAAGTAAGAAAAATCTTACATATTTTCTCATGTAGTCACCATGCCTGATGCAGCTCTCTCCAATACTCTGTCCTACAAACTCCAACTGCCTTGGCCTCCCTAGACTTGGAACTGTCTTTTTAACTCAAGGAGTTTGAATTATTTCTTTTTGCACCATATTCTGAAAATTGTACCCTGGTATACCTGCTTTTCTTTTGTTTCACTGAATATCTGAAACCATGTCTTAAAAATATAAAGGCTCTGGATCATTTTCTTTTCTCCAATGAATATGCTTTTTGCTTCTGCTAAGGTGTTAGGATAAAAACAATTACTTTAATCCAAATAGTGACTCATCTGATTAGATTTCAATATTTTGTAAGACCAGGTCTATTTCTGCGCTAACTCCCTCGGGTATAGTCCTTTCAGGTCCCAGATGAAAGCTTAGGGTGTTTGTCTTAGTCTGGATCCTCCAGAGAAACAGCACTGATTTTTTATATAAAGAGATTTATTATAAGGTTTTGGCTCATGTAATTATGAAGGCTGAGAAGCCCCTTGATCTGCCATCTGCAAGCTGCAGACTCAAGAAAATGATGGTGTAGTTCAGAGGCCCAAAAACCAGACAGCGGATGGAGTAGATGCCAGGCTGAGTCTGAAGGCCTGAAGAACCAAGAGCGCCAAGGACAGGAGAAAATCAAGGTCCCAGCTCAACACGCAGGCAGAGAAATTTCAACCTCTCACTGCCTCTTTGTTCTTTCAGCCTCTCAACAGATTGGATCATGCACACCCACATTAGGAAGGGCCTACTGCTTTACTCAGCTCACCAATTCAAATCTCTTCCAGAAACAACCTCGCAGATACACCCCAAATAATGTTGAACCAGTTATCTGGATATCCTATGGCACACTCAACACATAAAATTAACCATCACAGTGCTTTTCAGCCCTTTTCACCTTGGTGGACTCTACACTCTAACTTCTCTCTCTCCATCACAATAAGACTGCAAGTTGCTCTCATTTGCTCCTTGGCTATTTAGCACCTGCTTTCTGTTTGGTGTTTTTACCTCTCGATCTGCACTACTTATAAATCAGTGAATGACTTGGAAGGAAAATTGCTGAGATTATTGGGCTGATTTCTCTGTGCCTCTTTCTTTCCATGATCATGGCCCCTCATGTCCTGGCCCATTTAGTGTCCTTGAATTCCTCTTCTCCTTCCCCGTCCCAGCCCTATCAGAATGTTCTGCTCAGTTTTTCAGACTCTTTGCAGCTACTTTTTACTTCGGGGATCTTAGCTTCTCCTCAGGTGCTACTTAAAAGATGGCAATTTAAAAATCAATCAATAGCCGGAACCGGTTTGGCTCAGTGGATAGAGCGTCGGCCTGCGGACTCAAGGGTCCCGGGTTCGATTCCGGTCAAGGGCATGTACCTGGGTTGTGGGCACATCCCCAGTGGGAAATGTGCAGGAGGCAGCTGATCGATGTTTCTCTCTCATCGATGTTTCTAACTTTCTATCTCTCTCCCTTCCTCTCTGTGAAAAATCAGTAAAATATGTTTTAAAAAAATCAATCAATAAATAAAAGATGGTAATTAACTGTCTCAAGGGAAAAAGTAACCTAGAATGTAGGACATTTGAGGTTCTGTTCTTTCTGAGGTTTTAGCTCTTGGTTCTAGCTATCTTATAAGTCTTTTATGCCTTCAAATAGATTTTTTTTAAATGTAGCTTTTCTAGATGTCACTTATGGGAGCAATGGTCTACTATTGGGTAGTCCATTGTAGATAGAAGCATATGCTTAATGTCTTGTGATACATTTTAACCTTGAAATATTTTTACTGACAAATCAAGCTCTTTAAAGATAATCTTTAGTTTACAGACACAAATGGCAGTGCAAACAGTATCCTATCTAATAAAAGAGAAACATGGTAATTAGGCGTACATCCGCTACCCTTCCCATTGGCTAATCAGGGCGATATGCAAATTAACTGCCAGCCAAGATGGCGGCCGGCAGCCAGGAAGCTTGAAGTGAACATGAGGCTTGCTTGCTTCAGTGACGGAGGACTCCAATGTTCCCTGCCTGCCTTGCCGGCCTCTGAGCTTGCAGTTTGAAACATTGTAACAAATAGAGAAGCTAAACAAACCCCCAGAAACCTGCTTTCAGCCGGCCGGGATCTCAGAACTGGAGTTATATCTTGTTTCGATTATAGAACCCAAACAAACCAGATACCTGCTTTCAGCAACAGAGGCCTCAGAGCTGGAGCCAGAGCTAAAGGTGGCCCAGAATAAAAACAAAAAAGGAAAAAAGAGCAGTTGGGAGCTTCAGGCACCCGCCAGCCTGAAAACAGCCCTCAGCCCCTCACCCAGACTGGCCAGGCACCCCAGTGGGGAC
>NW_006285042.1:1731136-1742921 GCF_000327345.1 Myotis davidii | reverse complement strand
TGGTGCCCCACCCCCCCCAATCAGTCCTACCCTGAGTGTGACTGGGGTGGCATCGCAACCTCCCAATCCGCCCTGCACTGTGCATGACAGGGGCTGGTGCCCCAACTCCCCAATCAGCCCTGCTCTGAGCCCAACCAGGGGCTACACCTAGGGATTGGGCCTGCCCTCTGCCACCCGGGAGCAGGCCTAAGTCAGCAGGTCGTTATCTCCCGAGGGGTCCCAGACTGCAAGAGGGCACAGGCCGGGCTGAGGGACCCCCCTCCGCCCTGAGTGCACAAATTTTTGTGCATCGGGCCTCTAGTAAGATATAACTATCCTTACTATTAACTTATGACACCATTTAAGATACATTATAGAATCCCTAATTATACAAGAGAAACCTATTATAGGGACTGCTTACTATTATTATTACTCATCAGTGCATATTTGAAAATTAAAAGTTTATGTAAAAGTCTGTTTTAACACAAAGGCTAGGGCTTATTCTGCACATTTATACATGTTCAAACTATTAAGTTTCTCCTTAGAAACTAATTGCATAACTTCTATTCTGGTTTTCTTTTCTTCCTTTAGTTTTCAATCTAGGACATGAAATCCATTTCAAAGCCACTGAGTGAAAACTGCAGCCTGTATTATAGAAGACAATAGCAAAATGTCTGCCACAGGACTTCATCATTCCTTTTCCTCTGCTTAGCTAATGTTTGCATTCTGAACGCAGACTCGCAATGGCGTTTCTACTGTGACTTGGAGATCACAGGTTTCCATTAAATGTCCACAAGCTCACAGGCCCGCTGGTCACACAGCAGCCTTCAGCTGAGGATGTTAAAATCTCATCTACTTCTTGCTATTTTGTCAGCTCACTGTTTATATTTCACTTGCTTGCACTCACCAGCTTCCCTTATTAAGGCTTCTCTGACATGTTCTCCAACCCTGGAGTGCTGGTGAGTCCCACTCCTCTAGTCCGGTGGACTGGACGGAAGTTTTACATTCAAACAAGAGCAAAGCTAAAAATGAAAGCCAAGTAGTCCTGGGAAGCTCATTCCTAATACCAGGTTTGTTAAAATCATTTGTTTAAAGATGTTCGCATCTGTTGCTTGGCACTGATCCTTAAGCTCCAAGACCCCTACCTTCTTAACTAATTATCCTCATGTCAAGTAATCAGTTGGAGCTGATTGAGTATACACTCATAAAAGTCCCCAAATCCCAAATCCCTCAAAATACAAGCAGAACACTGAGATGGAATTGAAGAACTTTTCTCAATCCAACTATTAAAGAAAGGGCATAATGGAAAACATAGCAGATATGGCTTTGTGAGAAAGCACTGTACCAGCCAGCCTGTTGTCCCTGACTCCCTCCCTCGCCCAGCCCCCACAACGATCACACTGCTCCTGCTACAGATGAAGACCATGTATAATTCCACAGCATGGAATAAATGAGCAAGGGGAATTGTCTGGCCAACCAGAAGCAATAAAGACACAATGCAACCAAGATATGCAGGCCCTGCTCCCTGCTGAGCTGATATAATCCACACTTGGCAAGGATGAGTTCTCACTGCAGGGCTCTGCTGCCTAAATACACAGGCTCCCCTGGAGAAAGGCGGTGGGAGAGGGGAGAGAAGGACAAAGGGAGAGAGAGAAACAACTGCTGTAGGGGAGACTCACCGTGAGAATTAAAATTGTAAGTATTCCCTTCCAGAAATGCCAATTTTGGGAATCTTCCTATGAAAGTAAAAACCAAAGTGTACAGGTAAATGTAGAATGTTTATTGTGGCATTATTTGTAGTTCTAAGAAACCTGGAAGAAATCTGAAATATCTATAAATACAGAAATAATGTGAATAATTAAGGAACATCCCACAAAGGACTATAAATTAACTATTAAAAATAATAAATTGAACAGCTATAGGTGTATATTTATATTTAAAATGATGTACATAATACAATAAATCAAGTGAAACAAACCCACATCTGAAACCTATACATTCATGTTGACCAATGTCACCCCAATAAATAAAAAATCCTATATAATAAAAGGCTAATATGGAAATCAACTGAACGGTGGAACAACCGGTCACTATGACATGCACTGACCACCAGGGGGCAGAAGGTCAATGCAGGAGCTTGCCCCTGGTGGTCAATGCGCTCCCACAGGGGGAGTGCCGCTGAGCCAGAAGCCAGGCTCATGGCTGGTGAGTGCAGCAGTGATGGTTGGAGCCTCTCCCGCCTCCATAGCAGCGCTAAGGATGTCCCACTGATGGCCCCCATGGTAAGTGGGCTTAAGCCATCAGTCAGACATCCCCTGAGGGATCCCAGACTGTGAGAGGGTGCAGGCCAGGTTGTGGGAACCACCCCCCCAAAGTGCATGAATTTCATGCACCAGGCCTCTAGTAAATAAATGAAATGAAACAAATAATAGTGTAACTGGTATTATATGACCCCATCTACACATGAAATAAAAAAAAACAACCCTACATATTGCCCTAGCAAGTTTTGCTCAGTGGCTAGAGCATTGGCCTGCAGACTGAAGGGTCCCAGGTTCAATTCCCATCAAGGGCACATGCCCAGGTTTCGGGCTGGATCTCCAGTAGGGGGCGTGCAGGAGGAAAACGATCAATGGTTCTCAATATCATTGATGTTTCTCTCTCTCCCTCTCCCTTCCTCTCTGAAATCAATAAAAATATATTTTAAAAAAATACCTACATATGTCTGTTTCAACATAGAAAAGGAGTGAAGGAATTCACACTGAACTTTTGATAGTGGTTTTGTCAGGAAGATGCAAGGAACAGAAGGTCGAGATTAATAACATTTTTCTTTAGACTTGCTACAAAGAGTATGTATTATTTTCATAATTTAAAAATGTCATAAATTTAAGATATAAAGCCCTAACCGGTTTGGCTCAGTGTATAGAGTGTTGGCCTGCAGACTGAAGGGTCCCGGGTTCGATTCCGGTCAAGGGCAGGTACCCTGGTTGTGGGCACATCCCCAGTAGGGGGTGTGCAGGAGGCAGCTCATCGATGTTTCTCTCTCATCAATGTTTCTAACTATCCTTCTCCTTTCCTCTCTGTAAAAAATCAATAAAATATATTTTTTTAAAAAATTAAGATATAAAAAAGGATTTGAAACTTTAATAGTTACAACTAACATTACAAGTAATGCCAGGCCCCAGCGCTCAGTGGGTGTGCAGTTCTCTGGCATTTGCTTTAAATTGATCCTGGTGGGTAAAGGTAAATAGCAACTTCTGCTCTGGGAGAGAGGTCCTACCTTGGGTCCCTCAACAGAAGCCAATTAAAGCACAGGCTTGACAGTATCTCTGGGAAAAGCTGGTGGTTGTGAAATGAAAACCGCACTTGCCTCTCCACAGCCTCAGTCACAGATGTTCCCAAGGGGCCTGCTGAGCCAGTGAGCAGCCAGCAGAGGCATGGATAAGACCAGAACAGACTTTTGTCTGGGAAAATCCCATTACGCCAACTACTGACAGTGTTTGGTGGCTCCTGTTCCACACTTCAGAGATCAGATGCACAAGGCTGGCCCCGCTATAGCAGGAGTAAACATCAGACTCTGTGGGAAAGACACTGCTGTAGAGGTTTGACGTGCTCTGTGTTAGTATTTTGGTGGCAGACTCTAGGAGGACCCCTGGAAGCTAGCTGTGGGCCCTCCAGTTGTCCATGGATGGCATTTAGACTTTGGAGGTATGACACCTGGCTCAGTATTTCAAATTTGTTTCATGCTAATAAAAGTTTCCAAATCTTGGGGAGGGCAAAAGATACATGATATTCAATAATAATAAAAATAATATGCATAAACTATCTGTCCAATTTTCCCAACACCATTTATTCAATAGACTATCTTTACCTCATTGTATGTTCTTGCCTCCTTTGTCAAATATTAATTAACCATAAGGGCATGGATTTATTTCTGGGCTCTCTCTTCTGTTCCATTGATCTATATGGAACCATACACAAGAACAAAGTCAACATTGACTACATACTTAAATGGTAGCCTCAAAACCATAAAAATCCTAGAAGAAAATATAGTAAAATCTTGGACATTTCTTGTGGCTATTTTTTTTCTGATATATTTCCTCGGGCAAGATAAACAAAAGAAAAAATAAACAAATGCAACTATATTAAACTAAAAAGTTTTTGCTCAGCAAAGGAAATTATCAGTCAAATGAAAAGACAACCCATTGAATGGGAGAATACATTTGCCATTGATACATCCGATAAGAGGTTAATACCCAAAATTTTTAATAAAGAACTTATAAAACTCAACACCAAAACACCCCCAAACAATCCAATTTAAAAATTGGCAAAGGACGTGAATAGACACTTCTCCAAAGAGGACATACAGATGGCTGATAGGCATATGAAAAGAACCTCAACATCACTAATCATCAGAGAAATGCAAATTAAGACCACAATGAGATAACACCTCACACCTGTCAGATTAGCTATCATCAACAAATCAACAAACAACAAGGGTTGGCAAGGATGTGAAGAAAAGGGAACCCCTGTGTTGTTTACACAATGGAATACTATGCAGCTGTTTAAAAAGAAGGAACTCTTACCCTTTGTGACAGTGTGGGTGGATCTGGAGATTATTATGCTAAGCAAAATAAGCCAGTCAGAGAAAGAAAAGTACCATATAATTTCACTTATATGTGGAATCTAATGAACAAAATAAACTAACAAAGTAGAAACAGCCTTATAGGTACAGAGGACAGACTGATAGCTGTCAGAGGTAAGAGGGGTTGGGGAGCTAGGTGAAAAAGGTTAATGGATTAAGCAAAAACAACAACAACAAAAACCTGAATTCATAGACACAGACAACACTATGGTGATTACCAGAGGAGAAAGGGTGTGGGAGGAGGTAGGAGAGAGTAAAGGGGGGTAAATGGTGGTAAACACACAATACAATATATAGATGATGTCTTACAGAATTGTAAACCGGAAACCTATGTAATTTGATTAACCAATGTCACCCCAATAAATTCAATAAAAATAAAAAGTAGGTTTTGATATCCTATATAATAAAAGGCTAATATGCAAATCAACCAAATGGCAAAATGACCGGTCGCTATGACATACACTGACCACCAATGGGCAGACACTCAACGAAGCAGCTGTCCCCTGGTGGTCACTGCACTCTCACAAGGGGAGCGCCGCTCATACAGAAGCTGGGCTTATGGCTGGCGAGCGCAGTGGTGGTGGCAGGGAGTGGGCCTATGCTGTCAGTTGGACATCCCCCGAGGGCTCCCAGACTGAGAGGGAGCAGGCCAGGCTGAGCGACACCCCCCCTGCCCCGCCCCACAAGTGCATGAATTCTGTGCACTGGGCCTGTAGTTTAAAAATAATATGCAAAAACTAGCACTTTGTGAAGAATTTACATTTTTGATCATTAATTCATCTTCCAACATATTTTTCTTCCTGTACAATCCTACTCTCCTTGACCCATTCCTCTTCTCTATCCCTAATTAACCTCTTTAATAGATGATTTACTTAACATTTTCTTGATTATCACAGAAACACTTGCTATATCAATCATGGAAAATATAGGTAAGTTTAATAAAGGGAAGTAGTGATTTGTAATCTAATCCCACTGCTGGTAATATTTTGAAATAGTTTCTTCTTGTCTTTACATTTACCTTTTTTTTATCTTATTGATGAGAGAGGGAGAGAGAGAGAGAGAGAGAGAGAGAGAGAGAGAGAGAGAGAGAGAGAGATTGTTGCCTCCTGGATGTCAGGGATCAAACCACAACCTGAGTATATGCCCTGTACATGTTTTGGTGTGTCAAGCCTGTATTAACATTCCTCAGACTGACAGTGACAGCAGCCTTTATGTCTCCACCCTCCTTTCTCCTCCCAGCTGCCTTGGAAATCAGCAATATTTGCAAGGTAAAGATTCTCATGGGTAGTTATTTGATCTTCTTTCATCCAGTTTTACATTTGCAGATAATTGGGTACCTAAGATCCCAGCAGGTCAAAACTCTCTATCCTTTGCTGTCTTATGCTGCTTCATCTTTACTTGATTTTCTGGATTTATCCTTACAATATCCAAAAGTAGGCAGCCATCACCAGAATCATCGAAGTGTTCGTTTGGAAATGGTGCTCAATTAAGCATGCATTCTGTTCACCTGTTCGGAGGAAATACTACAGCCCCTGGGAGACTCCACTTCACACAGAAAATTAGGACTTAGATTAGAACCAAGGATCATGGTGGTCTGGAGCTTCATCTTTACTTGATTTTCTGGATTTATCCTTAAGCAGGCAGCCATCACCAGAATCATCGAAGTGTCCATTTGGAAAAAGTGCTCAATTAAGCATGCATTCTGTTCACCTGTTCGGAGGAAATACTACAGCCCCTGGGAGACTCCACTTCACACAGAAAATTAGGACTTAGATTAGAACCAAGGATCATGGTGGTCTGGAGCCTTGTCAGACCAGCACGTTCGGCCTTCACCACACCCTCCGTCCAGACCACCCCTTCAGGCCCTTACTATTTCCCTAGTTAGGGCATTCACTTCCAGGTCTCCCCAGTTACCCTTAGAAAATCAGGACGGAGAGCTGCCAGGGATGACTGACAGTTTGACTTTCCAGCCTAGACAGATGGCGATGGGAAGGCCCAGAGCATTCTTTCTGGGATGGCCACGGTCACTCTGGAATAGGTACCCACAGCAGGAAGAGAGTGATTCCAACCAGCAAAGCCCTGGGCAGAAAAAATGAAGTTTCTTGTAGAGGCCCTCCCATACCCTTTCCTGTCCTCACAGCAAGAAATCCCTTCTTCCCATCAGAACTCCAAAGCTTCTGGCTAATCTATACACATGCAAAGCTCCTCACTGCAGCACTGAAGACTGACTTCCCCAGAGCCATCACTCCCACAATGATCTCTTCCGTATTGCAAACTTCATGAAGCATAGATGACTGATAGGCTTACCACCCCTCCCCACTGCCTCCCTGTTTTCATTATGAGTCAAAAAGTAAACATCCCGGGGGGCACTTTTGAATAGGAACCCACCATCTGAAAGGAGAACATATGTGGAAGGGAGCTGGGGAGTCCCATCCATGTTATCAGTCTGCGTGGCCTTAACCCTCTTTGGTCACTGCCCAGGAGCTTAGTCAAAGGGGGTCTGAGTTCTACAGGGATGGTCTGCCAGCCTTCTCTCTTAGTCCTCTGTTGTTTAGCAACCCACGTCTAAAGTGTACTGACCCAGTTAGGGGTTCAGGTGTTAGAGGAGTATTTAGACTCTCTTAACTCCCACAGAGGCAAAGTGGCCATGACAGAGATTGGAGGACGTAGCATACTGCCTATGAATTCAGTTTGACTTGGAGCAATCTGAGTGACATACATCGTTATGGGGTGCAAGAAGGTGACTGATAAGACCTGTTTCTGGCCAATTCCAGGAGTATGATGAATGAATCTGACCCCCCCACCCCCCGCCTTGATTGCCTCCTTTAGAGTAGACTGTACAAAATTTCTAGACTACACTGGACACAGGAGAATATTCTGAAAGCGCCTTGGACATAAGCAGACCTCAAGCCTTTGCCTGAGCTGGATGCACCTCCCAAGCATTGCTCAAAATCTGACCCAATCTCTGGTCAAAAGTTACGTGGTTCCCTACAACAAACAGACTAAAGTTCACACTGCTGTGTCCTTGACCAGCTGGCCTTTATCTCATATTGCAAACCTGCCCTTCCCTGACCCTCCCCACCTCTTCACCTTATTCAAGCCACACCAGCACTTTGACTATGACTCAAATATCTGCTCAAGGTATTCTGTCTTTCATGAAATGCCCTTCCACACTACGCTGCCAAAGAGCCACACCTCCTTCAGAACTTGACTCGAAAGGAACCTCTACCTTAGAGGAAAATAACAATTCTTCTTGAATAGTTAGCTCTCTACCCCCCACCTAGAAACCCTGGCTAGCCTCCAACCCCTTCCCCATATTTTCATAGCTGGTGTGATAACTTAATCATAGCACTCAGCATAGTTGTCTTATATAGACCTTGACTATATCAGTGTAAAAAACCCCCCACAAAAACGGTGTCTTTTACAAGACTGAGTCCATCATTCTTCTATTTGGAATGAATGCATCCCGCTTAATTAGTCGCTCCTCCTTCTAACAAGTTTTCCCACTATCCTCTGGATTCACACCTTCAGGAACACAATATACTAGTAAACAGCCCCTCCCCATTTTTTTCAATCCATTTCCAACAGCATATGCAGCCTTTCTCCTGATCCAGACACTGTGAATGCACATTCTTCTGTGTGCTCATTCTTCCCCATCCCTAGAAAGCAAGGTGCTCTGCAAGGCAGGGCTCAAAAACACGGGATGTCCTTAGGCCACTTCATCTCCCTCTGTCTGGGCACCTCATGATTATGACAAGTATCTCAGAAAACACCTTGAGAAGTCTAGCTGGAGACCAGTGCCCCATGGAAACACATAAATATTTTATCAGTCTCTGAACAAGACTCTTACTCATCAATATTTAAACTCAATAGCATAATGCCCAGTAACTGATAAGAGTCAACTTGTATAGGGGTGGGAAGCTGAGAGGAGGAGGGGAATACAACAGCAATGGCAGCAGGCATTCTACAGTCTCTTTTATGGAGCAGAAAACACTGCAAGTGCACCTGAGGGCTCTCCAATTTGCATGGACACTTGTTTTCTAGAGTGGGAGGCAGGTCAGCACCCACAGAGCTGTCTAGGAAAGGCACTCGCTGGGTTTCAGGCAGGCTGCCACATCAGTCACAGCCCCCATAACCTTGCCGTACTTCTCTCAGCACTGGGGCACAAAGTAGATTTTCAAATAAAGTACACAGGACTCAACATGAGGCAGATCCAGGAAGAATGCTCAGGGCAGCTTTATTCAAAATAGCCCCCAAATGGAAACAACACAAGTTTCCATCGATAAGAAAATGGATAAACACATGGTGGATACTCGTACGATGAAATGCTATCTTGGAATGAAAAAAAAATGAACTGATATACTCAATAACGTGGATGACTCTCACAGACATTATGTTGAGCAAAAAGAATCAAGACACAAAAGTACGCACCATGTGTAAATTCATTTCTCTGATGTTCAGGAATGTAAAACTAATCTATGATAACAGGAGTCATAACAAAAGTTGCTTCTGGATGATGGGAGTGACTAGGAAGGGGCATAGGGAAATTTTGAGATTGAAATTTTTAATATCTTGTTTGGGATGTGAATTTGTCAAAACTGGCCCAGCTTCTAGCAAAGGATTCAGCTTAGAAGTGCTGTGAAGATAAAAGAGGCCACTGATCTCCAGGATCATCATTTACCTATAAAATATTGATTGACTTGAATTACCTAAAGGGACTTCTAGCATTTTGCTAAGGGTTCTGCAACCCTTTGGGAGTCAGTGCCTTGTTTGTGTCATTTATCTAATTAATTCAACAATTATTTATTAATTGCTTACAATATGCCAAACAGGAGCATAGCCATGAATACAACTAAATTTCTTGTTGTTACAGAGCTTATATATAGACAATTTTAAAAAAAACCCACATATATACTATAGAATGCCAAGTAATAAGTGCAATAAAGCAGGTCAGAGAACAGGGAGTGACAAAGGGCTGTTCTGGATCAGGTGATCAGGGGAGGCCTGACCAAAGAGGTCATATTTGAGAAGAGACCTGAATAAATTGAGTAAAGAAGCAAGTAGCTAAGGGGACAGTGTTCAGGCAGAGGGAAGAGTAAGGGAGTGGAGACTGATAGCATATGAGGTCAAACAGGCCAGATCATATAGGGCTTTGATAAGCTCTGGATTTCATTCAAAGTGTGAAGGGAAGCTCTTGGAAAGTGTTAAGTAGGGGAGTGATAGAATCAAGCTGATGTTTAAAGAATGATAGAAAAGAAGGCAATTAAGAGATTTGTCTAAGATTCTTAGGAAAGAGTCAGAAGAATAAGTCCCTATTTCCCCCTCACTATCTTAGTATTCTTCACACATCGAGTCCTTATCCATCTTTGGACACAAGCTCTATCAGGGCCAGATCACATATGTCTGAATTTCAAACTCTAATTTTAATTAACAAGGTTGTGTCTTGAGAGAGTCAGTAGTTTATAAAAAGAGAAGTAGGTTACTTTTCTGTATGTCTAAAATTTTTCATAAGAAAATGTAGATAAAAAGAGGTAGGGCTTTGCAAAAGTTGTCAGCAACTAAATATGAATGCTGTGGTTCTCAACAGCTTTATGCAAAATAAAGGCTGGAATCTGTAGCTAAAGGAAGAACATTCCTTTCAGCTTTCATTTACAACTTCTCTGCCCAAGGCTGTCCACGTCCCATGTCTCCATGGCCTGGCAGAGCCTCAGTGCTCCTTTCCTTTCTCCCTTTGCCCCCAATTACTTTTTGAAAACCTGTAAGGGAGTGGAATAAAATGTGAATGGGAGGGCTCTTTTCAGAGAAGTCCCCAAACTCCCTCAACCCCATTTGGAAATGCCCTTATGGTCAAACAACAGCAACAGAATCTTAAAACCCTCAGCAAGAAACAACTGGTAAGCACCACCTATTGTCCTTCCCAGAGAACTTCTGTCCCTGGATCATTATTCTCCCACTCTTTAGGGAGCTTTCTAGGCTGGAAGTCAGTGGTTCATCCCACCGCACTCTGGGTCTCTCCTAGACCACAATTCTGCTTTCACCAGTTCTCTCCCCCCAAGCTACCATAACTCTGCCTCTGACCAGGCCCAACTCTAGACTTGACTGAGGAGCAGGGGGAAGCTAAAAGCTGGTGGTAGAAGAGAAGGGGGCAATACAGGCAGCACTTCAGAGACCGTAGTGGCCCTGAAGTGGAGTTAGGCTGGCAAAATGGGGACCAGAGAGCCACTGCCACCCCCAAGAGATCCCTAACTCAAGCAAAACCTGCCAAGGATTTTATTCTCCAGACGCAAACTGCCTTACACTGTATACAATCACTTCCTCTGCCACTTATCTGCACACACCCGGCTACTCCAGCTGCAGCAAAGGAAGAAGCTACTGTTTTGCAAGCCTGGCTCCTGCCCAGCCTTAGGTAAGCCTTCTGTGCTGCATTTCATCGCTGGTTCAGAAAACTTCATTTTCCTCTGCAGGCCTGGCTGCCTAATACATCTGTCTCAACCATGTTTCCATCTTTTAATACTGAACATCTTCCACTTTTATGTAGGGATGCGATCATTTAATGTTATCCTCCATGGTTGAAAGGACTCCATCGGGAAAGACATTTCATTATAGGGTAGGGCATAATTTACCTATTATTCATGCACGCACTTACCTACAAGAGTAACAAAGGGAAGAGTAAGAGCATCATGCCATGACTTCACTCACCACAGATTTCAATTCTGAAATGTTAACAACAGAACTCGATACTACAGAGAAACCTCCAAGTCGTATTCCTCAGGCGTGCATGCACACCTAGATAGACACCATTCAAACATCGCGTTCTAACAGGTGGCCCCTAGTTCCTGAGAGAGCTAAGTTGGCAACTGGTGCTTGCCAGGTACAAGGATGCAGCAGCTCCCGGGCGATCCTCAGCCCAGAACTAGGCAGTTCCACAGACCACAGTGCAATAAAACTTTCTGCAGTCAGGACTTCACAGCCCCGGACAGGGAGCCCCTCCTATCTGCCCCCTGCACCTCGGGGTTAACGTGCCCCGGCAAGGCAGACTGGGGACAAGTTCAAGGGCGCGCTGCTCACCTCGCCAGGTCCCCGACCGCCGAGAAGCGTCAAACTCACACTGCCCGGGTCTCTCGTGGGCTCGTGGGGCTGAAAGAGACCGGCAAGGGCGTGGGC
>NW_006285042.1:1729997-1731000 GCF_000327345.1 Myotis davidii | reverse complement strand
CGGCTGCCTCGGGAGCTGGCCCGGCGGCCCGGGAGCCTCAGGCTCGGGTCCCCAACAGGCCAGTAACAAAGCTGGAAGGATTCCATGCCAATATTCATTTTTTATTTCTAGGGTGGGGTTCCCAATTAGCGTTTTTATTTTTATACGGTCTGGGTTTTCCAAATTCTTTACGTTGAGTTTGTACTTTTATAATCAGAAAGATGAGCACGTTACTTTTCCCAGGAATGCTAACAGGCAGCCACAAACAGATGTCCACTCATCAGAAGTATGCCTGAACCTTTAAGACATCCTGAAGAAGTTATATAGGGTGAGAGATCTGGACAGGGTCTTGGGAACCTATTTAGACTTGTGTGTTTTCACTTACTTTTCCCTGGTTGGGAAATCCCACTTTTTACTACTGTCTTGAGGAAACTCTTGGCCTGTGAGGGGGTAAGGGAGGAAAGCCAGGTGGGGCCACTCACAGTCCAACAGGACAGTAGTAATATTGGATATTTTAGGCAGAATGTTACCCAAAAGAATTCTTCTCACAGGTTCAACTGAGGGGGGAAATAAGAGGAAGAAAGGACAGCCTGGGGTTGCCTCAAGGCAGTGAACAAAAAGCTAGCTTTACCAAGAGCAAGAATTATGTCTACGACTTTTTGCAGAGCTCTCATTCTATATAGGCAACCCCTTTCGTTGGAACAATGAACCGAGGGGGCGGATTTAATCCTCCTGAGTAGGGTTGCCGTCCTTCAGGTTTGTGGGTTCATCTGTTCCTTAGGACAGCTGACTGCAGAGACCTGACATGTTAGCAACCGAACTGGATACTATAGAGACACTCAAGTCAAGATTCTGACTTCAGATCTTCAGTTCTGTGGTTCTGGATTTAGGATTCATTCTTTTGATATCTGTGATCTTCTGATCTCTCGGAATTTCTCTACGGATTCTTAGCCCATTATTCACACCATTCCTCTATATTCTGCAAGCTAGTGGAATCTTTCTTTTTGTTTTTTTAAAATAAATA
>NW_006285042.1:1724445-1729865 GCF_000327345.1 Myotis davidii | reverse complement strand
ATATATATTTACAAAGAGGAAGGTTAGAGAGGGTTAGAGAGTTAGAAACATCGATGAGAGAGAAACGTCGATCAGCTGCCTCCTGCACACTCCCTACTGGGGATGTGCCTGCAACCAAGGTACATGCCCTTGACTGGAATGGAACCTGGGACCCTTCAGTCTGCAGCCAACACTCTATCCACGGAGCCAAACCTGTTAGGGCATGGAATTTTTCATTCAGTGTGGTTCTCACCTCCAATCCCAGTGTTCTCTTTCTCAGATTGAAGTACCCGCTACTTCAGTTGCCAGGCACAGAAAGTTTTCCATCTTCCACCAAGGCATGCCCTATTTACCTTAGACATGTTTCTGGAATCTTTCCCCTCTGCATTCCCACATTGCTGCTCTTGTAAGACTTTGATTACTCTCGGCAGAACCATTTTATTAGTTTCCTAATTGGTTTTCTTGTCTCTCCCCACCCCCAACACAGACCTAAGAATGTCACTCTCCTGACAGAACCAACAAAACATTCCCTCTACCCCCTGCACATAAACCTGCAGAGCTCCCCTCTGCAATTAGGATACAGTCTAAACTACTTTCACAGTTGGGAAACAGCTTACCTGTCCAACCTCTGTCCATTCAACACCCGTGTTCCAATTATACTGAGCCAGGCCCATTGCTGTTCTTTGAATACACCTTGGCTTTCAGATGCCCTTGTTTATTTTGCTCACTCTGTTTCCTTATCCTGGATTTCTCTTTATCCCATTCTTTACCTGTTGAATTGCTCCCAAGCCTGCAAGACACAACTCAAATGTCTTCTTTAATGAAATTCTTCCAGATCTTCTGAGTCAGATCTGTGAGATCAATTAATACCTCCTTCCCAGCACTGTGTTTCTGTTACTACACTCACTACATTTGGTATATGTTACAGCTGGTTGTGTCCTCTTGTGTCCCACTAACTGTGAGAGCCTGCCAAGCTGGGTGTGTCTGACTTATCTTCACCCCCCCGGGCAAAGTATAAGGAAGAAAGTAGATCCCCACACCTGAAATAGCCACTGTAAATGTTTTAGTAATCATATTTTCTCACATCTCTTTATGCACATGTCCATCCATATATGCACACGTGCAATCATGCATGCTGTTTTCTTTTGGACACCCTATTTTCTAGTCCTGTCTTTTCTTACTTCATTCTACACTTACTATTCTCCCTCACTATTTAAAAAGTTAAATATATATATATATATAATTTTAGAGGCCCGGTACACGAATTCATGCACCACTGGGGTCCTTTGTCCTGACCTGCAGAATTGGGCCAAAACTGGCTCAATTAATAGATTGCCTTCTAAAAGACTGTAACAATTTGCTTTGCATAATTTTAGCCATTCTGATAAGTAAATAGTGGTTGTTGTTCCTTTAATTTGTATTTCACTGACTACTAGTGAAGCTACTCATGTTCTCTCTCTTTCTCTTTTGGCTTTTCTGTTCTGCAAATTGCCTATTTGGATACATAATTAATTTTTCTTTTATAATCACAATTCTGGTTACCTTGGGAAAATGCCTACTGTTGTCTTTCTCATGCAATTCTAGAGATCTGCCAATCATGAAACCCCACTTTTCTGACCACAGTAGTGGGCATGACCCATACTAGGACAAATTCCTGTCCCAGGAACTTAAATCTTGATTTTTAGGTGAGCAGTGTCTTAAATAATTATCCTGAATACCAGCCCTTAAAATCCTAAGATCTACCCTGTTGCTTTTACATATTTTCACACATTTTTAAGTGATTGCTCTGGGTGTTATAATTAACATCTAAACTTAAAATAATATAATTTAAAGTAATATCAACTTAATTTGTATAGCATATGAAATTTTTGCTTCAAAAAAGCTTCATTCCATCCTCTGCCTTTTGTGCTATTATTTACACACACACACACACACACACACACACACACATATATATATGTTACTTGTATTATTTTATACATTATAAGCCCATCAACAGTTTTATAATTGATTGTTGTTTAATGCAGTTGTCTTTGAAATTGGGTAGAAGAGTTATAAATGAAAAATGCATTTATACTGTCATATATTTACCTATGTAGTTATGTTCCTTTATGTGGACTCCAGCTACTGTCTAGCATTCTTTTATTTCAGCTTGAAGGACTCCCTTTACCATGTCTGCTAGCCACATACTCTCTCTTTTCTGTTTTCTTGTAATAACTGAATTTCTCCATTTTTGAAGGACAGTTCTGTAGATATAGAATTCTTGGTTGATAGTATTTTCCTTTCAGCACTTTGAATATGTCATCCCACTGCCTTCTGACCTCCATAGTTTCTGATGGAAAGTCAGCCATTAATCTTATTGAGGATTCCTTGTATGTGAAGAGCCATTTTTCTCTTGCTGATGGAGCATCTTTTGGTTTTCTATAGTTTGACTATGATTTGTTCAGGTATGGATCTCTTTGTGCTTATTGTACTTAAAATGTTTGGAGCTTCTTATATGTGTAAATAAATACTTTTCATCAAATTTGGGGTGTCTTTAGCCATTATTACTTCAAATATTATTTTTTCTCTTTTCTCTCTATTGTCTCCTTCTGAGACTCACATTGTATCTATGTTGGTACACTCGATGTTGTTGCACAAGTTGTTGAAGCTTTGCTTATTTTATTTTTTCTTCTTTCTGTTTTTTAGACTAGATTATCTTAATTGACCTATCTTGAAGTTTTCTGGTTCTTTCTTCTACGTATTAAAGCTCCTCTAGTAAATTTGTCATTTCAGTCATTGTAATTTTCAACTCCAGAATTTATATTTGGTCCATTTTTATAATTTCTGTCTCTTTATTGATATTCTGTATTTTGTGAGACATCCTTCTCATTCTTTTTTTTTTAGTTCTTTACACATGATTCCCCTTCATTATTTGAAGATATTTATAATTCCTGACTTGAACACTTCATCTAGTAAGTCCAAAATCTAGGTTTCCTCAGAGACAATTTCTATTGAATACTTTTGTTTCTCCCTATGTAGTGGCCATTCTTTCCTATTCCTTTGTGTGTACCTCATATATTTTTGTTGAAAAAAAAAAAGGGAACTTTAAATTATATAATGTAACAACTCTGTAAATCAGATTTCCCCCACCTACCTCAAAATTTGTTGTTTCTTTTTGTTATTTTTGTTGTTGTATCTGCTGCTATTGTTTGCTTGTTTAGTGACTTTCCTGGAATTATTTTGTGAAGTTTGTGATCTTTGTTTTCTGCAGCACTGAAGTGCCTGCTAAGTTTGCTGAGTAGTCAGCTAATCATTGAACAGAGATTTCCTTAACTGCCTTGAACCAATAGGTTTCTTATTCTTTGCCAAGGAGGTGTGTGTGTGTGTGTGTGTGTGTGTTGGGACAATACTTCACATCTTGCTTTTCAGAGCCTCCAGATCAGACAGAGTTGAGAGATTTTTGGTTATTAAGAAAGCACTGCATGTGCACATTGCTTTCTAGATCTCCAGAAACATTTTGGAGCTTTCATTTAAGTTTTTTTGAAAGCCTCTTGTTTGTCCCAACTGGTATTGCTGCCTCAGGCAGCTGTGATGTTAAAAAATTGTCGCTGATTGGTTTTGACAAACACCCTGGGGATAGAGGCTTTCTCAGTGACCAAGCTCTGAGGTCAAATAAAGATAAACCTCTTGAATAGGACTTTTCTAGGGAGTTGCCAGATGGTCAAATAATGACAATTCTCTTGGGACTTTTTGGGGGACTCCAAATCCATTATGCTCCCTCCAGTGGCTGCTAGATTACTGTTTTCCACAGCTATCATAGTTATGTAGCTGTTGGTTTTTCAGACTACTGCAGAACTGGGGTAAAACAGATATTAATAGGGCATGTTAAAATGCCAAAAAAGCTTGGTGTTTTTATTGAGATTCAGCCACTTCATTTGAGTAAATGCTCCTCAAATTCCTACAGGTTTTTGATCAATTTCCACAGTTCTGAAAAAGTTGATTTTGATCCCCCCCGGTGTTCTTGTTGCTTTTATAAAGGTGTGGATTTTGGAGATACTTGCTCTGCTATTCTGGAAGGTCCTAACTCTGCTATTTCCTTTTTAGTTAACTAAGTATTTTTATTGTTTTGTCACTATTTTGAGGTGAATATTTTCCCCATACAGAGTTGACTTATATAGAAAAAACTCTTATACAGAGCCACATTATCCAATTTATTTTCATTATGTTTTTTTAAAAATCTAGATAATCATATTATTAAAAATAAATAATTTTTCCAGTATTTATAACAATTACATTTTTCTCATTTTATTAAATTTTCCAGAATCTATAAAGCAATGATCAATAACAATGATGTGGAAAATTTCCTGTCTTATGACTGATTTTAACAGCAATGGCCTAATGGTTTCCATGTTTACAATAATGTATGCTGCTTCTAATTAAATAATTTTATTACATTTAATTTTTTCAACAATGAATGTTGAATTGAATTGAGCTCCTGGTTCACAGAGTTTTGCAAAGCTTTTAAATTTAGGTCTTAACATTACTCTGGGCTATTACTTGAAGGTAACTTGTGAAGTGTCTCATAACCTTGAATTACGTAGGCAGTCAGATGAATTATAAATTGAGATATTACTATAGGAAACTTGAAGGAGGCTAGAGAATATACCCATGCATGTTTTAGCAGAAACTTTCTGAAGATAAAATTTCTACCTGAATTGTTTGTGACATTAATTGTTTGTGACTTAAGATAGGGAATCCAAGGCACATGATAAGGAAGGGAATCCCTGTGTCAGGCTGGCACGTGTGATGTTCTGGGATAGGGAGAGCTATTATTCTTGCTGTAGAGTCTCTCATTTATTATCTGAAACCCAGGACAATCAATTAATGGAATGGATTAACACTGGAACTCTTAATTCCTAAAGATGGCCCCTTCCTATAACCCATGTTAACCCTTCTCATGAAAAAGGTAACCTCTATTCTTTACCCTCTTGGCTCCTCATCTTGATTCCCTTTTCATTTTGTTCCATTTGGAATTTAAAATAAAATTCCAGAATTTTTGCTTTGAAATTGACCTAAAAACCACTGAATCCCCAGGCCTCCCACTCATTAACCAAATAGTAGCATCAGGCATTGAGATTCAGTACCCACCTCAGAATCCTGAGATGCTCTCTGCCTCGCCTCAAAATTACATCCAAAGGTTGGCTCCAGCTTCTACTGGTACCTAGAAGGCTGGAGGTAGTTTATGAATGGTACATTTAAAAAGTGGACTGGCCGAAACCGGTTTGGCTCAGTGGATAGAGTGTTGGCCTGCGGACTGAAGGGTCCCAGGTTCGATTCTGGTCAAGGGCATGTTCCTTGGTTGCGGGCACATTCCCAGTGGGAGATGTGCAGGAGGCAGCTGATCGATGTGTCTCTCTCATCGATGTTTCTAGCTCTCTATCTCTCTCCCTTCCTCTCTG
>NW_006285042.1:1720943-1722897 GCF_000327345.1 Myotis davidii | reverse complement strand
CTGGATGTGCCCTCTCTGACCTCTGGGTTTCCTGGCTCCTGGATCTCTAGGGAGGTGCGAATCTAGCCTTTGCCTGAGGCTCTCCAGCAAAAGCCTCCCTGTAGGGCTTGGGCCGGGCAGGCCCCATGGGATCAACAAGGCGGGGCTAGCAGTTATGGCTGCTCTCAGTCCTGCTCTCAGAGGCTCTGCTTCTCAGTGTCCCAGTAATCGCTGCAAGCCCCTCGGAGAGAAAGCTGCCCTTGAGTTCCGACCACTGCCAGACAGTCCCGCTTCTCCCGTATGAGTCTGGGTCCCTAGAGACTCGCCCAGAACTGGAGCTCAGAGCCTGAGATTCCCTCCCAATTGAAAACGACACCTGCGCCCTCAGCCGCCAGCCTGCTCCGCATGCACCTCTGCACCTTAGTATTTTACTCCCATACTGCGCCTCCTCTGAGTCCCAGTATGCTTTTCTCTTTCCTTCTAGTTGTAGAATTTCCACTCAGCCAGCCTTCCTGTGGTTCTGGATGATGCCCGTTCCGTCTTTTAGTTGTATTTTTGAAGTGATTGTTAGAGGCAGCAAACTCTGGTGTTTACCTATGCCGCCATCTTGGTTTCTCCTGGCATTCATTCTTTTATTATTATATTTTCACAAAAATTTATCAAGTATAGGAGATACCAACCTCTTCCTCTCTGTATTTTCTTACCTTCCTCCAAAATATAGTTTTTCTGTTTTCTCAGAAGTGTTAAGGAAAGAGCAGCAATCCTTTTTACTACCACCTCCCACTTGTTTCTTTGGCGAGGTAGAATGGTTTATATGATTGCTATTTTATAAAAAGAATTATTGCATTCATTTGGCCAAGTCCCTCCTTGACTTTCTTTTGGAATAATGTTGCCACAGGAGATGTGCATTCTTTTCTTCTTTGTATTGTAGATTAGTTGGAGCAGACCCTGCTTGTGGTTGTACAAGTTCTGCCTATAATTAACTTCAATTTGGGAAGAGGGATTGTGCACTCAGCCAGCCTTCCTGTGGTTCTGGATGAGGGATTGTAAAAGTGACTTTGACCTCTAATACAGGCTGTGTTCTCCAATATAGCATTACAATAAAAAGCTGGTATTTGTATTATCATCTGACTTCTGGATTGATATTTCTACAGTCCGGAACTCGGAGGCAATAGGGTTGTGATTCTCACTCTCAAACTTCAATTTTTGGTGTTCTTCGTCGTTAGGAAGTTAAAGAATTATATGCATGGTCACTGACTTTGACCTAGTCTTTAAAGGGTGGCATCTCAAAGGGCAGAGGTAGGAAGATATTCCAGGGAAGAGGAAATGAGCATAAGCTTGGAGGCAGAAATCAGAGCAAGCAGTCCATATTGATAAAGCTGGATGGGTCTTTCAGGAGAGCAATGGGAAATAACTAGACAGGTATATTGGAACTAGATTGTGTGTTTTCCTCATTACTGGCCTAATCAGAGGCAATAGTGCCTGATGGTTAAGAGTCAGTGACCCTGGGTAAAAAGAAAGAGGGGGGGATGGAGGGAAGTTTCTCAATAGATGCTAAACTCCTTAAGAGAAGAAAAATATTCTATATTCTTCCCTCTTTAAACTTACTCAGTATTCAATTACTGACTGACAAAGACTGTAGAGATATTCTACTTTAACTTTTTCATTTTAAAAATGAAGAAAGAAGCTCATAGACATGAAGTGAATATTCATATGAACACTAGGAGCATATCTGAAAAACTTAAAAATGATGTCAATATGTCCTGGCCAGTGTTCTCAGTGGTTAGAGCATTGGCCCACATACCTGAAGGGTCATGGGTTTGATTCCTGGTCGAGGGCACTTAATTGGGTTGCAGATTCGATCCTGCATAGGGTGCGTGCAGGAGGCAACCAATCAATGTATCTCTTTCACATCGAAGTCTCTCTCTCTCTCCCTCTCTCTCGCTCTCGCTCTCTCTCTCTCTGTCTCTCTCCC
>NW_006285042.1:1718303-1720893 GCF_000327345.1 Myotis davidii | reverse complement strand
CTCCCACCCTCCCACCCTCCCTCTCTCCTTCCTTTCTACTCTAAAATCAATGGAAATATACCCTCTGGTGAGGATTAACAAACAACAAAAATAATGTTAATGTGGAAAATTCATCCCAAGAAATAAAAGCAGAAATAGCATCATCTTTGAATGAGAAAGGCAGATATACTCTAGAATTTCAATAACACAATAGGTAATGAGCTGTTTCAGAAACACAAACTAAACAATATCTTACAAAGTGAGTGGGAAGTTTCCTACTCCTTACATGTGTGGACACTGGTCTTTGTGAACCAGAGGTATTGAGTCACAGTCATTAGTAGATTATTGTTAGCTTATATATTTTTTTCATGTTACAGTCATGCACCAAAATGACTCTAAGGTTACCTTTCAATCCTCAGCAAGCCTTTAAAAGGTAAGAGACATCTTTTGTTGGTGCCTGCTAAGATGATGGGAGGTCATTGGAAAGGGTTACCATTATGAGTCTTTGTAGGGAACCTGCCTCATAGGCCTCACTTGTCAGACAGTGAGTTCCACGGGACAGGCAGGAACAAGATACAGAGGGGAACACCTGTGGGAAACAGAAGTAAACATTATATTAAGAATAATTAAATTAATAAAATGGACATTCTCCAACCCACTTCATCACCGAATCTATAATGCGCTGTGGCCAGAGGGAGAGTTTTAATGAGCACCAGACAGCCCGAAACTAGGTGTCCAGAATCCAGCACAGTTGATGCAAATTGCCAGTCCTTTGAGGTTGGGAAGCTTGCTGGTTGTCTAGACCTTCTTATGGATGGAAGTTGAGACGGGCTCAGCCTATAGTGCTCTTAAGAAAATGTCTTTTTTGCTTTAAAAAAAAGTATATTTATTCAAGTAGCATACAATTCACCCATTTAAACTTTACAACTCAGCAGTTTTCAGTACTTTCAAAGATACCTGCAACCATCACCACAGTCAATTTTAAGGTAATTTTATTTCCTCAAGAAACCTCAGCCAGTGAGAATAAAATGTAGAATTACATATGATCCAGCAATTCCAATCTTGTGTATATACCATAACAAATTGAAAGCAGGGACTCAAACAGGTATTTCTATATTTGTGTCTGTACCAGCATTATCTGCAGCAGGCAAAAAAAAAAAAAAAGGTGAAAGCAATCAAAGTGTCCTTCACTGGATGAATGGAAAAACAAAATATGGTATATACATATAATGGAATATTAATTATCCAGTCTTAAAAAGGAATGAAAGTCTAACTCAGTGATGGCGAACCTATGACACTCGTGTCAGAGGTGACACGTGAACTCATTTTTTTGGTTGATTTTTCTTTGTTACATGGCGTTTAAATATATAAAATAAATATCAAAAATATAAGTCTTTGTTTTACTATGGTTGCAAATATCAAAAAATTTCTATATGTGACACAGCACCAGAGTTGTTAGGGTTTTTCAAAATGCTGACATGCCGAGTTCAAAAGGTTCGCCATCACTGGTCTAACTCATGGATGAACCTTGAAAACATTATGCTAAGTTAAATAAGACATTCACCAATGACAAATATTGTATAATTCCATTTATATGAGGGACCTAGAGTAGTCAAATTCATACTGAGAGAAGTAGAATGATGTTTGCCCAGGGTTGGAGGGAGGGGTGGGAAAAATGGGGAGTTATTTTTTAATGGGTGCAGAGTTTCAGTGGGGGAAGATGAAGAAGTTCTGGAGCAGGATAGTCATGATAGTTGCACAAGAAATGTGAATGTGCCCAGCTGGTGTGTTTTAGTGGTTGAGTGTCGACCTATGAGTATGAACAAGGAGGTCATTGTTCAATTCCCGGTCAGGGCACAGGCTGAAGTTGCGGGCTCCATCCTCAGTGTGGGGCGTGCAGGAGGCAGCTGATCAATGATTCTTTCTCATCATTGATGCTTCTATCTTTTTCCCCTCTTCCTTCCTCTCTGAAATCAATAAAAAAATATATTTTTTAAAAATGAGAATGTGCTTGATGCTACAGAACTATACACGTAATAATGGTTCAATTAGTAAATTTTGTTACATATATATTACCATATTTTTTAAAAATATATTTTTATTGACTGGAATCAAACCTGGGACCCTTCAGCCTCTATCCACTGAGCTAAACCAGTTAGGGCACCATATTTTTTTTAAAAGAGGGGGTATCATTTTTAGGCCCTTGGGAAGAAAGATCCTTTCTTGCCTAGCTCCAACACAACTGAAGGTCACCGTGCAGAAAGGGTGTGGACTGCGGAGGCAGACCGGCTTCTTGCCTCCACTTGCAAGCCATGTGACCAACACACTCTACTTGTTCTCTGCTTCCTCATCTTGAAAATGGAAATAATAAAGCAGCGGCTCAGATATTGTGGAGCTTTCTTGAAATCTAACATCCTGTTAGACCACTGTAGAGTATATTCTCCAGTATATACTGGAGAGTATAAAATGGCATTAAACATAAATATATATATGTGTGTGTATATATATATATATATATATACATATTTCAGAGAGGAAGGGGGAGAGAGAGATAGAAACATCAGTAATGAGAGAGACTCAATGATTGGCTGCCCCCCAACCACCACACTGG
>NW_006285042.1:1711229-1717397 GCF_000327345.1 Myotis davidii | reverse complement strand
GGCTCCCAGTATGTGAGAGGGGGCAGGCTGGGCTGAGGGACACTCCCCCCCACACACCCCCAGTGCACGAATTTTGTGCACCGGGCCCCTAGTATGTATGTATGTATGTGTGTATGTATATGTATATGTTTTTAAAAAAAGAAAACCCCATATTCTTTAGCTATCACCCCTCCCCCCAATTCTCACTCCCCCTTCCTACTACTGCCCTAATCAACCGATAACCTACTTTCTCTACATGTAGATTACCCTATTCTGGGCTTTTGTATAAATACAAGTATATAATCTGTGATCTTTTGTGAATGGACTTTTTTTTTGCTTTGAACTAAGCTTCCTCTGCCTGTGTGAAGCTGCATTTCCATAGTGGGGAACATAGGGGCTGTGGGCAACCCTGGGCAGGGCCAATGAAAACTAAATGAAAGTCCTAAAATTTAAAGCAGTTTTAATTTTTCTTATTATGAAGTAATATATTTATTTTAAAAATCTCAAAGAATATTGAATAGCAAAAATAACAAAATAAAATACAGCTCTAATCTCACTACCCAGAAATAACCACTGTCATCATTTCGAGAAATGTTCTTTCAGGTTTTTTTGCTATGCATATTACATTCTCATATACACATATATTAAATGTGCTTTTTAAATATTTTTTTTCTGTTTATAAAAGATACTAGAGGCCTGGTGCATGAAATTTGTGCACTGAGGGGGGGTGTCCCTCAGCCCAGCCTGCACCCTCTCCAATCTGGGACCCCACAGGGGATATCTGACTGCCGGCAGTCGGACATCCCTCTCACAATCTGGAACCAATGGCTCCTAACCAGGGGTTGAGAAGTGGAGGTAGGAAAGAGAATATGTTTATCAGGATTTTCCCAGCAATCTCTAAGTTCTAGTTCATTAGTGAGTCTATTGATGAGTATTGTGTTGAGTGTCTGTGACTTTCTAATTTAAGCTGATGGGAATGTCATTGCTCTTCATTCCACTTTCTAGTCCAATAAGCCTTTTTTTTTTTTTAATATATTTTATTGATTTTTTACAGAGAGGAAGAGAGAGGGACAGAGTGTCAGAAACATCGATGAGAGAGAAACATCGATCCGTTGCCTCCTGCACACTCCCTGTTGGGGATGTGCCCACAACCAAGGCACATGCCCTTGACCGGAATCAAACCTGGGACCTTTGAGTCTGCAGGCTGACGCTCTATCCACTGAGCCAAACCGGCTAGGACAAATTTAGTGTAACTTCTAAAATTTCACTGAAATGATACAATCAAGATATTTATACTTGTTTCTTTTTGCCAGTATTTCCTAAAAGTTGAGTTTTGGGGTCAAAGGGTATGAAAATACACTATTGTATAACCTGCCTTTAAAAAAACAATAACCTATTAATACATTGTGAACTTCTTTTCAAATAATTAAACATTTAGTTGCCTAATATTATAATCTATTAATGTATTAAAATTTATTTTCCCAATGTCTTACCATTAGCAATTGAGTTATTTCTACATTTTTCTCTACTATAAAAAAATTTTCGATAAACATTACTTTAGCTAAATCCATTTCATGCAAGCTTAAAATGTCAAGATATAGAATTGCTCATTTAATGTGCCCATACACATTAAAAATAATGTTTATGGGTTTTTTTATTACAAAAATAATACCTGTTCATCGTAGATTAGAAAATACAGATAGATAAGAAAATTAATGCATAACCTCACCACCCAGAGGTAACCCTTGGTAATGTTGTGGAAGTAACAGCTGGTAACTATTTTGTTTGCATACTTCTTTTTACATGAATGCAAATATAGAGAACATTCTGCTTTGAACCATCTATAATGGGCAACTTTTCATTTATCTCCACTGTCATTTTTAATATCTAAAATTATTATATCTTATAGATGCAAAATGTTTTGATATAATCCTCATTGCTGGGCATTTAGGTTGTTAATGTACATATTTTGAAACCTTTTCAGGTGGATGTAGTACACATAGGGGAAATCATCTACTGTCAAAGAGCCCTGAACAAAAGCGCCGGCCTCTTTATGGCCCCGTGGGCCAGGGGCGGGAGAGGGAAAGAAGGCTGAGTAGTAGAAAAGTACTGAGTGGAAGTAGAGAAAAGTGTAACGTATTGGCAGTGCAAGTCTGCTGTGGGAGGGGTGCTTCTCCCCATGAGGACTGCCAGGCAAAACCTCGTAATTTCTTATGACCGAGTCTGAAATATTACACATAGGATATTGGCCTGGAGCTGGACTCTTCAATTAATAATGACGAACTTCCAAAACGTGTATACAGTGCCCTTTTCCACCCAAGTGTGTGAGAGTGGCAGTAGAAACAGCAGTTTGTCAGCGGCCCAGTAGGGAGGAGTGAAATGATTTCCTTTGAGGTGTATAGACTGACGTCTGAGTTTGGGACAAAGAGTTCCAGCATGGCTGGACAACTGAATGAGTCCCAGAGAACCCTAAGCAGAATCTGATGTACTGGGCCCCCCACTTTTGGGAGATGAGACTGTATCATCTCCATTGTCCACTCAGCTGAGGGCTCTACTATTAGAGTGAAACCTAAGCACATATTGTGTGAATGTTTAGCTGTACTCCATGACCTCAGAAAGATATGACAAATCCTCTGAATTTTTATTTTTCCCTAAGAAAGACTCTATGTTGGTTCATCCCTCTTCAATTTCCTCTAAATCCTTTTTCAACTTGCATGGTCTCATCGAGGAATGGATTCTCTCAGTCCCTAACCTACTGTGTATACTGCTTGCTTATTAAATTTTCCTGTTTCACAATTTACATACTTTGCGATTTAATGGAGAGTCAGCACTCTCTGGTTACCTCATCCACACTCTTCATTATTTCATAAACTTTTATCACATCTCCTTTCAGAACGATTGCAAGGAATGTTATGAAAGGCTTAGGCAAACCAGGAATTTCCATATGCTGTATGTGGTGTTACTTTTCGGGGAGTAATTTATAAGTAGCTAAATGCATATAACAAGAAATTGAGAGGGACATTTTCTGTTTCTAAATTGCATTTAAACCCAAAGGTGATCCACAAGACACGAGGAAACAAAAAACAAAAAAACTAGATATGTATACAGTTCCAGGAGAGCCATCAACTGGTCGCCTTGAAGGAAACAGCACTGGCACTGCTACTAGCAAGACCACCCAACCAAAATGCCGAGTTAAATTAAGAAGACTGGAAGGAACAGGAGGAATGCTGGTCCCTGGTCCCGTGAGAAAAGACAGCAGTGATCACTCTGAGAGGCTTTTCTCTTCTCCTTTGGGGAAGAGAATGAGGGATGCTTTCCTGTCCTTGGATCCAAGTGAATGGGGTGCCAAGAGGATCATTAACAACGATTAGGGCTGCCAGCAAGAAAGGGAGATAGACATTTCCTTTCCTAAGAGAGGTCTGCTCAGGCATGGACAGGTTTACTAGTATCTTTCCCTGGGTGCCTACCTGACATGGAAGAAAGAGTTGGATAAAGTACACAGTGGCTAGCTTTCCATGATCTTGTGTGGCAAGGACACGTGGTTGTCCTATGGATTGAGAGGACCCTGCGGAAGGTGTCTGGGCCTGAATTATCTTGCAGTACTCCATCCAAGAAGGTTACCCATTCAAGGAGCAACAACTGTGAAGTGAAGGACCCCAGCCGTCCAATGGGGGGAAGTAAGGTAGCGAGTGGAAGAGGCTGAGTCAGAACTGTATCATCCACGTGGGGGAACTACAACAGAGAGGGAGGCCTCACGAAGAACTCAAAATCTTGATGCCTGCCAGCAAATAACATCAACCACCTGCCCGAATTAGCCAGAGAAGCAGCATGGCCCACAGAGATGTTTCAAGTCAAGATATTTGGCTTTCCCGTCATCTCCATTCCTCCTCCGTTTCATTTGCTGAAGGAACCCTTCCAAGTCTCTCCAGGGAAGGGGAAAGCTTTGAATCAGCTTTGAAGTTTTAAATGGATCGGCAAGTTATGGAAATTGCTCAAGACATGCTTAAGAGCCCAACGGGTATTTAACATAACATAGTTGAAAGTGATGATTGGAAAAACAATACCACTACACATTGCTTATTCTTTACCAAGAGAATCTTTAAAAATAAACCAGCTTCATGCACATCTGCTTTGATCCTGCAATTCCCCGGACTTCAAATGTAGTAGCTAATGTACGACAAGTTCTATATTCAAGGATAGTCATTGTAATACCATCTGTATTAGCAAAACAATAGTAACAACAAAATAATAGTGACGAAAAGCTAGAAACAACATGATGCTATTAATAAGATGCTGGTTAATCACATAATTACCTCAGAATCACACAACAGAAAGATGGAGGAAGAGATGTATGTATTGGCTTAGAAACAGCTCCATGATGTTTTGTTATATGAAACAAGCAAGGGTCAGCACAATGTGCATAATTCTTTAAAAATAAAAAACCTGCTTGTATAAGTATTTTTGAGTATTTACTGTGTATACCAATATATGAATTTAAAATTAAGAATTTACAAGAAATTTAAGAGCCATTTCCTTTGACATACTAATTGGACATGACCAACATGGAAATTGGGGAGTATGTCAATGCATTCCCCAATGAAGTACTGTTTTTTGATAACTCGCTGCGAAAGGAAGATTTTCATTTGATACATTTAGATGCTATTTGAATTTGTTACTTAGGGCATGTGGTTATTTATTTTTTTAAATGTTAAAAGTAAAGTAGGTTGTACAACAGCATGAATATATTTAATGCTCCTTGCCTTTACACTTAAAATGGCTAAAAGGGCAAGTTTCATGTTATGCACATTTTTCCACAATGAAACATTCAATAAATATATGTAAATTTATTTTAAGTAAAAGAAATTCAAGAGAAGAATGCAGAGTGAATGTGTGTGTGAGAAGGCTCCAAGGTGGCAGTAAAAACAAGTTGAAAGCCTGGTCTTATGACTCTCTCTGAAGGCTATTGCATAGGAAGCCTACGGGGGCTTTTATGGGGGTTAGAAAGGAGCCAGGACATGCATATTTGTCTGGAATAAGTTGGGGAGGGGAACCTGGTAATTTTTTATTTCCATTTGAGTTGTGATTAGACTCTGCACTGTTGTGTGAAATTAAAGCACAGACAGATTTATTGGGTAGTGTGACCAGTTTTCTACTTGAGTAACCCAGGGTTTGACTTGGACAAAATCCTATACAAAACCCGGGCTGGATTCTTAGTGGATGACTCATGGACTCCATTCTAGCAGAGCAGAGAAGGACATTGAATATGCCCTCCTTTTACTTGAGGACATTGAGACCCAGGAGTGACATTAGGGATGGAATTAGGAGTGTAATTCAGGTCTATGGGCACCCGGATCAAGTACTGTTTTTCTAAAAAAGTGATACCAGACTATTTTAGTAATGGCTTGACTATCTTCATTCAATTTTTCTTCCTGTAATTTGCCCAACTGATCCTCAGAATTGAAGGTCTGGTGTTTGGTCATGATTTTTTCCTGATACATTGCCAGATTATGGTTGCTAACACACTATCTAGAATGTTTGCACCCATCCTATATAATAAAAGGGTAATATGCAAATCAACTGAACGGTGGAATGACCAGTCGCTATGATGTGCACTGACCACTAGGGGGTGAATTGCTTATGCAGGAGCTGCCTAGAATGAACAAGTTTTTCTACCACTGTGAGGAAGCAGCATGTTCTTGTCAGTAAAATGGACACACATGGAAAACAAAAGCCACATCAATACTGTTATTGTCTAAGTACCATTTGTTACAACTAAAATATGTTCATGAGAAAATGTGAACTGAGAGAGGAGAAAATAGCCTCTTTCTTTTTGAGGGAAGGCTGAATTGAATACGAAATGCAAATCAACTGAACGGTGGAATGACCAGTCGCTATGAGGTGCACTGACCACTAGGGGGCAGACGCTCGATGCAGGAGCTGCCCCCTGGTAGTCAGTGCACTCCCACAGGGGGAGCACAGCTCAGCCAGAAGCCGACTCACAGCTGGCAAGTGCAGCAGCAGTGGCGGGAGAGGCTCAGACCCCTGGGGGTGGGAGGGAGGGGAATGTCCAAGCAGGCCTAAGCTGGCAGGTGGGCATTCCCCCCACCCCAGTGGAGGTGGGAGAGGATCCCACCACCACCTCGGCGTTCTCCAGCCATGAGCCCGGCGCAGGGCTTCTGGCTAAGAGGG
>NW_006285042.1:1709831-1711077 GCF_000327345.1 Myotis davidii | reverse complement strand
AGTAATGCTGTAAAGAATCCTTCATGGCACGAAAAGATGTTTCTAATATGTTGTTCATGTTATTTTCCATGAACAATGCCAACATTTCCCCTCACATACAATACAATACCAGTTTTGTAAAACCAAAACATTTATGGGGGTCCTGGATTGTGAGAGGGTGCAGGCTGGGTAAGGGGAACCCCCCCCCCCACACACACACACACACTGCACAAATGTTGTGCACCTGGCCTCTAGTATTTCATATATGAGATTAGGCTATGGTTTTCTGTTTTTGTACTACTATTTTTCACCAATTTGGTGATACCTATTTTCTCATGTTTCAGTATCTTTGCAATCATGATGCAGCTGACAATTGCTGTCAGCGGGGCCTGAGTCTCGCTGTAGCTGTGGTAGCCTGTGCCTGTTAAACTTGTCTGAAACCTTCCACTGACACCTGCAGAAGAGCAAGGAGGCTATGGCATCAAAATTTACTGTGTGAACGTCAGCAGTTTGGAGAGAGAAAAAACCCCTACAGACAATAATGGACCTGCTTGCAGGAAAAGCAGTATTCTTAATGCTTTTGTGTCACAGAGGACAATGTTATATGGAAAAACACAGACATCAGCTTTGAATTGAAAAGTGATTCAGAAGAGCTTCAGAATGAATATGAAGTTTTCTTTTTTTAAATGAATGCACAAGAGTAATAGAAGATAATCTTTTAAAATAAGCCTAAAGCAGTACTTTCACGAAATATAAAATAAAAATTGTAAGTGCTAAGAGAGTATTTTTGGAATAATACATAACACAATGCGAATTTTACAATCATTGGCGTCTTAGGTTGGATGAAAAGCGTCAACTATATCAAGCTTTGTTATTAAACCTTAAAATGAACTGAGGTGAGTCTGATGTTTTCCTTTAGGCTTTGAGCATTTAAAGTAACATCAGGCCCCTGAAAAATAAAAAATAAAGTAACAGCAGGCCCTAGCCAGTTCGGCTCAGCGGGTAGAACATAGGCCTGTGGACCACAGGCTCCCAGGTTCAATTCCGGTCAAGGGCAAGAGCGCGTTCCTGTGTTACGGGCTCCTCCCCGCCCGCCCTGGTCAGGGTTCCTGCAGGAGGCAACCGCAATGACGTGTTTCTCTCTCTAAAATCAATGGGGAGGCGCGCCCCCACCCCTCCCCACCTGGAAGAGCCGCCTGAGCTGCGAAGTTGGGCGGAGCGCGGGTCCAACCCCCAGCGGAGCGGCTCCTCGAGTAGCGCGTTTGGC
>NW_006285042.1:1694102-1709766 GCF_000327345.1 Myotis davidii | reverse complement strand
GCAGCTCCCCGCGCCCCTGCGCCTCGGGAGAGCGCACCCCGAGTGGCTTCTGACACTGCGTATTCGCCCTCACCTAGATTCAAGACGAATAGTGATCGAATTGCACTGGTTGGTCAAGATATTCTTTTAATCCTGAAGGAAAGAGATGAAGAGGCTCATTACCCAGTTGTGGTTAATGCCATGACCCTTTTTGAGGCCATCATGGAAATTGGGGAGTATTTCAATGCGTTCCCCAATGAAGTACTAACTGTTTTTGGTAACTCACTGCGAAGATCAGCCATGACGATTCTCGAGTCCCTTCTTCAGCCCGAGGGGGTCTCCCTGAAGCAGAATCTTCACGCCAGGGTATCAGGTTTGCCCGTTTGCCCTGAGCTGGTGACTTTTTATCTGTCACTGGGACCGTGATCCGAACAAGTCTGGTGAAGATCCTGGAGTGTGGACGGGATTACATGTGTGACAAATGCAAGCATGTATTTGTGGTCAGGGCTGACTGAGCAGTGTTGTACCTTCTGCGGGCCCTCCTCATGCCCCAGCTTGGAGAGCTGTGATTCTTCAAAATTCACTTGCCTCTCAGACCTACCTTCATCTCCAACCAAGCGTAGAGATGATCAGGAAATCAAAAGTCAGGGACAGGTTCAAGGGCTGGCTATAGGAAGTATTCCACGATCCATGAAGGTTATCCTAGGACAGTGATGGCGAACCTTTTGAGCTCGGCGTGTCAGCATTTTGAAAAACCCTAACTTAACTCTGGTGCCGTGTCACATATAGAAATGTTCTGATATTTGCAACCATAGTAAAACAAAACCTTATATTTTTGATATTTATTTTATATATTTCAATGCCATTTAACAAAGAAAAATCAACCAAAAAAAATGAGTTCACGTTTCATAGGTTCACCATCTCTGTCCTAGGAGATAACTTAGTAGACACTTGCAAATCTGGTGATGACCTCACTATGTATGGGGTTGTAATGCAACGGTGGAAGCCCTTTCAGCGAGATGTGCGCTGTGAAGAGGAGATGGTCCTGAAAGCCAATTATGTCCAAGTAAATAATGAGCAGTCAGCAGGGATCATCATGGATGAGGAGGTCCGAAAGGAATTTGGGGATTTGGGGGAACACTATAAGAGTGATCCCTTTGCAGGAAGGAATGAAATATTGGCCAGTTTATGCCCTCAAGTTTTCGGGATGTATCTAGTAAAGCTGCTGTGGCCACGGTACTGGCTGGTGGGATTCAGAGGACTGATGCTGCAGGAACACGAGCCAGAGGTGAATCTCATCTTTTATTGGTTGGGGATCCTGGCACAGGGAAATCTCAATTCCTCAAATATGCAGCAAAGATTACACCAAGATCTGTGCTCCTCACAGGAATTGGATCTACTAAGTGCAGGTATTTTACATGACCATTTCATTTAATGTCACTACAGAAACTAATACAATGGGTTTTTTCTTATTAAAAAGTACCTACAATATGATACATTTCAAGCTAATTTCTGAGTTACTGCCAAGAATGGAAGGACATATGTAGCATTTCTTTCGTAGCTCTTACGAGAATATTTTAAAAGCTCCACCATTACTTATTTTCCAAAAACTTACTCTATATATCTTTTTGTATCTTAGTTTTGAATGATGCTATTCACTTTTGTCATTATCTAGTGATTATCTTCATACATACTTATGCGTGAAAAAGTTATGTATTACCTGGCATTGTTTGAGGACCCAGAGAGCAGAACATTGAAACAAATTAAATAGGACGGTAAAAAAAAAAAATCAGTGGGGAAAAAATATCCTTGGGTGAGGATTAAAAAATAAACTAAAGATCAACTAACACTAGCTGTGAACCCAAGTCATCCTGAGGTCTTTTCCCATGCAAGGTTTTTAAGTACCATTTCAAGTTTCTTGTACATTGGTCTATTCCTATTTTTCTTATTTCAGGATCCATTTTTGTAAATTGTATTTCTACTAGGAAATCACCCATTTTCTTTAGAATTCCAATTTCCTGCCACAGATTCCTCTATCCTTTTAATTTCTACTTGTAGGTTTCTACAGAATCCATAATTTTTTTCATTTTTGCTCAGTTTTTTCTTAATCAGGCCAGATTTTATTAATCTTTTTCAAAGGAGGGCATTTGTATTTATTTGTACTTTCTGCTTCTTTTCTATTACATTCATTTCAGCTTTCATCTTAATTTCCTCTTCCTAATTGCTTTCAGTTTGCTACTTTTTTCTAACTTCTTAAGGTAAAAACTAACTTTATTTTTTGACATTATCTTCTTTAATAATGAAAACATTTAAGTTATATACTTCCTTTTGAGTACAGTTTCCTCTGTGAAATTTTGGTTTTGGTAAAAGATGAGTTTTTTTTTTTATTGCTTTATAGATATTTTATAATTTTGTTTTGGTTTCTTCTGTGTATGGTTTATGGTCTTCTTTACACTATTTTTAACTTTATTGGATTAAGATAGGAGAATGAGGCTTTTACAATCTGTTCAGGTTTTCTTTGTGGTCAAATATGACTGATTTTTGTAAATATTCTATGGGTACCAAAAATGTTTTATTATTATTTGTTTGAGAGATATTAGATTCTATACATAGCTATTATATCAGTTTATTTATTGTATTATTTCATTCCTATGTCATCCCATATATGTTATATACCAGATTTGTCCAATTCTGAAATAAAATAGTAGTCTTCCACTATAATTGCATTTTATCAAATTCTTTTTATACTTATAATCTTTGCCTTAATATTAACTGTTATGTTGTTTTGGTATATACACTTACACATTCTCAGTTTATGATTATCTATCTTTTTATATTTTATCTGTAGATCTTTGTCCTTATATTGATCTATTTACTCTAAGTTTTATTGCTCACTACCAATTCCTTCCTTCTTTATCATATCACACTATTATAGTTAAGCTGTTGTTGGGCTACAGCCTCTTTTGAAGTATTTTCTTTAATCGAAAAACAAAGGTGTTAGTGTCTGACTTCTTACAAATCTGCAAGTATCTTGCTTTTCTCATGACAACTGAATGATGTCTCAGCTGGTCACAGAATTCTTGTGTAGCAGTCCTTTCCTATCAGGGTCTGAAAACACTATAAGCTTCCGCTTATATGTGGAATCTAATGAACAAACAAAATAGAAACAAACTTGTAGATTCAGAGAACAAATTGATGGTTGCCAGGTGGGAGGGGGGTTGGAGGACTGGGGGAAAAAGGTGAAGAGGTTAAGAAGTACAGATTGCCAGTTATAAAAACAATCACGGAGATGTAAAGTACAACATAGGGAATATAGTCAATATTGTAATGACTATGCATGGTGTCAGATGGATACCAGACTTATCAGGGTGATCACACTGTAAGTTATATAAATGTCTAATCAATATGTAGGACACCTGAAATGACTGTAATATTGTATATCAACCGTAATTGAAAAACAAAAAGTCTGCAGATGTTATTCTACTAACTTCTAGCTGCTGATGATGCAGACAAGAGGTCCCAGGACCGCCCATCTGGCATGGCTCAGTGGTTGAGCATCGACCTATGAACCAGGAAGTCACGGTTCAATTCCCAGTCAGGGCACATGCATGGGTTGTGGGCTCAATTCCCAGTGTGGGGCATGCAGGAGGCAGCCAACAAATGATTCTCTCTCATAATTGATGTTTCTATCTATCTCTCCCTCTCCCTTTCTCTCTGAAATCAAGGGGAAAACATTTTTTTTTAAATGCAACTATTCTTTCGATATGGAAGCTTATAAAAATTTATTTTTTCCTTAGAGTCCAGGACTCTTAATATGGTATGCTAAGCCTCTTGGATCAATCTTCAAGTATCTTGTCTTTTCTCTTTTTTTTTCATGATTTCAATAGCTTTATATGTTCGCTATGTGCTTTGAGATATGTTTTCCGTTTGATCTTCTAGCCCAATAATTTAGGTTTCTACAGTGACCATTCTCTCTTTTTGTTCATGCACAGAAATTAAATTGGACAATCTCCCTGCCTCCTTCTTTTCCTCCCCGTGCCCCCTTTCTTCTATTCTTTTTTCTTGGCTCCAGAGATCTTTCTGTTTTTCCTGCACTTTTATCTACTCTTGGCATATGTTTTATCTATTCTGATTGATCTTCCTTTCTGCTTCTGAGCCCCTTTGGATATGTGATTTCCTTTGTTGACTCAGTGGGGCTTGTGGTGTAACCCAGAGGCAGTAGTCATAGACATGGAGGAAGGCGAAATGATCTCTTCTTTGGGCTCATTGTATAAAGATAAGTTGCCCACAAGACTTCTTTTGAAGCAGGCAGGAAAATACCCTGCTCCCCAGTTTTTGTAGGTTCGCTTAGCCTCAGAGGCAGGGAGGACACAACCCACCATTCAGTTCCTCTCTGTCTTCCTGGGACCAGAAAAACGCCACACATTCATGGAGGGTTGAAATCAGCCTTTATTCTTCGCTCCCACAAGTTCCCTGAAAGCCAAGTTTTCCCTGAGTTTTTTGGTTTGTTCTTGCCCGGGGCATTTCCAATAATGGTTTCTCTTGTAGTCTTTGGTAGGGGGATCCTGGCATCCTTTCTTCTCTCTAGGTCATGTACAGAGCCCACAGTCTCACTTTCATTCTTATGTCCACAGGCTTTAGCTACCATTTGACAAGAGTTTGGAGTTGCTAGTTGGGGAGAAGGCAACTGAATTCAAATTGCCATCTTCAGTGTTTTAGTTCTCAACTACCTTACTAAGCCCTTGGGAGGCATGACTGACTACCCCTTTGTCTTCCATATCTAATCCTGTGACCTAACATCATTATTATAGTGAAGATTAAGAAAAAGAAGGAAGGGCCCTAGCTGGTTTGGCTCAGTGGATAGAGTGTCAGCCCGCAGACTGAAGGGTCCCAGGTTCGATTCTGGTCAAGGGCATATGCCCAGGTTGTAGGCTTGATCCCTAGTGTGGGGTGTGCAGGAGGAAGCCCATCCATGATTCTCGCTCATCATTGATGTTTTTATCTCTCTCTTCCTCTCCCTTCCTCTTTGAAATCAATAAAAATATATTAACAAGAAAGAAACAGAAGGAAGGAGAAGAAAAAGAGGAAGAAAGGAGGATGAGGAGAGCAAGAGAACTAGAGGAAAGCAGGACACCAGCGCCAACAATCTTCAGTGAAACAGCTGTCCTTCGAAGATGAGTTCTTAGTACCAAGGAATTTCCTTAAATCAGCATCTGCATCTAATATGACTTTCTCATCTTCCCAGCTGCCTAATTTTATGTGGGTGTGCACCATGGGGCCTGTATTTCTGGATCTGTTAGTATATAAATGATTGCCTAATTTTGTCTTAGTGCTCACGATTGCACAAAGAAAAGAGGTTAGATGCTGGCTATCTGGGGCTGAAGGACACATATAGAAAAACCAGCCCTAGCCGGTTTGGCTCAATGGATAGAGTGCCGGCTGGTGGACTGAAGGGTTCCAGGTTTGATTCCGGTCAAGGGCACGTGCCCTGCTTGTGGGCTCGATCCCTAGTAGGGGGCGTGCAGGAGGCAGCCAATCTAATGATTCTCTTTCATCATTGATGTTTGTATCTCTCTCTCCCTCTCCCTTCCTCTCTGAAATCAATAAAAATATATTTAAGAAAAAAAGAAAAACCACCTTCATTAGGGCAATAGGCTCATTAATTTTTATTGATTTCAGAGATGAAGGGAGAGAGAGAAAGAAATAGAAACACCAATGATGAGAGAGAATCATTGGTTGGCTGTTTCCTGCGTGCCCCACACTGGGGATTGAGCCCACAACCTGGGCATGTGCCCTGACTGGGAATCAAACCATGACCTCCTGGTTCATAGGTTGACACTCAACACCTGGGCCAAGCCGGATGGACAAATCCTTCCAAATCATGATTTGAGAAATGAGACATCTGCTTTATGTCAGATCAACTACTTGACCTTTGCTCTAAGATGGCTTTGGCACTATATTTCTCAAAGGAGAAAAAATCCATCCAGTAACAGAGCCTAGCTCTGCCCGCAGTGTCACCTAACAGCTCATTTATTCCTCTCTGGGCCACATGCTCAGGTGACAGTGACAGGCACAGTCTGCTCTCTGTGCCCAATGGGTGTGCATATGTGTATATCTGCATGGGGTATCTGTGTGTATATCTGTATGTGGGATTGCATAAGGATTTGAGCTTATGTGAATGTAAATAAAGATTTGACCCAGTTCAAGTTCCTTTCCTTAACAGTACCCTGAAGAGATTATGGTGTCTGAGAGTTCATAAGGATAACCAAAAATAAGTAAAAGAGTGAATCGTCTCTTTGGGATTAGTTTGTAACAATGAACATGTACATACATGTATGTTGAAATGTACAAATAATGTGCATATATAACTGCACGGTGGTTCAGGTATCAACCGCCAACCTTCCTCACTGGGGCAACCATGAAACACTCAGCCAAGAGTGGCTGGGGAAGCATCTTGTCCTTCTTTCCTCTTCGTGGACACATCAACTCCTTCATCTATGTCCGTCTGCCTGCTTACTCGTGGTAAATTTGAAAGCTTCACTGTCAAGAATTCTCTTTTCTCAACTTATCACATCTTGAGGTCCACTTCTTATATTACTCGATTTATGTCTCAACTGTATAGAGCTATGACCCTATTGTTCTCTCAGTTTCCTCTTCCTAAGACGTGTGGCACAAACACAAGGTAGAAACTGTTGGAAGTGTGACTCCCGTGTGTATTATTGACTTTTATAGTGGCAGAAGTTTGGGGTTGGGAGAACGAACAAAGTACTGAGAGGAAGGGAGCAGTAACACTTTGCAGCCAAAGGCACAAAAAACATATAATGAGTAGTGCATACGTGCATGCGTGTGTGTGTGCACGTGCACATGCACGCACTCACACAATACACTCTTACTAGTGTCACTGTGCCTCTCTGCTGACATAAATAATTTAAAAGTTGCCTCCATATCCAGTCTGTCTAGAAAAATCACAAGAAACTTAAGAACTATTCTCTCTAGTGGCAATTGTTAAACTTCAGAATTGCTGAAGAAATAAAAAATCTTCTTTGAGGTATTTGAAAATAGGATAGGTCTCACCCTGATGGTTGAGTTGTCCTGTTACATAAAGTGGTGTGATAATGACTTCTCAAACTCTTGCTGCTAAATATTTGATTCTGGGATCACTTAGAACCAGAGAAAAATCCCAACAGCAGGCCAGGGTGAAAATATAATTATAGTTACACCACGGCAAAAGTCACAGGCATCTAGTAATCATCTAAGTCACTCTTATCCATTGCTCAATTACACACATGCCTTCCTTTTATGAGAGGCTGTCCTCAGCAGAAATAAAAAGCAGATTGTTTCAAAGCTGCCATCGACGTGCCATCCCTTATAACAAACCCTGGGAAGGATATAAAGGGTAGAATTTTAATTGCAGATTCAGGGGTAAAGCTCTCACTACTCCACTAACTGCCCCTGGCTGCACGTGCATTAGCTTTGGAGGAAAGATTAAAACACCCAGACAGAGTTGACTAAAAAGGGTGTGGTGAGTGATGCACGAATTTAGAAATATTTTAGAGCGACAAAAATAGAAATAAGTTTTAAGCACAGATAATTGTAGACTCTTAAAGTTAGGAAGAGCTTTGGAAGTCATTGTTAAGGTTACAGCGTTTAAAATTAACAATAAGGATAAAATTTTAAAATTGTAGAAGCTTTCTAGCTGTAACATAAGTTTACTTTCCAAGAAGTTAAACTTATTTCACATATCTTTAGTTTAGCTTTTAAAACATTTGACTGGGCCATCCTTTCGTGAATATTTCTGGTCAAATTGATCTGTTTGCTGCTTTTGTGTTCCATGGTTCTGATGGGAAAAATTAAACATTTTTGGGGTCTAGCAATCTGAACCTGTGCCATTAACCCAATACACATTCTTATTAGCCCATAGTCTAGTCTCTGCCCCTTTAATTGTCTGGTCCTGCAAGACCTGTTGACTCCCATTTTAGAGAGGCCATAAACTATTCCCAGACGGAGTTATCAGTGCTGGTGCCAGGCCAGGCCTTTAGTTGTGGTCTCAAGGCCACAGCACATGGGGCTCTTTAAGAACTTGCAAAGGGGACCAGAAAAACCCTTATTTGGGAGACAAAACTGGAAAAAGTATAAATAGGGAAAGCTTCCTCCATGTTGGCTGCTCAGAATTTGAAAGACAGTTTTCTCTGGGCCCGCACGTAATAATAATAATAAAGTGTAACTCCATTTCTCTAAGCGTTGCTTGGTTTTTTTTCCGGTCTTCTGCAACAATTCAGCAGATACTCTTAGTTGCAATTGGCTTCAAAATGGACAGTCAGCTTGAATATATCATCTTACACCCTCAAAACACTTTCAGTTCAGAAAAAAAGTGACTGACAGACACAAAGTGCCTGGTCTAAAGTAGGCATTCAATTAAAAAAAATATTTTTTAAATAGATGAATGGATTCTAACACTAGCTCTGCCACTATGTATCTAAGAGAACTTGGGCAAGTCGTTTCACCCATCATTTGGGGCCCATTTCCTTATCTGTTAAAACCTTAGTCCACCGACTTCAAGTTACTGAGACCTTCCTTAAAGAATTATCACGCTTGTTGGGCAACTGCAGGGGAGAGCTTCTACAACTACTGATGCTGACTCCACTTCTAGAGATCAGGTTTCAATTGGTCTGGGGATGGGGCCTAGGCATTTGAATATTTTGAAAGTTCCCTTGGTGGTTTTATTGCACTAGGGTTGAGAACAGCTACCAAGAAATAACCTTTCTAGTAGCTTTTCCTTCCTGTGCAAGACAATTCATCTGCTTAGATGGCCAATCTGATCCTTGTTCCAGGTTCCTCTACTGGGCAGTGCTCCAGGGTTTAAGGTTTGACCTGACCTCCATTGGATCTGTAGTGTGTTCTGGTCAGCCTTGTGGAATGCTTATTTAAGGCTACACAGCCTCTGCAGGGAGTCTGACTTGGTTGGTTACATTCAATTTAAGTAGATAAGAAGCTCAATTCTTGATATGATAAAGCTGATATTTAGATTCCTTTCTCTAGTCTATGCCAATTTCTTAATCGATTTCAAATTCAGAGGAGGAAAGTGTGATAAACCACACCAACAAACTACCAAATCTCGTCCTGCCTCAGTGTCATGAGGATTAAATAAGGTAGGTTTTTGAATGTGCTTTGAAACAGTATTAAGCCCCCAAGATGTTTACTCTTATCTAAGGTTTCCCAACATCTAAAATCTTGAATACACTGAGATGTATGCAGACAGCATCACTTTGATGCCAGTTGACCTATTGTACTGCAGCACCAATACTGGTACTGATTTCCAGTAACAGAACAGAGGAGTACGGAAAGGAAGGGGCATACTATCATGCAAACAGCACTGAAGTAGGAATCCAGAGGCTTGCATTTAAGATTCAGCCATGTGAAGCCTTGGACAAGTCTCCCTGGGCTTAAATGTTTTCATCTCACAAACAAGTGGCTCAATTTCAGACCTAATGTTTCTTTTAGCTCTAGCGTTCTAGGGAATGCTGAGAGTGACTGATGTGATGGGACACATCCAAGTCTCACATATCCCCTGGAAAGTGTGGCTTCCTACAGAATTAGACAAGGCATTGAAGAAAAAAATGTTCTTCTGACACTTGTTCTAAAGAGAACATCCCCAACTGGACAGATTAGCAGTTTTATCCGCAAGAAAGCAAGATCAGTTACACCCAATGTTTTTCTCTCTTGTGCCCTCAAATTTCTGAGCCCATCTTCACTAAGAAGCCTTCCTATACACTAACCAGGGAAGTGTTGAGCTTTTTCCACTTCAGCAAATTTAAAACATTAGCTGATTTGCAAAGAATATGTCTTTCCTATCCACTCTATTTTATAACTAATAACCAACCACAACAGTCTTTCAAATTTTATAATCTAGAAAAATGTCAGGTATCCATAGTCACTAAGTTATTGGCACTAAAGAACAATACTAAATACTATAATATTAACTGTTCAGTTAGTTCTACGCTACTCAGTATTAAAATTGTTGGATTCTGGACTAAATGTAAGAAGGTACTGACCTTAGTTAGCAAAATGACCTCATTTCTAATTAGAGCATGCATCCATAAATCTGTTAAGACTGTGGAAGCAGAAGGAACTGGAGTAGAAAGAGATCTGGCATAATTCATCTCATCCCTTGCATCTAGCATAGAGAGTAAATGTTACTATACACTTAATGTATGTATTCATGTACTGAGACAATTCAATAAACAGATGAGCAATGGTATAGCAAGTAATCCAGGCAAATACCAATATTATAAGGATTTTAGTTTTTTTAAAAAATAAATGCTTGTCAATTAAAACTAAAATACAATTACTTTTCCAAAGTATAGAATCAAATTCCAACAACACACTTTTAATACAATACAGCTCAATGTTTGATATGGCAAAATTCACACAGAGGGTTAGTTAATACAAGATCACATTCTTTTGTGTGTCCTGGGCAAATAAAAGAGGTAAAGAATTGAAGTAGCTTAAAATATTCTTTTTAGAGCTTTTACCATTACAAGGTAATATAGAAACGATGCAGTAAGTTGTATCTTGTTCTGAAAATAAATTGTAATTATCAAATCATGTTGCTAAATTACATTTATTGTTGCCAGTTTTAAATATCTATATATACTTATGTAGATATTCCTAATTCACAAGATTTCAAATACAGAAAATTTAAAAATCAGATAAAAATTTGACTAAAAGTACATGAAGTTTCAACATCCTTTGTTTATACTTTAAAGTCCCAAACTTTATAAAAAGTTAAAATACTGATTATTTAAAATATTCCTCCCATTATGTTTTTCTCATGAATATGAAGTGGGCTCAGAAATATAACACCAACTGTAGGCACACAGGTCTCTCCATGATTGCTGTAAAGTGATTGCTGAGTTTAATATTCCTTTCCAATAATACATCAATGTCAACCATTTAAGTTTTAGTGAAAAGATTCTCTTAAAACATCAGTTACACACAGAAATACTAACCAATTTAGTAATGTTTTTATAGTACCAGCAATAGAGATGTCAATCTTATCCTATTTTCTTCCCTGGAGATTTGGAATAAAACAATTTTAACCAATTTATTCACAACCAAAGGAAGAAATAAGTTCTGTTGAATGCAATTTCTCCAGAAACCATGGCTTTCTGGTATGACAGTATATAAAAAACTTTCATTAAACTAAATGCATTTTAATATTTACAGGATTGAATACTATCTCTTGTGATAAAGTGAGACAGAGCAATACTAGTTAAGTCTAGTAGCACCCAAATCAGTATTACCCTGAAAATGCTCAATAATGTGCAACATGTGTTATTAGTGAACTGTTATTTTCTATATCATTCTTGGCAAATATGGACCAAGGAGAGAGAAAAAGAAAGAAGATATTTACATGCAAAAATATTAAAACATATACCCCCTCACCTTCAGCCTAGTATTATAGATAAGCCACTCACAAAATATGGTAGGCCTCATGGCAATAGTATCTTTATATACTATTAATATAAAGTTGATTAGAAACTGCTATCACCCCTTAGTGTTAGCAGATGAATTTTCTTTATAAAATAATATAAAGGAGAACATACCTTTGCATTGATTTTATTTATGGCTTTGACCTCCTGAGAGGATGCATGCCTGGGATTCCCTCTCCAGAAGCCCTAGATTCATAGACATTAGGCCCTGTTTAGCAAAAGGAATCCCTCAGGATCACAGTTTTTCTCCCTCAAGTCAAGTGCGAAGGGTGACAAGACTGTCATAAACAACTTATTAAATTACCTCGTTCCCCCCAAAATCTGGATGTAGACTGGAGGATTTAAGGCACATACTTTTCTGAGCTGAAGACACTGCTACCTTTAAAAAGATCACGACTAATGAAAATACAAAATTGGGTGCTATTAAATTCATCACATTAATGTTACAGAGTATAGTGTTTAAAACAGACAGTGAAGGTCAAGGGCTTCTTTTCTATACAGAGGAAATCAGAACTATGTATTGCAGATCATGCTGCCTAAAAACCTATACAGTAGCTTTTACTGTTGTTAAACGCCCAGCTCACTATTTTGAACTAAATGGGTAGTAATAGTTACACCACCACAATTTAAATCTGTTTTGGATAAGAAGGGGTCATTAAAATTAGGTATTTCTGAATACAGCATAATTTTATATATTCATACTATACCTGATATAGTTTAGCCTACAAAAGGGCTTATTATTCAGAATAACTCTTTAAAGATCAAACTTTATTTGCAGAAATTATGTTTTGTGGGTGTGTTTTTTTTCCCATAGTGCAAAGGTAAACATTAACCAAGACTGTACCACAAATTCCAGGTTAATGAGGTATTACTTACTCCCTTTGGAAAGAGCAAGGTTGGCTACAGGAAAATCTTATTACTTGCTGGCCGTTCATTAGGGAGGAATGTGGGCAATATCCCAATAGCAGAAACTAAAGAAATCAATGAGAAAGGCTTTCAGATGGTAGTCTGGCAACTTAATTTTAAAACCATTCACTATTACTTTAAAGAACTTTCTTTGCTCAGGGATATCGCTGGTAACTTCTATTTCCCTGCCCTTTGTTGCTTTAAAAGATTTCTTTCATTTCACACTCCAGCAATGAGCCTTTTCCCTCTTTCTTGTTTAAAACTGATATTCACAATGTTTGTGTGGAATTGGTCTGCAGTGTTATACTGCACTAGTGTGAACTGTCTTTAACTTTTATTTACATCAATACAAAATTTTCTCAAATTTGAGTTACAATTTACAATGCAAGTCTTTTCTTTCAAATTTCATAGCCCAAAGTTCCACGTATCAAGAATTTTAGTAAGAGACTCCTCTGGCACACATTTAGAAGTAAAATATGAACGGTAACCCCCCAGACCTATTTTCCCTACTCAAATACAGGGAATACTGACAACCCTGACTAGCTTGTCCTTAGGTCAGCCATTCTCTGGCACCATGAAAACAAAATTTTCCTAGTTCCTAAAACCCTAAGACTATTTCACCTCTCAGTTTCGTGACACTGAGAACTGTATTCTAAGGATAAAGATTACTAAGAATGCTCAATGTATCCATTTCAATTTTAAGTATTAGCACTGAAGAATTTCATTCCAAACACTTTAATGCTTTGGCTAAGTAGTTTTATCCACATAAGTTTTGGTCACTAAAATTGTCCAAGTAGAGCTAAACATACTTATTTCACTAGGAAAATTAGTGCATATTCTATACATCTCAAAAGTTAGAGTTTATTAACTATAGTTTAAACACAAATATGTGACTTAACAACTAAAGAGATATAGACTATCATTTTAAATACAGAGTGAGCTAGATGATTCGGGAGCTGATTATCTGGTTTCTAGAATATCAAGTCCCTTATATCTCCTGGTTTAATTTCTAGTCACTGAGAAAGGGAAGGTAGGCGGGAAAAAACATGGGGGGAATCTTAGGAATTAGCAGCTCTTATAAAAGGTTAAAAGGTAAAAAGCTCTTGTAAAAGCTTTTTTAAGAAGATAAAACAACTATAATGTAGATTTCAGTAAAAGTCACGAAAGACAGCTGGACACTGATCTTAGGTTTTCAATGCACATATAGAGAACCATAGCAAACATTTTGATAGTTTGCTATATACATCTACATTATATAGCAAAAGCTAGAAACTGTTTCTGGTTAGACCTATTTACGCATCTGTAAAAGCTCAATCAGTGCATCTTATTTCTGGGAAACTGGAAAGAGGTATGCAAGGTTGAACACCATATTTACATACCTATCCATTTTTTTTTTTTTTACAAAGATTAACTCTTAAAAGATTACCCAAACTGTTACTTAGGTGAAGCTTGTAATAAATTTGAAAGTAAATTGAGGCATTTAAGCCAGAAAAATTTGGTCCTATTCATTTGAGTATTTTACTATGAATGCATAACTTATTTTCTATGGAAATATTTTATATATCTAAACTAAGTCACTTACAAAACATTTTGAGTTTGCCACTTAGGTGCTACTTAAGTCATCTTTACTATTCTTAGGTTTGTAGTATATAACTTGCTGTGATTCAAATGGAGAAGTAAACAAGACTTGTTATTACTTCCATTGTAAGACATAATCACCCATGTATACTTTGCTAGGCAGTAGAAATATACTAGATTACGTCCATAGACATAGAAAGTTTCTGAATCAAAAGGAAAAAAGAATCTTACTACATTATAACAAGGGGAAGGGATTTACTTTATAGCAGCGTTTCACAACTGCAGTCATGAAACTTTCATGTTGTTTCATGAATTAACATATAATACACAGACAAACCCTAAACTACCCTACAATATATTTTTTTCTAAAGTAAAAATATACTACATATGACAAAAACCTAATACATATACATATCATTACTGTAAAACAATCTGCTTTAAGAAATAATGCGCCCATTCATGAATGCCAGCAAGTCAGAAGGGAGGCCACCTCCTGCTTGCAATGCATTTCTGATCTGCATATTACTGTATAGGTAACATTTACCAAGCATCATGCTATCATAGATTAATGATCTAAGATTGTTAGTATGTGTTGTGTATCATATTTTATAATACCAACTTGTTACTGAACTGTTACTCAATTTTTACTGCATATTAAGCTGATTAATAAAAAGTTGGTCATTTCCAATAGCAAGTAATCTGTAAAAGCATTTTTCTTCTATACTTTAAGGATTATCTAATACTTTTTTATCAATATAAAAAATATTCCATGGTTAAACTGATTTTGAAAATTGTTCCATTGTGTACAAACACGACTGCTGCCCAAATTTTATTTGGTTTGTTGTGATGTTTTTCAAATCTAGAGAAAGTTTTAGTTCAGTACACACAAGCAATAGTCATAACTGACTGTTAAAATTTTTAAGTCATTTTCCCACTTCTTTGTGCAAGATACAAAGAAGCTTACATAAATCTCTATTCTGTCCAAAGAAATCTGACAAATTTTTTTTCAATCAAAAACTATTATTCTCTTATGATGAACAGAGTGATCAAGAGTGAGGCCTCTCAAGTGTAAGAGTGATTTGCGAGGGGTTTACTTCATGTATGAGCAAAAAATGAAGGTAAGGTAGTAATGAGCTCAGGTGTCAGATATACAATTGTTTACCTAGTCCTGTTAAAGCATATTTCAGCGTTCTGCATAGTATGGCAGGCTATAGGCTACTCTGGCATCATTTTTTTGCATAAACTTCCAAATCCTAGCTAGGATTTAAGGCACTATAACAGTCATTGCTGGATTACCTAAGGGTAATAGCAATCATATAAAATAAAGGAGCAGAACTGAAGAGTTTTAAAATCCCACATAAGGTTACATCCCTTACTTTACCAGATGGTGGGGTTAGAAAGGTTTAGGGCCTATGTAACCATCTGTGAGCTTATCTGAATAGCTCTGTAATTTAGACATATGGGCAATATATGAAGAGGGTTAATTCTATTATGGTATAGTGTTCAACCTAAACCCAAGGACAACTCTGGTAATAATTACAGCTTTGATCATTTATTTCTTTATCTTAATTGTTACCACTCAAGGTTTATTATAGCATTGCTCTTCAGAATGTTCTAGTCTGCTGTGGGAGTTATGCAAAACTTGAGCAAAAACTGCAAACAATCAGCCAAATTTAAAACGGCTATTCAGAGTGAATTACATTTAAATC
>NW_006285042.1:1690258-1694057 GCF_000327345.1 Myotis davidii | reverse complement strand
ATGGGTAGATGATACATAAAATCTTTTATTTATATCACCTCTGACTCTTTCATGGACATTCAAGATGACGATAATGTTTCTAGTGAACCTCACAGTCTACTTTCTTTTCTAACAACCTTTTCTCAGTCTTTTAGTGTGTCACTCCACTCTGCACTCTTCAACCAAGAAGAACTTTCTGCATTCTGTGTGCGGCAACACTAGCTTCGTCCTCCGAGTCAGATTCGCTCTGGGATGTGGAACTGCAAGGCGAAGAGCACTCTGGTGAACACAAGTAGTGCATCAGGGGGAGGCGGTACTTTCCACAGAAGTCCACAAATTTTATTTGTCTGACACAGCAGTCAAAGTACACTCCTGGAGAGAAGGAGGAATAAGTATAAAGTAATCATTACAAAGCACAGAATCAGTTTCTTTTGCAACCATTTCTCCAGCATTCTGAAGAAATTCTCTGTTGTGAATCTTATCAATATATAGATGTTTCTATAGCTGTTTATAGCTATTTATAATGATTTGGCTGTGAAGGGGAGGCCAGATTTACCTAAAAGGGAGATGGTATTAAAAGGACCCTGTTTATTTAGCTTGTTTTCTCTGCGTGATTTGATAGACAGTGCCGGATAGTACTATCCTACTGTCAAGGAACTTAAAAAGCCTACAAAACTTCAAAATTTACAGAAAGGAGACAACTTTTGGTATCCTTGTTCTTTATGTTTTGAGAAGCAAAAGAAAAAGAAAAAGAAAATGATATCTTACATTTCCACAGGTTCTAACTCTACACACTTCAAAGCTGTTTCATGAATGGTCTCATAGGGTTTTCACACAATTATATACTGTTAGGTAGACTGAAACTAGTACCTTTTAATCCTCACCAAAGAATATTTTTCCATTGATTTTTAGAGCGGAAGAGAGAGGGAAAAACAGAGAGTAACACCAAAATTGGTTGCCTCCTGCACGTGCTCTGACCAGGGCCTGAACTGGGGAGGAACCTGCAACTGAGGTACATGCCCTTGACCAGAATCGAACACGGGAGCCTTCGATCCACAGGCCAACACTATCCACTGAGCCAAACTGGCTAGGGTTATTCAGCTCTTTTGATTCCTAATTTTGATTCCACAGTGCTCCTGAACTGTGGCTCTTCAGCTAAGTAAAAATACATGTAGAGCTGAGAGAAAAGCAGAGGTGGCTGTATATCAGGGTTCTAGCTGCTCCTTCAAGATACCGCACATGTCTAACCTAGGCTGTCACAATGATTGCAGTATAACTGGAACATCTAGAACTCTGGGTCAAATTGCCTCTCTAGAGAGGAATCTCAACCTCTATACCTTACCTAAATTTCCTCTGGCACCAACAATTCTGTGTGTGTCACAAAAAGAACCAAAATAACAAGATGTGGTCCAAAGAAGAAATAATAATTTCTATTTATTTTTCCCTAACACTACCCCATTAACTTCCTAATTTTTTTGATCCTACAGTAACTATCACTCATCCTATATAATAAAAGGCTAATATGCAAATTGATCGAACGGCAGAACAATCGATCGCTATGACATGCACCAACCACCAGGGGGCAGACGCCCAATGCAGGAGCTGTCCCCTGGTGGTCAGTTCACTCCCACAGGGGGAGTGCTGCTCAGCCAGAAGCCAGGCTCATGGCTAGCAAGCGCAGTGGTGGTGGCAGGAGCCTCTCCTGCCTCCACGGCAGTGCTAAGGATCCTGAGGAGTCCCGGACTGTGAGAGCATGCAGGCTGGGCTGAGGGACCAGCCCCCCACCCACCCGCTGCCCCAGTACACAACTGTTGTGCACCAAGCCTCTAATCCTATCTAATAAAAGACAAACAGGGTAATTAATCGTACCTCTGCTATGTTCTTCCCATCGACTAATCAGGGCAATATGCAAATTAACTGCCAACAAAGATGGCGGTTAATTTGCATACGTAGGCACCAAGCCACAGACCGAGGTGTTAGGCCTGGGCAGGGGCGGAGCAGGAGATCACGGAGAGCTGGGTATCCCCTGCCCAGGCCTAATGCCTCAGCCAGATCTAGGTTTTTTTACCACACTCCTGGAGAAAAAAAGGAAGGTCTGCTGCTGGAGGGTTAAGAAATGTCATATCCTGTCCTGCGGTGACTGGCAGTGGCTGCAGCAGCGGGGTGATGGGGCTGGTGCCTTCCCCTGATCAGTCCGGTCGCCTCCCACAAAGGGAGGCCAGACTGTGGCTTAGGCCCGCTCCCCAAGCGGAGCAGGAAGCAGGGAGTAGGACATCCCCTGAAGGCTCCCAATATGTGATAGGGGGCAAGCTAGGCTGAGGGACCCCTCCCCTCCAGTGCACAAATTTTTGTGCACCGGGCCTCTAGTAGTTTAATAAAGGAAATTCAAGGTATATTACTTTGAACAATTTAGGAAAGTAGAAAAATTCAATAAACTGGTCAATCAGTATTTATATACCCTCAAAATATGTTACCTTCCTAAGGAAGAAACAAAATAAAGCATTATAGAGTTACCATGAGTTAAAATAGTACAATATTATCTTGTCATTCCTAAGATCTCAGACTACACAGAGAAAACGTCTCACAAAATATACAATTACTTTTGCTTAGAGTTTAATAACTAATGAGTCTGGGAGGGGAAAATGTCAATGGTTCATTTTATATGTTATCTTAAATTTTAAACTAATCATTTAAAATGCATTTTTGTTCCTAAGATAAGTAGCAAATCAGTATATTGAAGAAGTAAAATAGAAACAAATAAGAGAAAAAGTGAATTCTTGTAGAGGTCCATTTCCAGAAAAGGACAGATTTAAAGAGATTAGACAAAGACTACAGAGTCTGAAGGCCTGGTGTGAATGTTGTCCCTTGTCATTGTTAAAACCAACTTAGGAAAGAGAACCAGAGAAAAGTATAAGCAATTATAATTTGGCACAGCACAGCAATCTATACTTCTAAGAGTGAGTGGCTAGAAAGGCTCGAATATTGTTCTTTTTGAACCAATAATGTCTTTTTTCTCTTGATATTCTTTGAGGAACTTAAATGATTTTCTCCTTTTTAATAAACCTTATAATGGTTTCAAGACATGATGGGACTTCCCAGAAAAATCTCTGATCATAATTATATATCATTTCCCCAGCACCTACATTTATCCAACAGTAAAAACCTTTCTGTACCCCCATCAAATTGAATTTTTTAAGTAGCAGTCTTCTTTTAGGGAGCCAAAATAAAATGACCTATCATCAGTCACCAACTCTCACTCACACTCCCTAGCACTCCATGCCGTTCATAACCTACTCCCAATGAATCTTTTATAAACTCTTTTCTCTCATTACTCCCCTAATTGTACAACTGAGCCAATTACTCATTCAACATTCTGCTCCATACTGCTGTTTTATCTCTAATTTTATTCTTTCCTTCTGAAAAGTTTCTTATCCTCAATCTTACCCTAACAAAATCCAACTCATACGACAAGAATCATCTCATCTTTTCCAGATGTAGTTAAATGTACTCTCTCCCTCTTTTGATTCCCAATACTACACTGAATTCCTACTTCACTCTGCCTTACATTACAGCATTTGTTTCAGTCTCTTCATATACTCTAAACCGAAGAAATTTTGAGCCATGGATTTAGAAGTATATAAAATTCCAAGGTACATTCTGAAATTGGCACACATTCTGCCCATTCTCATGTATCTTGACTCATACTCTATAAAGGTACTGGATACTCAGACTGGTGATTCTAAGTAGCTAAACATTTTAGAGATTCTTTCTAGGCAATTAGGAATGTTATGCTTCTTTTTTAAAAAAAAATATTTTTAGT
>NW_006285042.1:1685609-1689346 GCF_000327345.1 Myotis davidii | reverse complement strand
GGGGCGAGCAGGCTGGCGGGGGGCTAGTTGGGGGCAAGCAGGCTGGAGGGGGCAGCAGTTGAGGGCAATCAGGCCAGCAAGGGGGGGAAGTTGGGGTTGAGAAGGCCAGTTGGGGGCAAGCAGGCTGGCAGAGTGGTTAGAGGTGATTAGGCAGGTAGGCAAGCAGTTAGGAGCCAGCGGTCTCAGATTGCAAGAGGGTGCAGGCATCCTCTCCCCTCCACCACTACCCTCTGTGCACAAATTTCGTGTACCAGGCCTCTAGTGTATACATAAGCTGCTTGAAACTACTCACTGTGAAAGCTGAGGAGGTACACTTTGAATTCTGTTGTCACATAATACCAAGTAATTTAGAGAAGGCAGATTTGCTAATTCTGGCGGGATTTCTTTGATGAAGTTTCCTCCAAGATATAAACACTCTAAACTGCAAAGATAAACAAAAATAAAAAGTAAATAAACCAAAGCTAGATAAGATACTCCATTTCCTTTATTACAATGAACATATTTCATTTATTCATTCAACAAATGTTTTACTTAGGATCTGCTATATGCCATACAGTCTCTAGAGAAGTAATGCAATCTTCAGGGAGCTTATATTATAGGCAAGCAGACAAGACATACCAATATTAGGCAATATTATCAATACTACCTGTAGGGAGCAACTCTAGGGCCAAACCTTGGGCTGACGACCTGTGGCAGGGCCACAAACAAGTCCCAGCCTGGAGGGCAGAGCTCTCCTAGCATAATTAAGCCTGACCTTGTAGCCCTCCCTAATTCCTTCCTAAGTAGCTAATGGGCTGTGGGAGGTGCAGCAAGTGTTACATTTGTATACATGTAAATCTACCCTTGTTCTAATCAGACTATAAAATAAAGCATCGGTTTGTAGGCTGGGTCTTCGTGTCCTCATCCAGGCACGGGAGATCCACCGAGCCCCAGCTTTATTCTTGTCTGTCTTTTCTTCAATCCTTCACCACCCCTCCTCAGGTTCACCCTTGGCTGTGCTGGTGCGTCACAACCACCTAGTGGTTTTATTTTTGTTTGTATTTATTTCATTGAATCCCAGCTCTACCACTTACCAGTGCAAGAATTTGGACCAGTTATTTAATGTTATGTTCCAGTTTCTTCTTTAAAGTGGAATAATGTTATTATATGTCATGTTAAGTACCTAGCCAACAAATATGAACCAGATACCTACCATGCACCATTCTAGGGAATTTAGTGAAAATAAAACCAATTACTTGACCTTAAGTAGCTTACATTCTAGTGAGACAGGCAATAAATCAATGTATTTGTAAATATTTTGTCAGACAGCTTTAAGTACTATAAAGAAAAAGGGAAGTAACCAGATGTTGATGAGAGTGATATTCTAGATGGGGGCGGGGGGGATCATAAAGGGTTTCCTGTAGGAGATGACATTTGAACAAAGATTTGAATGAAATGACTGAGTACAAATCCCTGAGGTAGAAAAATGCTTGTGTTATCAAAGAGCAACACAGCCAGTGTGGGTAGATCAGGGAGCCAAAGGACAGTGATAGTCACATAGGTCAGACAGGTAGTCTAGGAAGGGCAGATCAGGTCCTTCAGACCTCAGGAAGGACTTTGAATTGTATGAAGTTGTGCTCTTTACAAGAGTTACACTTACAATAGAAATATCTCAATACATTAAAAGTGAAGGGATAAAAAAGCACATCTCTACCATTTCACATCTGGACTACTACAATACCCTCCAGTCTTGAGCTTCCATTCTTCCCATTACACTCCCTTCTCACTTCAGCAGCTATTTTCCACACAACAGCCACGTTATCCTTCTAGAGCAGCCATTTCCAATGAGTCTGCTACAAGAATTTTAAAAACATGCAATACCTGACTATTTACTCAGGGGCACTGACCTCTTTTCCCTTAGACCAGTGGTTCTCAACCTATGGGTCGCAACCCCTTTGGCGGTCGAACGACCCTTTCACAGGGGTCGCCTAAGACCATCCTGTATATCAGATATTTACATTACGATTCATAACAGTAGCACTTACAGTTATGAAGTAGCAGCGGAAATAGTTTTATGGTTGGGTCACAACATGAGGAACCGTATTTAAAGGGCCAGAAGGTTGAGAACCACTGCCTTAGACTGTCAAATAAAAAAAAAAAATGACAACAGCCAACACAACAGTTGCCATCCCGTGTGAATGAATCAAAATTATACTTTTTTTAAGTCAGATTGGCAAGAAATATATTTTTTGGTATGCTACAAAATTTTAGTAATTAGTTTATGTATGCCATGAGATAAAAAAGGTTGAAACTCAGTTTTAGAGTATAATTCAAGTATGTCCTTTAGAAATTATTTCAGCAAGAGCCCACCTTAGTTTTTATCTTTGAGTCCTTCATCTCTGACATTTTTATCCGCCCCCCCTCCCTCCTTGTTAAGTAATAAATAGGTTGGCTGGGCATTAATTTCTAGGTTGACAGTTACTTTTATTAGCCTAGGACAGTGGTCAGCAAACTCATTAGTCAACAGAGCCAAATATCAACAGTACAACGATTGAAATTTCTTCTGAGAGCCAAGTTTTTTAAACTTAAACTATGTAGGTAGGTACATTGTTATTAACTTAATTAGGGTACTCCTAAGCTGGCCTTTGCTAAAAACGTCCTCAATCCGATTGAGGTATGTTTGCTGAGGTCGACCCCTTCCAACTCTCCCATCCACACTCGTCTCGTATACTTGTTTCGTCTATCTCCTTTCAGAGAACTGACTTCTGCGCATGGGCCATGAAGTTTCAATCGCACTGTACGTGTGCGCCCGCACGTGGTATTTTGTGGAAGAACCACACTCAAGCGGCCAAAGAGCCGCATATGGCTCTCGAGCCGGGGTTTGCCGACCACTGGCCTAGGAAGTTACTGATCCATGATCTTATTTTAGCCAGTATTAGCATATTGCTCCTTTGTAGGTAATCTGGTGTTCTTTTTTTATTAGGAGCTTTTAGAATCTTTTTTTCTTTATTTAACCTAATTGTTCTGAAGTTTTATCATGATCAGTTTGAAGTACTCTTTTTAATTGTGGAAATTCTAAACCATTATTATTTCAAACACTCCTTTCCTACATGCTCTCTATTCTCTTCCTAGAATTTCTAATAGCTATCAGTGGAACTTCAGAATCAATTATCCATGTTTTTTAATATTTCTTTTACTACAAGCGATCTTTCAGCCTATTAAGTTCATAATTACATTTTTTCATTCCTAGAAATTCTAACTAGGGTTTTCATAACTGTCAATTTTTAAACTTCTTATTCTTGTCTCATTGATGAAGTTCCCTCCTTTACCTCTCTGACATTTGAAATCATGCTTATTGTAAAGAGTTTTGTAGGTAGCCTTATTACATGTATTTTCTAGGTTTAATTTCTTCCATTTGTTGAATTTCCTATCTTTACTTCATTATCTCGCCTTCCTTTATGTGTGGTGATTCAAAGTTTTGTCATTTAAAAAACATACTAATGATACTCCTTTTCTATTTCTGACTGCGTAAATCTCTTAGATTTATAATGCTTAACACTAGATTGCCCAAGGAAGTCATTTTGACTGCTTTTTAATTTCAATTAGAAAAACAATGATGTATATAATGACAGAATTTCTTAGAATTTTGTGACTTTTTATACAACATATAAATGCGTTTATTAATAATTGTAGTTACCTCCCACTCCTTCATTTCTGGTATATATATATATATGTTATACATCTTTTTCCCACAAGCA
>NW_006285042.1:1677857-1685102 GCF_000327345.1 Myotis davidii | reverse complement strand
GATAACATACAAGTACATGATAAACTGTTGATACTTGATAAGTTGCAGTTGCGCAATAAGGTAAACTAGTACTTGTTATTCGAATCTTTATGCAGTGATACTTGTTCTAATAAGTTGTTTATTTTATTTCTTTTGCGCCCTAAATTCATGAAAGAAATGTCGAATAACTTGTTATATAACTGTAAATAATATAAAAAATATTAAAAATTAATTTTAAGCAAATTTCTTTACACATTAGTTATTCTTTCACAATGCAGTCATTTTGACTGCTTTTGGGCAATATAGGTATATACTAAATTTCAGTCTTTCTAGTTTTAAAAACAAACAAGTTTAATTCCAATATGTTATTTTTTTGTCTTTCAAATATTGTATCAAAAATCAACTGTCTGTATACAAGACTAAATTCATCTATATGTAAATGTTTAAGCACTGGTCTAAAAACTTCCTAGGTAAGATTTTTTGGGCTTAACAAAAATGGTCTAAATTAATGTTCAGTTATTCAGAAATAGCTGTTTTTCAATGATTAGAGCGAAGAGAACAGAATAGAATTAGAATCAGAATAGAAAGGACACAAATGAAATAACTTAATCAATAATAATAATAATAAAGAATCAGAATAGAATATTTGGAACCCCCCAAACAGAAACTACTCTGGAAAAATAATTATTTTAATGAGAAGACTATCTGGAAAAAAATAATAGCTAACTTGGAAGTCGTTTTATAAAGGATTAAGCAGTTAAATAACAACTTGCATTATAGTCTACTGAAGGAGAAAAGAAAATTAATAAAGGGGAGAGTGAATGAGAGCAAATGTAAATATTGTCTTTTCTATTTAAGTAACTTAACCTAGATAAATTAGTGTCTGGTGGTCAGTCATTACTCAATGACTTTTTCTCTCAATATTTTGGAGTGGGTTGGGAAGCACACAGACAAAGGATGCCAAACCTTAGTAGTTACTGTGACTTGGCAGAGAAGAACCTGATGTTCTAAAATATAACCAAGCCAATGATTTCAAGATTATGTCATTCTCTTTTGCAACTGATGGGTGTCATTAATCAGATTACACAACCAGCACATTAAATGTACACTTTGAGGCTTATTTCTCACTTTGAAACTCAAATAATTCCCAAAGTTCTAGGAACATGAAGCCTATAAATTATTTATAAAATTAAATTTCCAAAACACACTCTATTGTTTCCAAACCTACTTTTCTGTAAAAACGAAGGAAAACTATTACTGAATTTAAAACAAAACTGTAGTATTTAAAAGTTCTTATGTTCGTCAGCACTGCACCTCTGCTGATCAGGCTTGGAACAATTCTATTCTTTCAGTGCTGGACAGATATAGAAAACAGGAAAATCATTCACAAAATTTACAGAATTCTTCCTTTCCTTTCTGTTTACCATTAACAGATCATCCTTAGATTTGTTTCTTGAATAGTATCTCAGTTCTCCAATCCTTAGCAATACTGAAATAGGTGGCTTTTCTCTAGCAAAGCCCAATGACCCATTGAAAAAAAATACAGTAGGGTCCCTTAGTGCCAATCAACTTTAATCACAGATATAAGTAGAAAATGTTTTTCTTCTCCATTCAAATAAAAATGACATTACCAGTAAATATAACAAAAGTATACATTAGTCCTATAATTACTGTTAAAGGGAGATGAAATTACAGTGAGACATGTTTGTAAACAAAAAGGCAGAAAACAAACAGAGAAAGAACCATATATGTATGGATAAAGAAAGTAATTTTCTTGAGATACCATCCTCATATTGAATTATTTTCAAACACTATCACTGACTACAGGCTTTTAGAGTACATTCTATGTTCAAAAGTAGAAGCACAAATGGAGGAATCATCCCTTGGTACTTGCCCCAAACTAAGGCAATAAAAGAAAGAAATCAGAAGGAAGAAGTTGAGAACCAGCGAAAAACTCAGTATGTGATTCTAAATGGGAGAAAAACATTTTTATTTAAACTTTATCACTTCCTATTTATCATCTGGTCCAGTCACTTCTTTTGTAAGATACCAATTTATTAGCTTCAAAACACTCTAGGGCAGCAGTCGCCAACCTTTTGGACCTCACCGACCATTAGTGTTCTGCGGACCATCGGTTTCCAACCGCTGCTCTAGGGCATTAATATTTACCTTTGTTTCTATCACAAGTCTCTTATCTTCAATTTCTAAAGCCACACCAGACAGTAAGAGAAGGGTCATGGATAGAAAAGGGAAGGCATTACTTGAGAAGAAAATACTGAGAGAAATGGTACCAACTGAAACTCACTTGTGCTCAAACCTACTCTCCGAATGTCTAGAATCCTGGATACCAAACAGTCCTGAAGCTTTTGCTTTTTAAAATAATTACTGGGCGTTAAGTTATTCAGCATCTGAGCTAATTGAGAGGAATAAGTTTAGAAGTCATATGAAACAGGCCAAAATACTAAATAACTTACTTTCAACAGTATAAAAACAAAAATAAGTTTGTCTATATCCTAGCCAAAGAGGTATTATACCTACCTTATGGTTCACACTGAGCTTAATTTACTCCATGGGAATAAAGTTAATAAATATAAGATTTTCAAAAAATAAAAATATATACATATATAAGATTTTCAGCATCTACTTATTTGTTAGTAGTGGCCCAGTGTATGGTTTCATGCACATTGAAAGGAAATTAGAAGCAAGATTTGTGCAGTAATTACATTACTGCAAAAAATTACATGTCAAGATCGCATATATAATATCTATATATTCTATATATATAAAAGCCTAAGCAACTGTCCGACCGGTAGCTATGACATGCAATGGCCACCAGGGGGCAGAGGATTAATGCAGGAGCTGCCGAGCTGTGGAGACTTGGCAGTTGTGGTTCTCCAGAATGAGAGTATGAAGCCCGATTCTGGGGTGCGTCACCCGAGAGCCACCCTCTTGCAATCCAGAACCCCTAGGAGGATGTTGGAGAGCCGGCTTCAGCCCGATCCCCGCAGGCCAGGCTGAGAGACTCCACCTGCCAGAGGGACCACCCTTCACTCTTGCAGACGACTTCGAACTGCGGTGCCACCCCAGGTGTGGCTGGCCAGGGAGGGACCATGGAAGGTTGGCTCCAGGGCATGTCCGGCCTGTCTCGCCCAGTCCCGCTCTGCCCCACCTTCTAATTAATTTCCTTTCAATATGCACCAATCTATGCACTGGGGCACTAGTAGTATTATAAAATTAATACATGCATGCAATTGGCACCAGTGAGAGCTTTATATGTATCGGGCATGCATAAGTCAATGTTTATTTTTAAATTTCCAGTGCACGTCATATGTACTGGCCGGTAGGTTGGTCAGACATCCGGACAGATGTACGGTGGGACATATGGTCGGTCACTTAGCCTTTTTATATATATAGATACTTCAAAACTGACCTTTCAGAAACCATTTCTTCAAAAGAGTTTGCCGCTAGGATAAAAGATTAACAAAGCACAGAAAACATACATGAAGACACCCTACAAATCTGAAGAGGTTAATTATACCAATTAAGCTAATTGTCCATATCTGTTATTCTTTCCTGAAATGAAGGCCGGGGATAAAGGAGACCTTCACATGGATTATATACTCTGCAATACTTTTTAAATTGCTGTTAAAGAGGATAGATATCTTCTTAACATCCAACAGATGAGAAATCAAAGAACTAGGTTCTAGCCCAGGGGTGGGCAAACTTTTTGACTCGAGGGCCACAATGGGTTCTTAAACTGGACCGGAGGGCCGGGACAAAAGCATGGATAGAGTGTCTGTGTGAACTAATACACGTTAACACTGCTGCTGGTGAAGGGGGGGGGGGGGGAGCAAGAGAACCCTCCGCTCTTTCGGCTCCAGGGGCCGGATAGAACAGCCAGAACAGCTGGCGCAGGCCGTAGTTTGCCCACGGCTGTTCTAGCCCTACTCTGTCACTGTGGAATATTCATGGGTTTGGAGTGAGAGATCACAGAGGTCAAATCCAATTCCACCACTCACTGGCTTTGTAATATTATGACTTAACATCTCAGAGCTTCTGTTCCCTCTTCTCATCTCACAGGGTCATTGTGAGAATTAAAAATCATATTTAAAACTCTTATAACAGGGCCCACAGCATTGTAAGCAAGCAAATAAATGGGATTTTTACTTACCCTTTTCCTTGTGTGATGGAAATAATACTTGTTCTTGTTTTTTCTTAGTATTTTAAGAAAACTTAAATGAGGTTGAAATTATGTAACACAAATATTAGAAGGAACCAAGGTCTGTCAATTTTTATCTAAATTTCTCTTAAACCGTTCTATTTCTTATCTCTCATGGCATAACGCTGGTATAATCTACTATCATCTCTAATTCTACTAGAATAGCCTCCTTCCAACCAGCCCTCAAAATCTCTTGTCTCTCCACCCTCTCCCACTCCATTCTTACACAGCAACGAGCGATGTGCTTAAAACTCTGTGTACTTAGAATAAAATAGAAACTTCAATATATGACATGGCCTGAGGTCTGGCTCACATGGATTTGCCACTGCCCTCTTGGCCACGTTCTCACTATGCTCTAATACAATGTCCTCCTTTCAAAATTTTGATCTTCAGTTCTTGCCTCTGGGCTTTCACCTGTGCTGCTCCTTCAACTTGGACGGATCCTTCCCCACCCTCTCCTAGTTAATTCATACTCTGCCTTCAAAAATTCAGTTCAAATGTTACTTGCTGAAGAACCAAACGACGTCAGGCAGGCCCCTCTGTTATTTCATTTCAAGGCACTCTCTATGTCTTCATAGAACTTACAATTGTAATTAAATAATGAGGTTTAATGTCTCTTGTAGTGTTAGCTCCAGGAGGACAGGATCATGTTCACCACAGTATCCCCAGCACCTGACACATGGTAGGTACTAAATATCCATGATGAGTAAATGAAGACATATCTTGTCCAAATGCCTCATTTTACAGATTAGGAGGCTGTAGTGAGGATATATTAAGTGACTTGCCTAAGGCTGGGACATCAAGAGACCTTATTCTCAGGCCAATGTTCTTTTCACTACAATTAGCTCTATGGTCCCTCCCATCTTAACATTCTGTTATCTCAGAAAATTCAAATAAAAGCTGTGAAATATTTTCAGATGAAAGACACCTTTTTTTTTCCACTTTGGACAATCCACTGGTTCTTGCACTATTTTCTTACTCTCCTGCACAGCACATTTAAGGGACTTTTGCTACCTGTGTCTCTACTTCTTCCTTGCATTTAATTCAACATACATTAACTGAATAATAAGGCAGACCTGTATACAAGGAATTATAATCAATAGGATAAATGCAATGGTGGGATGAGTGAGGTACAGAGAAGTACAGTATAGATCATAAATTAGTTGTGGTTGATGAAGCAGTTAAGAAAACAAAGGTATCACCCTCGTGTTGGGTTCTGAAGGATGAAGAGGAATTTACCAGGTACAGGCAACATTTTAGGCAAAAGGAAAAGGCCATGTAGAGAGTTACTGCATTCATTCTATGCATATTTAATGTATGCCCATCGGTGCTGGTAAAATGCATGGCTCATTGAATTCCACAAGTAGTACAGTAGTTCCCTTTTATTTGCAGTTTTGTTTCCCCAGTGTCAGTTACCCGTGGTCAAGTGTGGCCCAAGATTATTCAATGGAAAATTCCAGAAGTAAACAATTCATAAGTTTTAAATTATGCACTGTTCTGTCTAGTGTGATGAAATCTAGTACCAACCTGTTCTAACCCGCCTGGGTTGTGAATCATCCCTTTGTCCAGCATATACACGCTGCATACACTACCCACTCATTAGTCACTTAGCCATCTCAGTTAATCGGATCAACTGTCAAGTCACATTTACTTTACTTAATAATAGCTCCAAAGAGCAAGAGTAGTGATGCTGGCAATTCTGGTATGTCAAAGAAAAGTTTTAAAGTACTTCCTGCAAGTAAAAAGGTGAAAGTTCTCTACTTAGAGGAAAGAAAAAAAATCGTATGCTGAGTTTGCTAAAAAACTAAGGTAGGGATGATTCTTCTATCTGTGGAATTGTGAAGGAAACAGAAATCTGAGCTAGTTTTTCTGTCCCATCTCAAAACTCGTAAGTTATGACCACCGTGCCTGTCAGTGCTTAATTAATAGGAAAAAGCATCAAATCTGTGGGTGGAAGACGCGAGCAAAGACTACATTCATGTTTATTTCAAGTATGTAGTTATAGTTGTTCCTTTTATTATGTTGTTTATCTCTTACTGTGCCTAACTTACAAATTAAACTTTACCACAGGTGGGTGCATACTGAAAAATACATGGTATAAGTAGGACCAGGTACTATCTGAGGTTTCCAGTGTCCACTAGGGACCTGAAAACACGGCCTCCCACCCTCCAGCCCCTGCCCTGGGGGACTTCGGCGTTGCTGTTACTAGAGACCAGGGAGCGGTAAATGTCCTAGAAAGCAAGGTTCGGATCAGAGTACATCGTATGTCTGGCTAAGAGGCACAAACTTTGATCTATAGCAGCGACTTTCAACCGATGTGCCGCCAGAATTTTAAAAACATGCAATACCTGACTATTTAGTCAGGGGCACTGACCTCTCTTCCCGGATTGTCACAAAGTAACAGCCAACACAACAATAACCGCCTGGTGTGAATGAATCAAAAATTGTTTTTTTCTTATCAAATCAGCAAAAACAAAAACAAAACAATACATTTTTCGGTGTCCCGCAGAATTTTGGTCATCAGTTTATGCGTGCCATGAGATGAACAAGATTGAAAACCGCTGGTCTATAGGCGGGGAAAACCGCCAAGGACTGTTACAAAGCAAGAAAGTAACATTAGCATTTGTTTGAGTAGCTATTCGTCTGAATCGCGCCGAGAGACAGAAAAACGGCTTCGAAAATCTGCTTCGGGGAAACACCACACCCCAAACGCGGCCCCACGCCGCCGCCAGATCCGCTGAGCTGGCGGGGCCGTGCTCACCGCCCACGAGTTGCAGTGGTTCTCAACCTTCCTAATGCCGTGACCCTTTAATACAGTTCCTCATGTTGTGGCGACCCTCAATTTCACTGTGACAAGTTGAACATGATTAAAGCATAGTGATTAAGCACAAAAACAATATGTAATTACATATGTGTTTCCGATGGTCTTAGGCGACCCCTGTGAAAGGGTCGTTCGACCCCCAAAGGGGTCGCGACCCACAGGTTGAGAACCGCTGGAAAGGGACCGAGGCGGTTACGCGACAACTAAACCGCGCGCAGACCAGGCC
>NW_006285042.1:1604971-1677545 GCF_000327345.1 Myotis davidii | reverse complement strand
TCTCACGTGGCCCTGGCGTGCGCGGGGCGGGGGCGGAGGCCTGTGGGCTGCCACGTTGCTCTCTGGCGGGGGGGGCTTGGTGAGCCGCCCTTCATAAGGTCCCCAGAGCCGGTCGAGGCAGACGGGGTCAGGGGTGGGAGGAGGCAGAAGAGCCCTGGTGGAGCGGCCACTCCCACTGGGTAAAGAGAAAGAGATTAAAGTCTTTGGTAACTTAGAATTTTGGAGTTCTGCTAGGCTAAATAATAAACATTAAATATCTAGGTATTTTGGAATAACAGGATACTGAAATACTAATCTGAGTTCTCTTAATAGAGAATTTTATTACAGAGAATCTAGGAGATAGATTTGAATCTATTAATGAATATGTCATGTATTTTATTTGAATTCTATCTCTTAAAAATGTGAATGCATTGCTAATCTGAGAAATATTAAGTTCTTACTTGTCACCTAAATCAGGATTTTAAAAAGATTCCCAGGCGATTGTAATGTGCAGCCAAAGTTGAGAACCACTGTTCTAGAGGATGGATTTGAATCTGTTGATGAATAAGTCTTGTATTTTGTTTGAAATATCTCTTTAAAATGTGAATGTATTGCTAATCTGAGGAATGTTAATTATTTACTTGTCACGTAAAAATTAATGTTTCTAAGTTAAGAATTCTAACTGGAAAGACATTACATGGCTTTGGTGTAATAGAAGGCATGAGGCATGGAGATGCCTTTTGAAGGAAAAGGAAAGTGGGTTCTAACAGCGATTCGGAGCCGTCTGGTAAATCGTATTTTCCCTAAACCAAGGACACTTAGTAGTAAATGATTTGCATTTTTCCTCTCTAACCAGAAGGTAAACAGCTTATATCAATCTACTCAGGGAGACAGATAGCTTAGAGGAAATTGCCCAAAGTATTGTTGTTCCAGGGCGCCAGGGTGGAGAACACGAATTACCTCAATGTTATTGTTATGGTATTAACTAGAGGCTCGGTGCATGAAATTTGTGCACGTGGGGAGGAGGTGTTCCTCAGCCCGCCCTGTGCCCTCTTGCAGTCCAGGAGCCCTCCAGGGGATGTCCTACGGCGTAGGCCCAGTCAGACATCATTAGCACCACCCTGGCTGCTCCAGCCGTGAGCCCCGCTTGTGGGAGTGCACTGACCACCAGGGGCCAGCTCCTGTGTTGAGGGTCTGCCCCTGCTGGTTGGTGCGTGTCATAGCAACCGGTCGATCTGCTGTTTGGTCAATTTGCATATTAGCCTTTTATTATATAGGATTTTTGACTGTTAACTACCCTGTACCCACCTATGTAAAAGAAGCATGTATCTATCATTTTACTTTTTATCCAATCCCAGAGGTCCCCCCACACACACACACACTTTGCTCTCTCCCACTTCCCTAATCTATCACCAATGGATTTCATGTAACTAATGTCTCCTCCTTTGATTGTAATAGTAATTTATAAAATAACGTGAAAACTGTCATTCTCTGGAACATTATCTCCATACCTTGAGATTCTGCTTCCCAGCTATTGTTGGCAGTTTGGCTCAAACAAATTCACAAAAATTCTTTACAGGTTTGAATGTTTCTTACATTAACAGAGTTTAAGATTACAAATCAGTGAAATTAAAGGGGAAAGATGGAAATAGTCGCAAAAATAGAAAATGAAGCTACCTGATAGAAAGTTTTAAAGAAATGTTTAAATGAATGAGAATCCCTATATTGCTCATTATAATTACAGCTTCCACATGGGTCACAATTAAGCAGCACCCCTAATACTACAGTGGCTTTGAGACTCTCCAGTCAGGCTGGAGAATTCTGAAAACCCTCTGGGAGGTGAAAGAGGTTTGGTAGCTTGTGGACCTTCACAATGATGGGGTCTGTCTTGTGGTTTGCAGAAGGAGATACCAGAAAGGCAGTGGGGCCACTGGAGAGTGTGAAGGGAAAAGGAGACATTGTAATGCATTATCTAGGAAAAGGGTTCGATTTCAAGGGTTTGGGATAGTGCATGGCATATTTGTCCACTTACCCAAACTGTAACTGGACAATCAATGGGTCCATGCTGCCTGCCATTACTTGAGTCAATTCAGCAGACACAGGGTTGAATCATATATGAGTGTTTATCCCAATACTGCCAGCAGTATGGGAGAGCAGCAGGTCATCCACAAAAATCTGCTCTGCACCCCACCATAAGCCAGATGCTTCTGTTGGGTAGAGGGACAAAGATTACATGGGGAAGTAGGCAAAGGGTATGCCAAATGGGCAGTTTACAGGTAATATGGGCGGGAGATTTGCAAAGGCCTGTGGGCATGCAAAGGCTGGGGGTCTTCAAAAGACTAGTGATATGCAAAGGGCTGGGGGGCGGTCTTCAAAGGGCTTGCAATTCTGATTTCTGCAACAAGGTTGTTAATCTTTCAGCTCCCTGATGGGGAGGATGGGCTGCATTTCCAGGTGAGCTCCCAGCCAGGTTAGAATGTGCCTTCTTTAACAAAACAATCACAGTTAACAGAGCAGGATTAATATTTCTTACAATTATAGCTGGCCCCCAATATTCTATTTCTGTCCCTATCAAAACTACACCATTCAGCTACTCATGGGTCAAACTGACTGTATTACAGGATAATGTAACATTCTCCTGACTAGAATGTTATTGAATAAAGAAGGGAGATCAAATGAAGGGAATTTTTTCCTTCAGCCACCTTGGGTAGGTTGCTCTTAGGTTTTACGCCGCCGCAAGGAAAAACCGTGAGTCCAAACAGAGACCAGATCAAACAGGCTTTATTGGGAGCACACGGGCGGGTTCACCGGCTCAGAGAGGGGAGCCGGAGAAGCCGCGCCAAACCTGGGCAGGGGCAAGGTTTTATATTTTTCTGAGGCAATTGTTGCTGGCCGAAACTGGTGGCAGTCGGGGCTTTCTAGGGTCAGGTGAAACCTGTGGTCTGTCCTGCGGTTTGGTCATTGTCCGGAGCCGATTGTCCGGCAGGAATTTTCCAACGGGGTTGGGTGGTTTTCAGATGTCAGTGTGGACAGGTCAGCTTCTCACCGGCCCAAGAGAAGGAGGGGGTCCTTTCGCCCCCGGGGCAGGGTGCCAGCGAATACCAGACAGTTGCCTTACAAATACTTTTTTTTTTTTTTTGGCCAAAAATAATACAGCCATTAGAAATATCAAGTTTCATGGAGCATCTTGGTGAGATTTTTAAGCAAGACTTTGGTAATAACACTAACACTGGGGACTGCCACATCACCTTTGCAGAGATGCTTGACTCCACCTCACTTGCTTCTCACCTGGCTGATCAGAGGGACCAGCTGTGATACAGGTAAGCTTTTTCAATAAAGAGTCCATTTATTTGGGAGAAATTGTTGGCCATAAACATGAACTGGAAAGCCAAATGACCGATAATGTGACTGAAGTGTTTAGATATCCACCCCAACTGTATCTGGTCCCTTTACAATTATGTATCTACATAGAGCTAGTTCATTGACTCCTCATAGTTTTCCTGTAAAATGAGATGAGAAGGACATAAGCCCTGGAGGCAATACCAGGACGCATGGCTGGAATTTTCTGTTTCGGCATAGTAGATACTCATCTTTAGTAGTGTATGAATTTCTCTTTTCTGTTTATTTTTTTTCCTGTTGAATAATAAAACTTTGTAAGAATATTACACCCAATTCAATTTAACTTAGTTAATGCAATAAACACTTATTGGGTGCCTATGACATGTTGAATACCATGATGGACATATGAAAGACAAAGAGGACCTTAGCCCTGTCCTTTGGGACATTACCTTCTAGTATGGATAATAAGATTTTGCATACAGAAACTATAAAGCTAAGTAGACCAGGTTATAAAAACATTTTTAATGATGGAGAAATGCTTACAAAATAATGTCACGAGGAAAATTAACCTGGACACTAAACAGTATATACAAATTGAGTTCTCCTAAAAAGATTGAAAGAGAATATTCCAGAATGACAACAGTTCTCTGAGTGACAGACTTAAAAGTGATTGTAATATTCTTCTTTATTCTTTTCTATTTTTTCAAACTTAATTTTTAAAAAATGAATCTGTGTTGCTATGCATCCCCTTTGGAATAGCAACTATATCTTTACAACAATACTTTAAGGATAATATTGGGTATGTGTACAAAGATGTAAATACAAGATTATTTTTGAAACTCAGTGTATAATATCTAGAAATAAAAAACCTTCTAAAAACCAACCCAAGAAAATTAGATAGATCCATTATGGAGCATATGAAAATGAATGATGTAAGTCTAAATTTATTGACATAGAAAGCATCCACAACCTGTTGCTCAGTGTGTGTAGTATGGTCTCATTTTTGTGGGGGGAGAAAGAAAATGTGTATGTAAGTGTACACATAGTAGAAACTCTGGAAATACATGCCTCAGAGCCTTAGGCATCAAGGATGGGTTTGATGGGCATAGTCTTCCCTGGAAGTAGAAAATAAAAGTACATGGTATATGGTATATCTATGAACAGTAATAAAACCCATTAAAATCAGTCTGCTTATTACCATCTCCAGCAATTCTAAACAACAACAACAACAACGAAGATGGCATATAAGTCTCAGCTGCCTGAATTGTCCATGGGTCCCCTATTCTTATGAATGTACACATGTAATAAATATGATTATTCCCTCCTGTTAATCTGTGTCATGTCAATTCGATTATTAGGTCAGCCAGAATAACTTAGAGTAGAAGGAAAATTACTTTTCCTTCCCCACGCCTATTTTTATCCATTTGGGAAGGATCACTCCATAACTTCCCAGATACACCTGTATATCTTCTAGTAATACCCCCTCCACTGTTGACTTTTCCCCAGCAGTACCCGGAAAGGCCAGTGACGGTTGGCTTGTGAAGTTGTCACTGACCTCTCAGATATCATCTCAGGGCAGACTCATCCAAATGAATTTAAATGTGACTCCCTTAGAGAAAGAGCTTTGTATATTAGATAAATAGAATTCCAGGTTCAAACACATCTGCATAGGATCAGCCTGAGTGAACTTGACTCAGTGGACATCCCATAAGGAATGCTGAGGTGCTGGAAGTCTCTGCTAAGGGACTTAGCACCTTTGCTAAGGATGGGTGGTGGGTGTGGAGTCTGGAGGAGGTGTCTGGGGGGCCTTCCTCAGATCTAGCAGGGCAGAGGGGTAGAGGCGGGCTGGGCTATGCTGACCCACACTCTTTTTTTGGCTGAGGCAAGTTTTCTACCTTTCTTTTTTGTTCCTTACAGAATGCCTTTCTTTTTGTTGACTGTCAACATACTTCTGCTTATTTATGATGCAGGTGAGTTGCTTTTCAAAAACTACTTTGTGGATATTTCTAAGACAGCTTTGGAGATAGTGAAGAAAATAGTGATTTGGAGGTTGTTTTTTTTTTAAAGCAAGTGATTTAATCTCTGAACCTCAGTCTTTTCATTTGTTGTTTTGTTTTTTTTAAATTTTTTTTAAAATATATTTTATTGATTTTTTACAGAGAGGAAGGGAGAGAGATAGAGAGTTAGAAACATCGATGAGAGAGAGACATCGATCAGCTGCCTCCTGCACATCTCCCACTGGGGATGTGCCCGCAACCCAGGTACATGCCCTTGACCGGAATCGAACCTGGGACCTTTCAGTCCTCAGGCCGATGCTCCATCCACTGAGCCAAACCGGTTTCGGCCTTTTCATTTGTTTTATGCTGTATTTGTTTCACAAGAAATAGTGAAGAACGGAAGGGGAAATAGACACAAATTGTACAGCATTATTGTTTACTCTAATTTCATTTTTTAATGAGAAAGTCCTCCCCACACCCCAATTTGGTTTGTCCATTTGAGGCCATATCTGGATAACTACACTTATTCACACCTATGATTTGAACTCCCCCAACTAAAAAAAAAAAAAAAAATCTAGCACCATCCCCCCCCCCAACCCCCCCCCCCCCCCCCCCCCATATCCCTGCACTTTAGGTGACTCTGACATGTGCTGATTTATAGTATAAGTATCACAGGATATTTGAAATGAGATCTGTCCTGAAAAATCTGGATGGGCAGTTAACACAGGGTGTTCTTTTTTATAACTCTACTCAATTCTTCAAAAATGTTGGGATGCACAGTATATTCGTGTTAAAATATTAACATAATTCAGCTAACTCCAAGTATATATGCAACAATTTCTTTTTAAAAGGCATGTATCCAAAATCTGCAATGTAACTACTCTGAAAAGTGATGAAACACGTTTAGAGTTTTCAGGCACATGCTATAGCAGTTCTGCTGGACTGCTGGCCTCTTAAAGCTCACAGCAGCTTGAAGGCAGCAGGTCTCAGGCTCCAGAGATCTACTCAGGAGTTAGTGCAAGACCTGGTCCACCCAGGTTACTGTAACTGGGTACTGTGTGTGTGTGTGTGTGTGTGTGTGTGTGTGTGTGTGTGTGTGTGTAAAGGGGAGCAGTAGGTCAAAGTAAGATGATAATTCACTCGTGGTCAGGAACAACCCAAACAAATAAATTAAAGGAATGGGTGTGTGTGTAGGTGAGGAAGAAAAAGGTATGTTAGTTCTAATAATATCTTTCATTGTATAGCAACTTTTGACAGCTTAATACTATGTGCTAGGTACTATAATAGGTGCTTCAGAAATAGTGTCTTTCTACAGTTTTTAAAGTGTTTTCCCATATTACTAGCTTTTTGCTGAGTTTTTACCTCAGCTTGTTAGGCCTTGGGAAACTAAAAGCACATGGTCTAGAACAGTGATGGCGAACCTATGACACGCGTGTCAGAGGTGACACACGAACTCATTTTTTTGGTTGATTTTTCTTTGTTAAATGGTATTTAAATATATAAAATAAATATCGAAAAGATAAGTCTTTGTTTTACTATGGTTGCAAATATCAAAAAATTTCTATATGTGACACAGCACCAGAGTTAAGTTAGGGTTTTTCAAAATGCTCACACGCTGAGCTCAAAAGGTTCGCCATCACTGGTCTAGAAATAATACAGCCTAGTCAGTGTGGCTCAGCGGTTGAGCATCGATCTATGAACCAGGAGGTCACGATTTGATTCCCTGTCAGGACACTGTTAGGCTGCCGAAGGAGGAATGCACGGAGGAATGCGGGAGGCCAGAGTGGTTAGAGGTTATGAATTTATTCAATCATCCACGCACCAGGTGGCTGAGCCTGGATGGCTCCAGCACCCAGTCAGGGGAGTCAGTGGCTTTTAAAGGGCTTTTGGCGGGATTTTTTTTCTGGGCGGAGACTTCTTTGTGCATACCCGGAGGGGAGATCATGGAATGTGGTCACTGCAAGTGAAAAGTGGTCTTTAGCAAAGGGAATGTCCATAGTGCAATGACCTGAAAAGCCACTTCCAGGGGGAAGGGTACCAATTCAAATGCTCCATCAAACCTAACAGGCACATGCCTGGGTTATGGGCTTGATCCCCAGTGTGGGGCATGCAGGAGGCAGCTGATCAATGATTCTCTCTCTTTATTGATATTTCTACCTCTCTCTCCCTCTCCCTTCCTCTCTGAAATCAGTAAAAATATATTTAAAAGAATACAGATGGAAACAAACAGAAGAGTTATTCAAGTTTAAATAGGACCATCTGCAGACATATCAGAAGTTAGCTTTCATATTACCAATTACATCACCAGGAGTTCGTGTTCCATGATTTGCTGGCTAGAACCTTTGGATTCCTGAGTCTGAGACCCTTTCCTGAGAAGCTTGAATTAAGGACCCTTCATGAGCAAGTTACATATTCTTTTGACAGAGGTTGGGAAAAGGGGCAGCTTACTAAGGTATCCACCCATTTGGTTCACTCCTCTGTCCATCTGAAAAATGACTAAGCCATGTCTCTAGGATCCCAAAGTATTTCATAACAACCTGGGGCAGGTGTTCTCATCCTAATTATATATAAGGAACCTATAACTCAAAGAGATTAAGTAACTTGCCCAATGTGAAATGACTTAGGCATTGGGGAGACTTAGAATTTGAATTTACACATCTTCAGACTAAGATTTATTTATAACTATAACCCATTGCTTCTTGATTATAACCACATTAAACAAATAGCAGCAATTTGAGCAAGACTCGAACTGAAACAGGCTCTCCCTCATCTTGAGCCTTCAAAGTTCGACTGGAATATACCATTTACCCCTTTTCTTTTTAAGCGTACAAACATACAGAGATATATGGGGATAACCATATCACAAATTGAAGCAAAATGTCCAGCAATAGGGATATGTTAAATGCATTCTATTTCCTTTATAATTTCTCTTCCGTGTTTTCCAAGATATTTTTTTCAAGCATGGTTGACATTCATTACTATTCTGCAATTAGCTTCAGATGCACAGCAAAGTGGCCAGAAATCATGCACTCTACAGAGTAGTCCCCTGAAGTCCCAAGCACCCACCTGCCCCATGCTCCATTATCATGACATTATTGACCATATTCCCCATGCTGCAATCCATATCCCTGTAACTATTCTGTAACTACCAATTTGTACTGCTTAATTCCTTCACCTTTTTCTCTGAGTCCCCTAACCCCTGCCCCTCTGACATTTGTCAGCCTGTTCTCTGTTTCTGTTTTGTCTGTTTATTTTGTTCTTTAGATTCCACATATAAGTGAAATCATATACCATTGAATTCTTGCATCTCCACCTTGCCCACTGCAGATCTTGGGTCTCTCACCTTCATAATAATGTGATCTCTTTATATAGGCTTTGTTCTATTTCTCTGGAGAATCCTGACTAATATGTCCGATAGCCCTTATTACGTGTTTTAAATGAGCTAGATTTGTTCTAAAAGCTTTTCCTGAATTAATTCATTTAATCTTTTTTCTAACACTGAGGTAGGAATTAAGGAAAGAGCATTCTGTACCTAGCATAATGTGGGGACAGACAAAACACACACATTGCAAATCTCACCTTCTATGCCCATCTTTGGGCTCATTCTTTCAGTCTTCCAATCATTTTGTAAATGCCAAATTTCTGTACTAAATTTCTATCTGCTTGAAACAACTACAGTGATTTCCTTTACCTGTTATTACATCCTACCTGATACACTAGGCACTGGTCTTGTTTTATTATTTTTTAATTTAAAATTTTTAAAAATTAAATTAGAGAGAGAAACATCAATGTGACAGAGAAGCATACATTGATTGCCTCAAATACTCACCCTGACCAGGAATCAAACCTGCAACCTGGTTATGTGCCTGACTGGGAATCAAATCTGCAACCTTTGGTGTATGGAATGATGCTCCAACTAACTGAACCACGCTGGCCTGGGCAATATTCACTGGTCTTTACAAGTGCTTTATTAAGTTCATTGCTTCTTTAACCTTTTTAGTGATATTACCCTCTCCTGCCATTTCTCCTTTGTGGAGGGCACAGAAAATCTTGTGTTTTCTTAGGAAAGAGAAGACATCCCAGAGGATTATGAGGCAAAAATTATAAAGAATATTTCCACTTCTTTGGGTACTATGGGTTTTTTTTTAAGTTTTCTCTAAGTTGGTTTATCAATTTCACAACAACACAGAGCAACTAGAGAACCAAAACTCTTTGTATGAGGGAAGAGTCTCCGTGGATCAGGCTGAAATTTCTGAGGGGGCTCTATCCCTTTTACTAAGAAATGTGGGTTTCATGGATGAAGCTATGTACAAGTGCTCAGCCATCACACCATATGGAAGATTAGAAAGTACAATTAAACCAATAGTAGAAGGCAAGGAATTACTTGGAAATCTCACAGGGTAGTGGAGGGAGGCATATGGCAGAATTCCTCCAGGATAGGAGCTGAAAGAGTGGGAAGTTGACAGTGAGAACTATTTGTTATCTTCTGTATTTCTCGGCAGAGCATATGAGGTCAGTGGAAAGTTCGAAATGAATCCCCCAAAAGGGGAAGATTCCAAAAATAAATACAGCAGTAGTACCTGAGACCCAGAGGGCAGGAGCATACATGTTTCCTGATTTTCTCTCACTGTGCCTGGATCAAAATTTTAACTACAGTAAACCTCAAGATGTGTTGCCTACACAAAAGTTAATGTAAAAACTCAGGGCAAGATTTCTGCTAGCCCGATCCTCCTGGGGCTGAAATAATAAAGGAACTAATTGCTTTGTTAATTTTTTTTTCAACCCGACTCTGAAATGCCCCAAGTGTACTTGATAGGATTGATGATGAGGACGTGGCCATGTGCATCTCCAAGGGCTGGTACCTATAGCCCAATGTGACCTGGTTGGCCCAGGCAGAGAGGGACTTGAGCAACCACAGTACCTGGAGGTCCTGGAGGAGCAGATGAATGGCCTCTCCAGGGTGTTCTCCATCCTGAAATACCCTGTCAAGTTGAATGAGAAATATGTCTACCCACATAACAGCGTCAGATGTGAACAACCAGCCTTTCAGAATCATCTGCAAGTACCCGAGTAAGTGAGTGAAGGCAGGTTGTATTTCACCACTGGGAAGTTATCAATCATTAATATTTACTGAATGCCAAATGTATCAGGCACTTCTGGGCTCTTTGGAGATTTAAAGAGACATCTGAAACATAAGCTTGTACTTTGGGGCAAGAGAAGGTGGTAAAGTGGAGTCTCTTTGGGTTTGAAAAGAGACCACACTTAAGGGACTGACAATGTTTATCCCAGTGGATGTGGCAGTTATTATTGATGAGGCGTCTGTTCCCCTGCTAAGGACATCAACTTTATGATGTGACAGGCCATTTATCAGCCTCTCACCACATGCCTGGCACGTTCTATATTTCATTTTTAAGTCCTTCCTCCACCTTGCAAGGTAATTGTTATTGTCCCCCTCCTTTATGAGGAATCCAAGAAGTTAAATAGACTAAGGACATGGCTAATAAGCACAAGAGTTAGGATTCAAACCCTTGCTTTCTGAATCCAAACTTCATGCACCTTGTTTTCTTATGCCACACAGCATTTATATACCTGAGACCACAAACTGCGTGAATAGATCGAAGTCCAGAGAAGGGGAGCCCCTGTGTGATAAGTAATGAGACCAGAAATGAAGTTGCTGCCTCATTCGTGAGTCCTGGGCAGTCTTAATGTTGCTATCTAGCTACATTCTGGGGACCTTCCAGCTCCTTGATAGAGTCCTTGAGAGAAAATTTGATGGGTAATTTTGCATGTGTCAGTTCTGTTGCTTTCAAATTGTTTCCCGTCCCTCAAGGAAGGATTCAAGGACTTGAAAAAGTGTATAAGAAAAGGAACATGTATCTATTGAATATTAATGGTACGTACATTAGGGTGGACCTAGGTACCTTCACATACCACATTTAACCCCACAGTGATCTCTGAGGTAGATATTATTACCCCCTTTAGCAGTGAAGGAAACAGAGAGAGAAGGTCAAGTTCTAAAGGCCACAGAGCTGAAAGTATTAGATCCTAGGATTGAACCCAGGCCTAAATGTTAACAAAGGCCTGTGTACTTTCCACAGTAACATAGTTGACTCAGAGGGCAGTAAGTTCCTTGTTGTAGCATCCAGAGCCTCAGGCAGCGCCATCCAGACATGCTGCCACAGGTGGCCCCACCTGCCTCTCCTTTCAGGATGAAGGTGATGGTGATGATTAAACTTGCACCATGAGCTAATTCCTTCTATTTTCCCATGACCCTGACTTAGATCCTTACCAAGAGCTCCTTGGAGGGTTAGATCTGGCAGGGACTTCAGCCATCATCTTCTACTAACCACAGCATGTAGGAGTGAGGAAACAAGTCCAGAGAGGTGAGATAGTGGTCCAAGGTTGTACAGACTCTACCTGAGAAGTCTGAAGGAAGTTTGACTCCATGCAAAGGTTGATTGGTCACCTTTCAGGTTTGGTAAATATGGGCATAGCAGTTAATCAAGTATTCAAGACCCTTTTGCAATACTGGATCTCCCAGTAACTTGCTGTGAATATTTTACAACTATTAAAATTATACCCTAAAAATTTTAATGACATAGGGAAAGGCTCCCAACATAATATTAAATTAAAAAAGCAAGATGTAAGCTTGTATGTGTCATATGAGCCCAAGTTGTTTAACTGTATGCATATTAAAAAGATAGGATGTATAAGAATAATAACTATTATTATTAATGACAATCACTAGTTATATCTGCATAATTGGATTAATTTTTTCTTCTTTTTACTTGCCTGTCTTATGCAACATTCTATAATGAATATGCATTATTTTTGTAATCCAAGAGAGCTGTACTTTAAAAATCTGTTTAAACACCTTTACGAAATATAATTCACATGCCATAAAATTCATCCATTTGAAGTGTGCAATTCAATTGTTTTAATATATTCACAGAGTTGTGCAATCATTATCTCTCTCTAATTTTAGAATATATTTATTACCCCAGAAAGAAATCCCATATCCATTAGCAGTCACTCCATTCCTCCCAGTATGCCTTCAGTCCTAGGCAAACACTAATCTGCTTTCTGGACAATAGATTTTACTATTTGGACCTTTTATATAAATGGAATAATACAATATGTGGTAATTGGATTCTTCCACTCAGAATTATAATATTTTCAAGGTTCATGTTATAGCATGTATCTACACTTCATTTATCTTTATTGCTGAATAATATATTCCACTATATGAATATACCACATTTTATCCATTCATCAGTTGGTGGAAATTTGGATTATTTTCACTTTTTGGCTATGATGAATGATGCTGAATATTGGTGTATAAGCTTTTGTGTGGACATGTTTTCAGTTTTCTTAGATATATACTTAAGGAGGAGAATTACTTGGTCATGTGCTAATTCTAATTTCTTAACTGTTTGCAGAACTAACAGACTGTTTTCCAACGTGGCTGTACCATTTTACATTCCCACCAATAGTGTGTGTGTTTCATTTCTCAATATTATTGTCAGCATTCATTATTATCTGCCTTTTTAAATTTCAATCATCCTAGTGGATGTGAATGGTATCTCATTGTGGTTTTGATTTGCATTTTCCCAATGGCTAATGATGTTGAGCATCTTTCTATGTGCTTATTAGTGATTTGTATATCTTCTTTGGAGAAATATTCATTTAAATCATTTTCCCATTTTAAAAAATGGGCTACCTATTTTTTTTATTACTGAGTTGTAAGACTTTATATATTTTGGATTCCAGTCCCTTATCTAATATATGATGTACAAATATGTTCTCCCCTTCTGTGGGTTATATTTTCACTTCTTGATAATGTCCTTCAAAGCAGAAAAGTTTATTTGCCTAATCCAGGATCACAAATATTTACTCTTATATTTTCTTCTAAGAGTTTTATGATGTTAGCTGCTACATTCAGGTCTATGATCCATTTTAAGTGAATCTTTGTATCTGATATGAGTTAAGGGTCCAATGTCATTCTTTTGTGTATAGATATTCAGTCTTCTCAGGACCACTTATTGAAAAGACTATTCTTGCCCTATTGAATTCTCTTGACATCCTTCTAAAAAAAAAAACCCCTGATTATAAATGTGGGATTTTCTGGACTCTCAATTACATTCCTTTGAACTGTTTAACCTTATGCCAGTACTATACTGTCTTGATTACTGTAGCTTTTTAGTAAGTTTTGATACAGGCAAGCGTGGATCCTCCAGCTTTATTCTTTTATTTCAGAATTGTTTGGGCTATTTTTGTTTTGATATTCCCATATAAACTTTAGGATCAGCTTATCAATTTCTTCAAAAAGGCACCTGGGATTTTGATATGCTTGGGATGCATTTCTTTCCTTGAATTGCCTAATGGACTCCTGCTCATCCTTCAAGATTTGGCTCAGACTCTAAATCCTTTTTAATTCTCTTACTCTCATTTCCATTTGTTCAATATTTCATTCACTCATGAAATATTTGTTGGGCTACAACTCTGTGCCATATTCTCTTTTAGGCATTGGGGGTGCAACAAGGAATAAAACAAATCCCTACCCTAGTGGAGTTTACGTGCTAGTAGTGGGAAGAAGTAGACAGAAAATAGACAGATCATTAAAATATGTAGTATGTCACTGAATGAATCCATTTCATATGAAATACAAAAACAGGCAAAATTAATCTATGCTGTTAGAAGTCAGGATAATGGTTACTTTGGAGCAGGAAGGGGATAATGGCTAGAAGAGAGCATGAGGGGATTCCAGAGGTGTTGGTAATATTGTTTTGTTGTTGTTTTTTTACATCTGGGTGCTGTGTTCAGTTTGTGAAAATTTTGAGCTGGCTGTGTTCAGTTTGTGAAAATTTTGAGCTGGACACTTACATAAACTTTTCTGTATATATATACTAGAGGCCCAGTGCACAAAAATTTGTGCACTCAGGGGGGAGGGGGGTCCCTCAGCCTGGCCTGTGCCCTCTCACAGTCTGGGACCCCTCGGGAGATAACGACCTGCAGCTTAGGCCTGCTACCGGGTGGCAGAGGGCAGGCCCAATCCCCAGGTGCAGCCCCTGGTTGGGCTCAGAGCAGGGGAGATTGGGGAGTTGGGGCATCGCCCCCTGTCATGCACAGAGCAGGGTTGATCAGGAAGTTGCGATGCCACCCCCTGTCACGCACAGGGTAGAGCCGATTGGGGGATTGGGGCACCGCCCCCGGTCACACTCAAGGCAGGGTCGATGGGGCGCCACCCCCTGTCACGCACAGAGCAGAGCAGATCAGGGGGTTGGGGTGCCGCACCCTGTCACACTCAGGGCAAGGCCAATGGGGAAGTTATGGCTCTACCCCATCACACACAGAGCAGGGCCCGTGGGGCAGGGGGGTTGGGTAATATTTTAATATAAAGTAAAACATTTATGTGGTATATTCGATGGTGAAGTTGTGTAGAGAAAAATAAAGCATGGCAGGCAGATTGGAAAGAGGGGGTTGAGGGATGAAGGGTTATAATTGTAAATAGGCTGCAATTTCCAGAGAAAGCCTCACCAAGTGTTTAAATTTTTACAAAGATTTGTAGGAAGTGAGGAAGCCAGGCCTTAAGGTGGGTTTGAGGAACAGTAAGAAGACCAGTGGTTGGAATAAAGAAAATGTGTAGGAGAGTGTAAGAGACAATCTCAGAAAGATAACAGAAGGCTGGATTGAATGGCACTTGTAGGCCATTATAAGGGTTTGGCTTTTGCTAATACTATGGTAAGAGATGGAAAGCTGTTAGAGGGTTTTTAACAGAGGAGTGAAATGATCTGACTTATATTTTAAAAATATCTTCCCAGCTCCTTTTGAGAAAAGACCCAAGAGCATCCAAGTGTGGGAATAGGTTTAGGAGATTGTTACAATAATCCAGGTAAGAGAGGATGATGACTTGGTTCAAGGTGATATTAGTGAAAGTGATGAGAAGAAATTGGATTATGTACATATATTTTAAGGTAGAGCAAATAGGATTTGCTGAGAGATTAGATGATAAAGTGAAAGAAGGAGAGGGTCAGTGATGACCAAGGCTTTTGCTGGAGCAACTGGAAGAATGGAGTCAACATTTATTCTGATCAGAAAGTCCTGGAGTTTGGTTTGGGATGTGTTAAGTTAGAGATGCCAATGTCAGATATGTGAGGGGCAATGTAGAGTAGATGGTTGGATATGAAATTAGAGTTTAGGAGAGAGGTCTAGGCTTGAAACATAATTATGGGTGTTGTCAACCTGTAGATGGCATTTCAAATTATGAGACTAGATGGACTCACAACACAGTCGTTATAGATGGAGAAGAGGAGAGGTTCAGACACTGAGTCCTGAGACCCTCCAACATTTGTAGGTCAGGGAGACAAAGAGAAATCAGGAGAGGAGAATAAGAAGGCGTGGACATTTAAATGGAAGGGAAACTAGGAAAGCACCATGACCTAGAAACCAAATGAAGAAAATGTTTCAGGGAGGAAGTGGTGTGGTGATCTGTGTCTAAAGCTGCTGATGGTTGAGAATAGATCTTTTCAGGGGAGGAACATGGACTACTTGTGGAATCTGAGAATAGATTACTGGACAGTTAACACAGAGGGCAGTTTCTTTTTAAAAGGGAACAGTAGAAAAATGTGTATTAACTGAAAAAGTTACAGGGTTTTGTTTTCCTTTTATTTAGATGGGATAAATAATAGTGTTTGAATGTTGATAATGAACAAATGGAGAGTGTGAAGTTGATGTTGGGGAGAGGGCGAAAATTACTGAGTAATGTCTTCCACTAGGCAGAGGGGATGGGGTTGATGCACAGGCAGAAGGATTTACTGTAAATAAGACTATGTGAAAGGTGGTTACACAGAGTAGATGGGCAGATGCAGAAAGGGGAGTAGTGTGGTGCTTGTGGAAATTCTTTTCTGCTTGCTTCTAATTTTCTTAGTGAAATGGGAGGCAAGTTATCCGCTGCGTGTAAGGCTGGGATGGTGATGTGGAAGATGTGAGGAGAAAGCATGAAATGGCCACCGAGGAGAGTGGGTGAGAATAATTAAAGAAACAGAACAGGGCCCTGGTTGGTGGTTCAGTTGGTTGGAGTGTCATCCTGTACACCAACACATGCGGGTTAGATTCCTGATCAGGGCACATACCTAGGTTGGGGAGGCAACCAATTGATCTCTCTCTGTCTCCCTTTATCTCTTTCTCTCTCTCCATATCCTCTGGTAAGAATTAAAAAAAAGAAAGAAAGAAACATAACAGGCTTCCTGGGCAATACTAAAGGCACTTTTGAGGTTTATGGTCATGAGTTTAAAGTGAAACCCCTCAGCATGATTGTGTGTTTTTTTCCAGCCACATTCAGCTGCTCGTGTGTGGACAGAGAATAGGAGGAGAGTCGGGTTAACCAGATGTGGAGGTTTTGCCATGCAGGTATGACACAGGAAGACAGATGCAGGCTAGACAGTGATGAGAATAATCAATCATGAGATCTAAGCTGGGTGAGGAAGGATGAAGGATGCCAACGGAAGAAAGGACGGTGAAAGGGTGGTAGGATTATTTGTTTTTTATCCTGATGGCAGCCAAAAAATTTTTGGAGTTGGGTACTAGAGATAGTGAGATGGAGGACAGAAGGTAGTGTTTGGAGAGTTTCAGTGCCTGAAATTGAGATAATTTATTTTTACTTCCTGAACGCATACGTACTGTAAGAGCATGGTAGAAGGTTAGGAGAGGCCAGCCAGCATTTAAAAGATAAATATCACATGATCTCACTCATATGTGGGATACAATGATCAATATAAATGGATCCAGAGAGAAGATGGCACTGAGCGGACCATCCAACCTTGGGGAGAAGGCAGGGGAGGGGGCGGTTAGAGATCAAAGGACTTGTATGCATGCGTATTAGCATGACCAATGGACACAGACACTGGGGCGGTGGGGGCTTGCCTTCAGGGGTAGGAGCAGTATGTGTGTGGGGGTGTTAATCGGGGGAAAAGGAGATATGTAATACTTTAAACAATACAAATAAATAAATAAAAATAATGAATTGCATCACAGCCTGTTAAAAACTGTTAGTTGAAAAAAAAATAAAACAATAAAAGTGGTTGTGGACGAGATACTCTTCAAATTTGGTTTAAGATTTTCTTCTGTGAATGAAAATGTGAATAATCAAACTATGATTAATGAGATCAGTAATCTAGAACAATAACATAACTGAGTTAGCCTTTTAATATTTGATATGCATTTGAGTAATACCCCAAATCCAATCAAGGTATCCTGGCTATAATTTTAGAGAAGACTTCAACACATATGATTAAAATTAAGAAAGCATAAACCTCATCAACCATAATGAGCTCTTTCAGAAGATAGTGTTATTGGGGTGGGGATTACATGTCTATAACAATCACTGGGACATGGGAGAGGAAAGCAGTGTTGGTCATGTGTCTCCGGGACAGAGTAGAACAGAGGGTCTTAACCAGCCAACATCAACCCTCTTGGGAATATTTGTTCCTATGGATAATGCATGTATAGCAGGTGAAAGCCATTAAGGTTTCCCAGGCAGACCCTGGCATACCCCTGTGCCACCTGCCCAGGATATTTGGTTCTCATAGTTTCCCTGCAGCCAGCCTCACCTGATGCCATTCCAGTCTCATAAGACCCACGAGGGCTTTAGGAGTCTAGTTTAACCACTTCTCAATACAGGAATGCTCCCTGACTTCTTATCATTTCCTAACCCAGACCTACCATCCATCATTCTTTTAAATAAACTTGTTCTATCCCTGAGTAAATCTTCTCTCCCAGCTGCAGTTCCAAGATTTTATTAGGAGAAAACTTTTCAGGCCTCTTTTAAGGTTCCTGAAACCCGGACCCACCTACATCAGGTAAATATGTTCTCATAACTTTACTTAGTGGGGAGGGAAGGGAAAAGGAAACCAATACGACTGTTATTTTAATTTCTTTATTTATCAAGAATAAAAAAAAAGAATCAGGAGTTACAAAAACAAGTTAAATGCAATATGGAAGCCTACTAAATACAAATACATTTCACAAACACATAGGCAACAGAAACCTGTTTAAATTGCTTCTTGAAATTTGACTATTTGAAAACATAAGTGTAAAGGAAAGACATTCAGACTGGTTCACATGGACTTACTGGCAGGTGGAGGAGCCCTGCTTTCCAAAAACAGTGATGGAGTCAAGTCATGGCATGTGAGGTCTCCATGGACACCGGTGGGGAGTACATGTCTATAATAACAGATGCTGTAATTAATATGCTTATAAAATAGTATACACACAGAGAAAGCCCAAGGAAGCTTGCAGACTAAGCCTTGTGCTTTGAGAGAGGTGGAGGAACTAAACCCAATTTAATCCTGTTTATTTGCTCCATGTAAGACTCCCCAGACTAGGCAATTTAGCAGCTTTCCATGAATGGTCATCAGATCACATGATTCTGTGGTGCAGGTAATCGCTTCCCTATTTACAGGAGGAATGCAGATTTGCTCTTAGGAATTCAGTGTTGTAGGGTAGGTTAAGTCTTGGATGGCAGCCATTGTCCTAAATGTTAACAGGTGAGAAGACACTCTGGTTTCTTACTTTAAACAAACTGGTATTCCTGCTCTCATTCCCATAGTGTCCGAGTGTTGGCAAACTTGATCAAACCGTGCTGCCGGGGTTCTCCAAGGCACTTGGGCAGGGAGGTGCCTTTCAGACAGCACAAGTGGGGTTCCAGGGGAGCGTTTAAGTGGGATGTCGATAAATGCTCAAAATTCTAAACAAAGTGGAATGTTCTCCTTTCTAAGGAGAATAAGGAAATTGTTTAGAAGAAATTCCATTTTCAGTACAACTTTCTCAGAGTTGCCTGTGCAGTACAATCTACATAATTTCCCTCTAATGGCCTGAAAATGAGATCTTATGTCAAGTTTTAAATCTTTGTTATTCCAAATGCTTGTTAAGTATGGTATTGAGTGGGGTTAATGAGGACACAGGCCAAAAGACATAGGAAAGACTGACTGCTCACCAATAACAATTTTAACATTAAATTTCCACTTTTCCTCTCTTGAAATGGGAAACTTCCTTTTGTCCTCATCTCTAAATGGAAAGCCATTTCTGTTTTCAAGAAGGTTTAAGAGGAAATGCAAAAGTGAAGACCAAGTGGACTGGTTCTCTTCCCACTCTTCCAGGGCAGGGTTTATCCCAGAGGGCTCTGCGTCATGCACCGCACAACCCGTGGGGCCATTCACTGAGGTCAAACTTGGTCAGCTTGTTGTTGGCTATCCGAATCTTCTTCTTATAACAATAAGTTTGCATTTGTCCTAAGAAGGAAAATCACAGGAACCTGTCTCCTCTGAGCCAATGATCAGAACCACAGACTTTACAACTCATGAAATCGAAAGGCTAATGCATTCCTACCTGCTCACTGAGGAAACTGAGGCCCAGAAATAGGAAGAGCCAGGGCCAAAGTCACTCTCCTAGTCAGCGGTGGATCAACGAGCATATTGATAGGCTGGGATATCTAAGCCTTGCTTTAGCTGCACTTGTCTCCATCCTTTGAAATACTGACTAGCATGAACTTAGAATAATTGAAAACAAATTAGCTTTTGGATCTAGAAAGCGTGTATGGGGACGCTTCTCTTCCCCTGACTTCTGGCTGAGGCGTCCACTGCTCCTGGGGCAGACTGCTGACCCACTGGGAGCCAGGGGGCAGTCTCTGGGCTGCAGCTAGAATGCGGCAGGGTGGGAAGTCTGGGTTATAGCGGTCCCTGCACCAGGAAGAACCCAAACTCCCCCACCTCTGAAATGGTAGGACTACTGAAAAATAATTACAAAAGCTTAATTCCTAGTCAAGAAAATAAAATATAAAAGAACAACAATAACATAATGATAATAATTGAAAAATGAAGTGAACTTGCCAAAAAAGTTTTACAGAAAAATAGCACCTTTGGTAAAAAGTATTTTTTAAATTTGGTTGGGTCTCTAAGGGGCTGGAAGTCCACAAGTATCTGCATCATTTGGGTGCACCCTCCCATAAACTCCATCAAGTATGAGGGACACTGGGTAACTAGCCAATGGCTGTGTGTCTAGAGGCAGTGGTTGGGGCCATGAGAAACAAAGACGCTGGAGTCTTATGCCGACTGGAAAGGGCTGGAAGCAGAATGCATTCTTCTCCACTGAGCTTCCCAAATCCCTCCTCTAGGGATAGTCTGCTAAGTTCTCTCTGGCAATGCTTGCCTCCCTGTAGCGTGTTTAGAGCTGCGGTAGACTCAGAAGTGGTTCAGATCTGGGTCCACTCCTCTCCCAACCCTGATGCAATTACCTTACTTGCCTCCAGGACCCAAGCCCCATTTATACAGTTTCTCTTAAATCACTCCTAGAAATGAAGGCTATGGCCCTTCCCCTCCTAGCCAGCCACCCCCATTTCCTTTATTGCAAAACAAACAGACGAAATAAAACTTGTTGCTATACAAGCAAATACTGGTGATTTGGCGATTGTAGCAGACACTTGTGTATACTGGACTCAGCGCTGAAGTGGAGGAGAAGGTGCTGGGCTCTGGACACCTTCCCAGGTGCCTCCTCACTAGATCTCTTTGGTGCTCACTCTCTTGGTCTTTTCAGCTGTTTCCTTTGAGAAGCAAGAGAAAAAATAAATGTTATGTAAAAAAAAAATCAATGGCATTTACCTAGTCCTCAATACTTTATTTAGCATCGACAGATTCATGCTTATGCTGAATTTTAGTTCTGGTTACTTGTCTGTCTCCTGCATGGATGGCAAACAACTTGAAGGCAAAGAACATGTTTTATTCACAATATGGTCACGTAGGGGCTGTCACGGAATTAAGAGTTGACCCTGTTTGAATTCCTATGAAACAGTCAGACCACACATTATGATGTCTGTCTTAAAGATGAAGAGAAGGCTACAAAATGGAAGTGCTACAAGACGTCCTGAGTCCACGTCCTGAGAGGCTTGAAGAGCGACAGGCCCTGGAGGCACCATACCTGGGCTTCCATCATGGCTGTGCTGCTTTCTGGGAGGTTTGGGGCATATTATGAAGCTTTCCATGCCTCAATGTCTTCAACTACAAGACGAGGATAATAAAGTACCATCTCTTACAGCAAGGATACATTTCTTCAAAAGGAGACATTTTTCTTACAGCCAATAAGCTCATGAGGAGACATTCAACATCAATCATTAGGGAAATGCAAAAAAAAAAAAAAACTACAGTGAAATGCCACTACACAGGGATGGCTAAAATAAAATATAACGGACAATGACAAATGTTGGCAAATTTGTGGAGAAATTGAAACAGCCTGGCACTTCCTCAAAAGATTAACAGGGTTACCATATGATCCAGCAATTCCATTTCTAACTGTTACCTAAGAGAACTAAAAACACAAAGCTTTTACAAGAATGTTCATAACAGTATTATTCATCATAGCCAAAAAGTGAAAACTAAATATACACCAGCTTATGAATGGATACACAATATGTGGTATATTCATATCATGGGATGTTATCTATATATATAAAAGCCTAAGTGACTGGCCGACCTGCTGACAGCTATGATGCACAATGACCACCAGGGGGCAGACGCTCAATGCAGGAGTGACAGCAACTTTGCAGAGTGCCCTCTTGCACTCCGAGACCTCAGGGGATGTCAGACTGCCAGTTTCAGCCCAAATCCTGCAGGCCATGCCGAGGGACCTTACTTGCCAGAGGGACCCTGCTCACTCTGCAGATGCCCTTTGAGCCCCGGTGCCACCCCAGGTGCGGCAGGCCAGGGAGGGGCTGCGGGAGGTTGGCTCAGGGCGCGTCCAGCCTGTCTAGCCCAGTCCCGCCCCTCTGGCCACCTTCTAATTAATTTCCTTTCAATCTGTGCACCGGAGCTGATTTTATAAAAAAGGATAAAGCATATATTTCAACAGTAATTGAAAAATCTTTAATAAAAAAAAGAAATGAAGCACTGATTCAAGCTATAACAAGGATAAACCTTGAAAACATGCTAAATGAAAAAAGACAAACAGAAAACACTATGTATTGTATAATTCGATTTACCTATGTCCAGAACAGGAAAATCTATAGAGTTAGAAAATAGGTTAATGATTGTAGAGTGACTTCTAATGGGTATGAGGTTTCTTTAGGGGATGATGTAAATGTTCTGGATACATAGTGATGGTGGCTGACAATCGTCAGGTAGGACAATCTTGTGAATATACTAAAAACTATTGGATTGTACACTTTAAAGGTGTGAATTCTGTATGTGAATTATATCTCAACAAAAAATTTAATAGGAAATAAAAACAACAGTGACTGGTATCTTACAGACACACTGTTGGTGCCCTGTCCATAGCCCTGGTCTTTAGCATCTCAGTTCACTGACATGGTTTCTTACTGCCAGTACTTGCACCTCTTTCTCTGGCTGGCAAGCCAGAAATGCTAGGTAATTTATGTTTGCTGGAGGGAACCTTGCCAGTAGCTGACAGGAGTTCTGGTAGGAATACCCTCAGGCATGAAAACTGCTCCCAGAGTTCCTCACGAGGATTAAGCTCCACTTGCCTACAGTGATAACTGCTGGATACGCACTCTGTTACTTCCTTCCCATCCTGAGCTCACTTCCCAATTTCCCTTTTGGTGTTGCCTGGGATTGCCTTCCAAATAAACTATTTGTACCTGAGTCCTTGCCTTAGCACCTGCTCTTGAGGGAACTCACATAGACAGAGACACTTAAAGATGAGAGCTATTCTAATTCACTTCCCACTCTCTACTCTGATCATCTCTCCATCCTAAATGCAAGGAATTCCTATGGACTTCGTTTTTTTTCTTTTGTGGAGTTGTACTCATCTGGAAACTCAAGGCTGCTGAAATATGGAAAAACAGAAGATGGGAGATTCTGCATTGGCTCAAAAAGCTGACATGAGGTTTCTACACTATTAGTGATAATGACAAAATGCATATAAAATCAATAAATATGAACAATTACTATTAATGTTAACAATTCTTTATTTTCAAGTGAAATATTTCACACAATAGTTTAGCAGTCCTTATGACCTTTATATTCCTTAAAAACTTCTATGAGAAAGAGAAGGCTTGAATGAACAGACCCAGTCTACAGATAAGTGGTCTAAGGTGCAATATCCTTTGTTAAGACTATGGTAAACGAGTGGAAGATGGGCCCAGGAGTCCAGCATACCCATGTTTTCTCCTTAGGTCCTTAGCAAAATATGTCAGTGGATCACAATTCTGCTAAGAACCCTTTACCCAAGAAGGCCTTTAATTTGACATAGAACCTGAGCAGAATTCTTATATCTCAAATCTCCAGGAAGCAGAACCTTGAAGTTTCCTGTGTTTGTCATCCCAGGCTGTTTTCTAGCCAGCTTAATATTTAACTTAAATCCTTTCTGTTGCAGTCCAAATTCACTAATTTCATGCTCACTGAGAGCCAAGTATATACCAAGCCCTGTGTTAATACAGGACTGCAATGATGAGCAAGCTATACTAGTGGAGCCTGGCCTTCAAGAATCCATGGTCTTTGGGTCTAGGTACTGGTTGTGACATAAAACAATTACCTTATTTAGCCCATGCTCATTTGCAAACCACTTGCAATCCACTTGCAAATCACCAACTGGCTGATTCTTATTTATTAAGCAATAAATAAGTTGCCAAGTTGTAATCTGCTAGGACCCGTGGGACCCTGCAAGGACCCCATCAGGGAACTGTATCACAGTTTGATACTATAGGTCTATCATTCAGGACCTACTGTATTAAATAGAGTGCATCTTCTTGGTCTCCCAGGACATTAGGCAACATCTGAGTGGTGGAAGGGCCTGGTGGTGGCAGAGATGCCCGAATCAGCACAGAGGCTGCAACTCACCTGGTGCTTTTGGAAGTCTTGGACAAATCTGGTCATCTCCTCCTCTGTCTGGGTCTGGGCCCTCTTCTGATTCTTTCCTGCAAGAAGAACCAAGGCTCAGAGGTGGCTGAGGGAAGCCAGTTGGTGGTCCCACTGGTATCTACTTTCTAGGTCCTTAATTTCATCTCCCATTTAATCAGTAGAAGAGGTGAATTATCCACATTCCTCTGACACCTCCAAATTAACACACTGCAAATAAAGCATCCTACCCCCACCCTTCTCTGGCCTCTGTCCTTAGTGACTTTAACTGCTCCAGCCCATCCATTCCAGGAGCTGGCCTTGCAGAAAGAACTACGGAGAAAATCTGGACCCTGACTCAGGCATTCTTCTGGGGCAGTGACTCCCTACCTTTCACAGGTCCTGGAGAGCATTTCAAATACAAATGCTTAGACTGTACCTCCAGAGACTCTGATTTAATTGTTATGAGGCAGGGCCTGGGCACAGGGTTCTGTAAAGCTCTCGAGATGGTTTTGATGTGCAGCCAGGGTTGATCACCACCACAACTACAGTGCCTACCAAACTTGCACAGTGAAAAAAAAAATCACAGAATATGTCTTAAGAACATAGGTTTCCAAGCTGCTCTTTTGTGGCTTCTGATTCAGTAGGTTTGGAATGGAGCCCAGGAATCTGTACCTTTATCGAGAATAGCACTGTTGTTAGGAAATAGCGCTCCACCACCACTTCCAGACTTCAGCATCAAGTTGCCCCCCCATGGCAACTTCCCTGGGCTCTGGCTCCAGCTGGCTTCGAGTCTCAGTGCCCTTCTTTTCTATGCCATTGGGATTTAGGATCTAACTTTCAGGTATTGACCTGAAAATGCCTTGGGTGCCATCTCTACAATGTCCTCTCAGGTCCATGGCCTGCACACCAAGATGTGCTAAGGCCCCCGGGGCACCACCATGGAGAGTGCTCTTTATACATAACCACGTAGGGCTCTGAACATGGGCCATCAGAGAGGATAAACAGCCCAGTTGCTGTGGAAATGGGCATGGTCTCAGGAGGGCAATTATTTGGATTCTGTCTACTGCATGTGATGGGGCTCATTATCCAGATGATCGTAAACCAGCTGTTCACCGATTGCCTGCATCTTAGAAAGGGATGGCTACCTTTACTAAGCCAGACCAGGAGCAGTTAGGTGTGAAAAACTATTTTGGGTGCATGAGTAGAGTACAGGAGGCTTCCTGGTTGAGGCAGGCTGGGTATTGTTTTGAAATGTTCTCTCTTGGCTTCACTAGTTACTGTATGCTTGGCCTAGCTACCATGGCTTTAATTTGGCCTCCAGCAACTTCTAGGCATTTCTACCTCTAAACAGCCTCTTCCTGCTTTTTAACTTGTCTCTGGAGTTACGCAGGTGTCCTGCTCTCCCACACTGAGAAGAGACTTGTTCCTGGGGAGTGGGAGACGAGGGATCCTCCGAGCTCCATTCGTATTATTGGTGTCTGGGCTTTTAATCTAGAAGAAGCTCTTCCTGGGTCCTTGACCTCTGTCTTCAATTACCAGATAACCTGACCTTGAACATGATCCTAGGACCAGCCTGCTTTTTCTCGTCTCAGTTTGCTTTTTTTTAAATATGATTTTATTGATTTCAGAGAGGAATGAAAAGGGAGAGAGTGATAGAAACATCAATGCTGAGGGAGAATCATTGATGGGCTGCCTCCTGCACACCCCCCATTAGGGATTGAGCTCACATCCTGGACATGTGCCCTGACCTGGAATAGAACCGTGACCTCCTGGTTCATGCATCAACGATCAATCACTGAACCAAACTGGCCGGGCTCAGTTGGCTGTTTAAGATATAATTTTAGGTTCATTCCATCTAGTGTAAATTTGGGGCTTGATTCCTTCCAACTGACCTTTCTTCCCAGAGCATGTGACCTGGCTTCACCCTTGTTTGTCCTGTCTCCACTCTGAATGATGCCTAGTTTTTCCCAGGGCTTGGCTTTAATCTTGGCCATCATTGTCGTCCAAGACCCTAATGGTTCTGCACTGGCCTCCCAAACTCTGTCTGACATCTATATATCACCAAGTCACCCTGCCCATGTCTCAAGTACCTCAACTTTTTTTTTAAAGGAATATGTAATTCTGTTAGTTTACAGAAGGTCTACATTCTTCCTTTTTCTGCTGAGAATGGGCGGTGAGGAGGAATTGTTTTAACTTCCAAACACCCGAGTCTTTTACATATAGGATTTTCTAAGCTATCATAAGGATTAAGTGGGTTAATATGTAAAGTGCTTAGAAGCTGCCTGGCACATTGTTCTCACTAAAGTGTTCGCTTTCATTATTATTATTACCATTCCAATCTCATATCAACGTTTGTTCTTGCCCTGCGTCTTGAACCTCTTTTGTTCCAAGCCTCTGGAGTGATTTTCAAACTTTTGCTTCTGGGATAAGTGCTTTGTCCTCAATGCTGCCTTCTTGCAGCTCCAATATGACAAGTTTGAGTCTGTCACTTGCTGCCCAGGTTCCTTGCTCCCAGCTACCACCATTGTCTTTTCCATCATCCCCACCCTGACTTCTCTCATGGTGATTTCATGAAGGGGGGGCTCTGCCCCTGTTTTCCTTCTGCCTGAGGCACAGCTCACCATCACAGGTCATGGCTGTGCAGACCCAGTTTCCACAGGCACAGACACAGCGGTTACAGTCCACCTCAGTCTCAGCTCCATCAGCGTACATTTCATCCTCCAGGGCACACTCTGTTGGGACCAAAAATAAGAAGCAATCATTTAGGGTGAAGGTGGAACACAGAGTCCTGACTACAGTCTGTGCACCTTACCCTTTTCCCAGACAAGACCTGCCTGTCCCTCAGAGGCACTATATCTGAGCAAATGCTAACTAACCACCAGCCAAAGGTTTTGGACCTGAACATCACTATGGAGATGAAGGGCTAGAGCCCACCTAGAATAGTGGAAGGGAATTTTCTTAGCAAGCACTGGAGAGGGCTATCAATTTTAGTCCCTCAAAATGCTCCCACTCCCCCTCACTCCTTGTTTCTTAGGTGAAGCATACTCTTCTCTGGAGGGTTGAAGGACGGATTGAGGCACTTGAGGAACTCTTGGAAGCTGAGTTTCCAGTCAGCATTTTCATCAGACAGCTCAATGAGAGCATCGACACAGAGTCCTCTGAAACAAAACACAGGAGAAATGTGTCAGCCAGATCTCAGCTTCACTCCTGAAGAAAGAAAGTAAGTGTCAGGACCACGCACACCAGGGGCCCCAGAGGAGGCCAAGAAGGTGACTGTTAATTGATAAAGTTTCTCTCTACACTGACCTCCCACAACCATCAATCCTTCTGACTCCTGAAGCACCCAACCTTTAGTCTGATATACTGAATGTCAGATCACTCAAATGTTCCTCCCCAGACAACTAAGACTTCCTGTATGGTTTTGTCCAGTTTGGATTGACAAATGTTTCACTACCTGCACACCTTCCACCAGTAATTGCCTTTCCCTATGGTGTAAGTGTCAAGCCGACCAAACAAGGAAAATCAAAACAGAATCGAGAGGAATAGACAGACAATATGAAAGCAATGTGTGATCTGAAAGAACGTGGAGTTCAAGCAAGCATCACCATTCTAGAACAAGACCTTCCAGAAATTTCACAGAATCTCAGCTCTCTCACTCTCCCATGGCCTGGATTTGAGCCCTGGCTCAATCACTTACTGCCCAAATGGCCTTGAGCTAGTTATTCAACCTTTCTGTGCCTGCTTTCTCATCTGTAAAATGGAGACAGGACTCCTCCTTCACTGAGATGGTATGAGGATCAAACGTTGAACTTGTAAAATATTGCCTAATTTTAGTTTATCAAAATATGAAGGCTTTTCAGATATTATACTTAGGCCATGGACCATTGTTAAGAAGGAATCTTTCTAGAGTCTGGGCTTTCATGCTTGTAGTTCTTTTGAACAAAGTGGTGCTTAAACTATTTTAATTCTTACCAATGTACTGGAACCACACCAGAGGTTTCTTAGGGATTCATTTTTATTACTATTTGCTTTGGAATGATACCAGAAAAGGAGAGGGACGTACTCACATTTGTAACCATTAGAGTTCTCTACATGAAATAGCACCGATTATCATAAAAATCAGATCTAAGCTACAGTTAAATATTGCATTAAAGTAATTCCTTCAGAAAATTAACCGTTAAAACATTACCACAACACTCAGAAACAACTTTGTTCTGATGCAACCTTGATCATTTACTTAAAATTACATGCTTCTATTCCTTGCAAGTTCTAGCCAAAAACAATAACCGTTTGATCAGATACTAGTGGTGCTCAGTATATTAGTTCATAATGTTCACAGATTAGACCCGGACAGAATTCCTATCTTGCTTTTTACTTCACATTAACATTGGTGGCTCCTTTGTAGCAGGAAGGAGTTCAAATCCCCTCTCCTATCCAGCCTTCCTCTCAGGGACCCCTCCCTGTCGCTCTCACCCCACTCACCTAAGCAATTTGTTGTTCTCCTGGTCTGCATAGGTGGTGATGTTGATGGCGGTTTCATTCTGCTCCACAAATTTCAGGAACTCACTGGAGTCCAAGCGAGAGTCACCATTATCAAAATTCTAGAAAGAGGATGAAGAGATCTTTCAGGAACAGTTTGTAGAACCCAGTTCCAGCATTCCCCTGCTGGGCTGCACCCACCTCTGGTTTATCTTGTTCTGGACATGTTCCAACCAACTCTGCCCTGGCTTAGCCTCAGAGAGCTACAGCACCAAAGGCTCGGATCCCTGGGCACCCAGAGAAGGCGCCTGAGCCTCAAGATGAGAGAGTGAAAGTGCCTGGGCAGAGGCCACTGACGGCCTTTCAAAGCCAGACGCTGCCAGGGAGGGCAGCCTGAGGGTGGTCCGCGGAACCCAGAAAGCCTGGGGGGCTTCAGGAACTCTGCAGACAGCCTCGATGGCAGCCCTGAATTCAGGCAGCCACCACGCCACATCCTTAAACCCTAAAGAACATGTGGTAACTACGCTGTGAGCCAGAATTTCCGTGGCAGAGCCCAGGAAGTGTATTTCTAACATGCTACTTGGGAATAATGACACAGGTGGCACTCAGAGCTCACAGGGCCATTTCTTAATGCTTGATTTCCAGCTTCCCTGGCCTGCTCAGTGCTTAACTTTCACACTGATACCCTTCATCAGTGAGGAGTCAGACGCAAATGGCTTGCAGGCAGAGGTGGTGCAAAATCCCCCACCCTTGTCCTGTGTGTGGGCCCCACTGCAGCACAAGTCCTCAGCTGTCCAGCTGTCCTCATGGCCCAGCTGACATCCCATGCGCACAGGGTGAAGGTGTATTGAGCTCAGGCCTTGTCCCCACTTTGTGAAGATGCTAAACCAAGACCTTGTACTCAGGCCCCAGCTGCAGGAGGGGGGTGTCAGTTTTAAGGCTTGGCTTAAATTCCAAGTTGGACACTGTTTTCCTAAATAGTTCCAATGGAAAAAATTTTGTCTTTCAAAATTCTTCCCTTAGGTTGCCTCATACTGCTGCCCTGGGAGTAATCAGCACCCTCATGGTACCTTCAAGGTGGATTCTCAGATGGTGTAAGGAATTCTGGAAGAAAAGTCTGTCCAGGTTTCTAGGTGGAAGGTAAAGACACAGCTACCAACTGTCCTTCGATAACTGTCACAGTCGCATGTATTCCACTCTAAGGCTGTAAACCTCTCCAGGGTATGTATGACAGCAATGTATGAGACAACTATGATGGCCCTTGTTTAGTATCTGTTCATGATTCTTGTCCTAATTCCTAGGAAGCGTTCTCAGATGTTCTGTAGTCACCATACGTTCACCCGAGGAACCTTCCCTAAGTGTTCACCTTGTGAGGTCTTGATTAATGAGCATAGAGAAATAAAATAAGGTTGGCCAGGTGCCATTCTTAGCAGCATAGGACTTTCTGGGTCCAAATGCTACAAGTGCTGGACAGACCGGAGCAGCTTTTACAGACCCAACCCCATCAGGGCCTGAGTACAGACTGAGTGTGGGGAGAGGAACAGTCCCGCAATGGCTGTGGACCCAGCGGGCACTAGGGGCACCTGGAGCCTGGCACCTACAGCCCAGGCAGCTCTCAAAGGGCAGTGCTGAGTGCACTCCCTGCACATTCAGTGGGACCAGAGTCCAGGCCTAAAGCTGAGGGAGAGGCCAACCTGCCTGCACTCATTTCATGAGGACCCAATTGGGCTACTCAGGGCCAGGTCTGTATGTGGCAGCCACAGGAAAACAGAGGTTTGAAACCAGCCCTGAAACAGCCTGGAATCCTGAAGTCCCTAGGGCGCCTGCAGGGGTAAGGGGGAGGCTGGGTCATGAGCTTGGACCAAGACCCTACCTAATTCACTGTGTCTCTGTTCAACCAACTGGTTACAAAGGCATAGTACCTCTTTACACCAGCATTTCCCAGAGCTACACTCGAGATAACTGCCCTTTTCTATGTAACCTTAGGGTTGAGGCAAGGCAGGAAAGTGTGCTCTGAGACCCACGTTTGGGCTTACTGCAAGTTTGGAGATGGTTGAAAGGAGATGGGCTCGGACAGGCACGCAGTTGCGTACAGCAGCTGGGCTGATGGGAAATGTAATCCTGGGGTAAGGGAGGTCAGAAAGCTGGATCCAGTTTCAGCCTGGCCACCAGGAGTCTGCCACCCAGAGTCCGGGGTGTGTGTGTGACATGGCCGTGGAAGCCTCTTTCTTTACCTCTTCTCACGCTTTCAACTGAGTGAGTTGCACTCAAGAAAGAGTGACTGAATCCCCAGTTGAGGTGAGGGCCTGATTTTGGTCTTCTCCAAAATTCTAATTAGTTTTGCTTTTTAACTAATTTTTCTATAAGGAATGCCAGCTGGGCTAAGGGAGATCCGCTGGTGCAGAAACAGTCTCTGTGAGGTATCAGATCGCTTAGAAACAGGCAGCTGTTTGCCTAGTGGGCGGGAGTCTCCCTTTGAAGACTCCAGGTCTCAGATAATCATCAAAAAGCAGATGCTGAAGGACAGATAAAGAGCTTCCCAAGGGCTCCAGAGCGTGGGAGAGGTTGAGACAGAGGACACACTGAGAAGGGCTGTGACCTCAAACACTTGGAATCCAGAGAGATATACTTGTTCTGCCATAGAAGAGAGAACTCGCCATCTAAAGACAATAACACAAGCAGACCCTTAAATGACCAAAGATCCTATTTCAAGCCAACGCAGTATGTAGGGTCCAGAATGTCAGTTAGAAGAGGAATCCATGGACTGGGCTGGTGCTGACCACATTCGGTGACTTCAGAGCTGGCAAGAAGTTCCTCATGTGTCTGGGGCTGCTCCTGAGTCCTGCCTGGTTAGGTTCTGGGACAGAAGGCCCTAAGGCACGTGAGGGCGTGTATGTCTGGGGATGAGCATTCCAGGGCATCTGCCCAGAGATGTGTGTCTGCAAGTGAAGGGGCTTTTGTGCGCATGTGGGAACGTGGGTAACTGAGTGCATGTGTCTGTGGGTAGGATGTGTCTCTGTGTGGCGTGTGCATCTCTGTAAGTGGAGTGTGTGTTGCTGTGAGCACACGCACTTGCTTTTGCATATAGTTCGTTTATCTCTGAGAGGGACATACATTCATGTGCATCTGTGTTCTCGTCCATCAGCTGGAAGAGAGCACCCTTAACTGCTTCTTCCAACAGCTATTTCAAGCTCCCAGAAAGATCTCCTTGACATGGTGGCCTTGCTCATTGCTAAGTACTATTTCTACCCTCATTTCCCTTTTTGAAGTAGCATCTCTCCTGTTCCCAATGGGAATAATCTGTCTCTTTAAGAGAGTAGCAATCTCTAGGTTCATGAAGGATCCTGGACCCATGTAATGCCAATCCATCGACTCTTCTCAGATGAGAGTTGCTCTGTGGGCCATAGGTAGTCAGTTAATGACTTAGAGAAATATCAAACTAGGTGGGAAAGCGGCTAAGGAGGCCTGGGTCTGAGTGAGATCAGAAGGTATTTTTGTATCGGCAAACAGTTCTATAAGGAGTCATATGGGACGGGGGCCTGGAGCCTGGCCATAGTTTTCATACATAAGCTTTATGACACCTATGTGGCTGTAACTGCACAAACAGAGCAACACATATGTGTTAGATCATAAAGACTGTACTGCTGGACTCCCTCTGATCAAGCTGGTCAGAAGGCAACTGTCGCTGCTGCATGGAATGATCTATGGTGAGGAAACACTCAAGGACTCTCTGCTGTTTTGTATTTCCTTGTGGTCTGGCCACGGGCGACCAGTCTTTGACCCCAACTTTGGATTACCTTGAAGTACTTGTCCAGGATTTCACTGTAATTGCTGCCTTTAGAGAACCAGCCGTCTGGAATGATCTCAGCTTCCAGCCACTGGATGATGCGACGCCGGAGCTCATCACGATTGGACTGATAGCAAACGACTGCAGGAAAGAGGGGAGGTCAACTGACAGTGAGGACCCCAGTGTCCCCCAGCACCCACCATGTGAGTGTGTCATCTCATTGCAGTCCCACAGCACTTAGGGAAACAGGATGACCACGCACATGCTACAGAGGAGTCAACCCAGGGCACATGTTGGAAAGTGTTGAACCCAGGATTCAAACTCGCGTGTCTAAAAAAATTTATAAAGATCAAAAATATTGAAACAGAAAGACTATGTTGCATAGGTGAGGGGAAAAAAAGTAAAGCAGCAAAATAAAGGTCATTTTCATTAACTTTAGGAAGCTGAGGGGGGTGGGGGAAATCAATCAATCAATCAACAGAACAGCTCTCTTGGCCCAAAGATAAGGTAAAATAATACACGAATAAAGGAGAGCATTGCATTTCTTTATGCCACTGGATTTCTGATTCTCTGTGTATAGCTTTTCCTTCTCTAACCAACTGGGTCTATCAAAACTTTCTTCAACCTAAATTTTGCACTGCCTGCATTGTACTTTATTATACACAACAGAAAATGAGACCAACGCAGGGCCATGTTGAAGCCAGTCTCTGGACAGCTGTGTAGGCCACATGGGAACAACAGGTGGGCTGAGAGTTGGGGGGATGGGGAAGCAGGGAAGGGAAAGACTTGGCAAAAGGGAATTCCTGGAAGATAATACATGTTAGGATGTGCAAGAGGCACTGAGCCAGTGAATGAAAATCTGGGCACCTCTCCCCAGTGTGCCACTTTTTAGCTGTGGGATTCAGGGAAATTCACCTGGCCTCTCTGAGCCTCCAACTCCTCATCTGTAAGGTAATTACAATAAAACCTACCTCACAAGGTTACTGTGAGGATTTAAGGAAATGTACATTCTAAAGGGGTCTGCATTTATAAATGACGATGACATTTTACTTTTTATTCATAGAAAATCACAGAAGAAATCTTACTGGCATTACAGATTCCCCCCTTTCTTAAAAAGTTGTGCCTCTGATTCTGCTAGTCCCCCGACAACAGGCTATGTTGTAGATCCCTGAAGGAAGGACTCGGTGACTTTCTCGTCCTTTCAGTTCAATCCTGACTCAGCAAAAATGCAAAACGCAGTCAACATTCTGACCCAACCCGATGCTTCACATGACAAACACACAAAAAACTGCAATGCAGTTCTGCAGCTTTTCTGAGCTACGCCGAAGAGCGGCCAGCTGTGGGTCACAGGGCTGACACGGAGCTCTAGTGGTCTTCAGCAGGGACTGCAGAACACGAAGTTTCCATCGTGAAAAGAATTTCCTCCCTAAGATGCACAGTGCATGGACGGGCCTTGAGAACGTTGTTTTGTGAAACAAGTCAGTCAGAAAAAGCTAAGAACCATATGATTTCATTCATCTGTGGGATATAAAACTGAAACTCCTGAACACAAACAGCCGTGTGGTGGTTGCCAGAGGGAAGGTGCTCGGGGGTAAAGGAGGTCCCAAGAGATGGTGGCAGAAGACCTGACTTTGGGTGGTGAGCACAGTGTAATATACAGATCTTGTAACACTGAAACCCACACCTGAAACCTATATATGTCCATGCTGACCAATGTCACCCCAATAAATGTAATAAAATTTTTTTTAAAAAGGTGCACACTGTAGAAAAATAGGCACTCACCTGGGCTGGCAGATGGACCTACAGATTTCTTTTCTGAAAGACAAAAGAAGATGCATAATGCAAAGTCAAGAAAAAAGAAAATGTCTATGTATTACTAGGATTAAAATGGCCCCTCATTAAGTAGCCACCTGTAACCTTTTCATCATTTTGTCTTAAGTCCTGTCTCCTTTCCTTCTTCCAAGACCCAAGTTTGGGGGGGAAGGCGGTCTTTTCTTTCCGGCTTTGTTTGACATTTTGGGGCCACTGAGTTCCCTCCTGATCTCACACCTTGTCCTGCTAGATTGAGGGATGGGGAGGTCACTGGAACTTTGAGATCTCATATGGAATCACTGTGGAAACAGAGTGCAGACCAACATGTGGGAAACGCCTCTTGTTTCTTCAGGGTAGTTTGAAGCCGAGACAGGTTAGGCAGGGCAGCGGCTAGGCCGGGGGCGAATGTCTAATTAGCAACAAGCATGGGACCCCTTCCCTTTTAACCTTATGACAATGGTTTGAATGTAAAATAGAGGAAATATAATACTACCAGGGCTGAGAGGTACCCAAATTTTAAAAGCATGGGAAAAGTGAAATTTACCTGCTTTTTAAAAAGATACAGAATTCACTTAAACACTTCCTTATTATTATTGATTACTGATGTGGTTGCCTATCCACCATTCAGCTGCAGACAGAGCTGGAAGCCCCCTGGGGGTCTGATACAGGAAACCCTGGGCAGAAGCCTGGGCCATCCAGGAGGAACCAGCAGGCTCATGGTGCCAAGAGGATATGCCTCCAAGAACCTGGGTGGCCTCCACGGCTTTGGGTGCTGTGGTCAGGGTGGAAAGGACTCTGGAATCCCTGCCACACTGCTCTGCCTTCCTGGCTCCCCAGTGAGCAGTGAGGGCACTCCGTACCTTTGCAGTGTCCATCGTAGTCGACCTGGATTTTGGATCCAGTGAGGCAGGCATCTCGATGCAGCTCACAGTGGTTGAGGTAGGTCTTGCCGTTGCTGCCACACACAGGCCTCTTGTGAGGTTTGCATTGCTGAAACAGAGCTGGATGTTGGTGCAATCAAGGGTGCTGGCACACACAGAGCATGCACACACGAGCACACAGACCCATCTCCTGAGGACTCCCCACCAGCAGCGATGGCCTCAGCAGTGGGAGCCTCAGCCTTGGCATCTGTGACCGTACCCCACTTAGTGCTGGAGGCACCTTATCACCTTGCAGCCCCATATGGCTCTGTGTGCTGATCCTGGGTCAGGGTCTTCTGCTATTCAGTGAAGAGACAGACTCCCCCTCCCTGTCACACCCCTCTCTGACACACCCCTCCCTGACACACCCCTCCCCACCACACCCCTCCCTCTCTGCCACATCCCTTCCTGACACACCCCTCCCTGGCAAACCCCTCCCCAACACACCCCTCCCCTACATACCTCTACCCGACACACCCCTCCCTGCCACATCCCTACCAAACGAGCAGAAAGGGCATTTTATTAGAAGTCAGGAGTTTGGAATTTTCATCGCTTTGCCATTTTGTAGTAAGTTACTCAATGTCTCTGGCTGATCTAAGATCCCTTAAAAGTCAACATTCTATGACACAAAACAGAGCTGAGGGCTGGAAATGAGGAGACTGAAACGCAGGCAAATGCCGCACGCCTTTACTCTTCTGGGGTGGACCCTGAAGGATCTTCGCTCTCTTGCTTTGCTTGTACTTTGGGGCCATTGTTTTCCTCCCAATCTTACAACGCCTGCTGTGAGGCTGGGGGTTGGGGTGCCTGGATCTTTGTGAAGTATTACAGAGAATCATTATGAAAGAGGAAGTGGACTAAAGTTCACTTGGCAACTCGGCCCTACTTTGGCTATTTAAAGTGCCCTGGTCACAGGCAAGCTCAGTTTCTTAAGACTTTTGTGGTTTCTGAAAAGAGAGAGGGGGAAGCAAGTTCAGCTCGGACGTAATAAAGGCACCGAAGCAAGAAAGAACAGATGCAGTGAAAGGAAACACAGGACACTGGAATGGGAGGTAGACCAAACTTTCCGATTTACAGACAAGAACACCAAAGCCAGAAAGACAAACTGCGCTTAACCAATACTCATGACTGAGTTCTTCTATGTGCTGGGCACGGGGCAAAGCCAAACACAGTCTCTGTCTTCATGGTATCCTGTGGCACTAGCTTGCTCAAAAATCACACAATTGTATGTGGCCAACCTGAGACTAGACGCCAGGCTGCTGACCCCTAAGTCTGGGCGTAAACCAACACCCAGCGGCCAGCGCACCTCCAGTGAGGCCCTGCCAGGCCTCCAGCATATCTGTTTTCCTAATTTCTAAACTGGAGGACTTCCTTTCTGGAGCAATGGGTCAGGATCCTTCCTCTGGGGACTCAACTGGGTGTATTTATTTGCACAGAGACAGATGCACTTCAGGCTTGGGTTGATTTGACAAAAAGGGGGTAAAGGGCACGCATTCAGAGTATTTGTTTGCCTGAAGAGTGAGAACTGATCAGAATCCTGCTTATGAAAGAAGTATTTCTCGAAAGCTCACTTTGCTTTTTATGGTTCATTCAAAACCAAAGCAAACTTGAAAAACCTGCATTCTGTCTATTTTTTAAAATTTGCATATCCGAGTGGAAATCAATCCTACAGAAATAAAGGCAGCAGCATGTAGAGCTATTTGCATAAGGGTGTTGTTGTTCAGTGGGACGTGTCCATCTATAGGGAAACGATTGCATAAATCTGGTGAGTTTATACCACTAAAGATCACACATCTGTTAAAAACGGAGTTACAGCTATACATCCTGACCTGCAGGGCTTTCCATGATATATGCATGAGTACAAAACGCAAGTTGTGTATATACATATCTATAACTACATGTTATGATTCCATTTTTGTATGAAATAGAAAGAATCTCTCTACATGTTTATAGTAGCAAAGGCAAAAAAGCGACACAAATATATTCCAATCTGTTAACCTGGATTTTGGATTAACTCAGACTGGTTAACTCAGACTAATGGGATTTGAAGGTTATGCAGAAGATTAATTTTATGTTTGCATAAATACCTGTACTTATTTGTCTTACATAAAGCAATTATTCGTTTTGTAATTTAAAAACCTTATAAAGCTAAACTTAAAAAAAATTCCTGTATTCACATCTGATTTTTAACCCCTGAGATGAAAATTCCACTCTTTTCAGATAGACCAGGTGTGCTTTCATAAAGTTGATGACATTGTTGGCACTGCTGTGCCGACTGGCAGCTCCAACAAGGCAGCCCCACTAGCCTGGGCAGCTGTCCTCTGGCTCCTGACCTCAGGACTTACCTCAATGCAGAGGCAGGTGGGCTCTCCCTTCTCTGTGACTGCACATTCCCGGCCGGCTCCGCAAAACACATTGGCACAGATCTTGGATTTGCTCCTTAGTTCTTCCTAAAACACAAAATCATAAAAGAACACCATGTCACTGAAATGAGCCCATGATGGGATGAACCAATGATGGTGATTATGGTTCAAGCCCAGGGCTTGGTCTGGAGTCACAGGTTGAAGGGTCCTGATTAGCCACAAGCTGTCCCCAGCAGCCAGCACCAGCCTTGCCAGCACTGCTCCAGCCCAGGCCACCTATGAGTCCTTAAGATTGTTTCTTAAAGAACAAGAGTTCCTTTCTTGCATGCTCCCATTCTTCTAAGAACATTTATTGGTTAATATAATATTATCCATTATATGCCAACACTATACTAAGGAATGGAGATATAAAGGCACAGTCCCTGACCTCAAGGTGCTCTGTGACTCTCTGAGGAAACACAAATCAAGAGATCTTTAGAAAGCGATATGGAAGCACCAGGGGGCTGGAGGAGAGATGGAGGGCAAGAACCAAATGAGACTCTGAGATAGGGGGCCTTCACTGATTTCCAAAGGATGAGAATAGACTAGTCAGAAATGGAAACTTTTTTAAGAAATATTTTTATTGATTTCAGAGAGAGGAAGGGAGAAGATATAGATAGAAACATCAATGATGAGAGAGAATCATTGATCGGCTGCCCCCGCACGCCCCCTACTGGGGATCGAGCCGGCAACCTGGGCATGTGCCCTTGACTGGAATTGAACCTGGGACCCTTCAGTCTGCAGGCTAACACCCTATCCATTGAGCCAAACCAGCTAGGGCAGAAATGGAAATACATGAGAGAAATATGGCTATCTGAAAGACCAAAATCTCACTGAGTAGTGTTCAAAGCAAAAGAAGAACAGCCAAGCTATTGAAACATGGATCTGCTGTTATTTTATTTGGTCTAATTCAGGTCCTGTCCACATCTGCCTCTGGCTTCAAGACCAAGAGGGCCAAACCATCTGATAAGCAGTAGAACTAGCCTCAAGACACTTATGGTCAGATATTCCTGTGCAGACATATGCACTAGAACTGAAAAGGCAGGGAATGGCTCCAACCTATGCCTCTAAAAATGTGGGTGTTTGTAGTTATTCATCTGTCAGTGACACACTTGTTCTCTCGTGTTAATTGGCGACTAAAAGCCAGCCCCACCTCATTTGCCACTCAGGCCAGCAGTAGTGGAGGTTGAATGAAGGAGAATGGGATTCCTCCAGCCACTCTTCCTGACTGGCTGCACAGGCAGTCTCACCACAGGCCTCCGGCCTGCCCACCAGGGTGGCATTGCCTGTGCTAAAACCAACAAAGATGGCAGTTGTGATGGGGTCATGGGACTGGCCATAGTAAGGGTGGGGATGGAACCTGAGATTCTGCCCTTCGGGCCATGTCTACTCTGTCAAGCAGAGAACTCACACTCACAAACTCACTTCTTACAGTAAATTCTTATAGCTGATGTTTTATATCCAATAATAGGTCACAGAAAACAAAAAACGAAGTAGATATTGAGAGCTTAGGGGCTGTGTCCAATACAGCTGGTCTGCTGCCACCCAGAGGCTGCTTTGCAAACTTCAGCTTATTGTTTTCTCTCCTGAGCCAGCCTGCGTGTCATACAAGGCTCCCATTGGTCTAGAAACCCTCGCCATGTTTACATCTCATTGGTTCACGGGCTGTTGCCACACCCATTCTTTTTTGGATGTTGCTAAGGCGAATTCAATAAAGCTGGCAGGCAGGGAAGAAAAGAGGAAGTAATTCCCAGAAGGCTGGGAGGACTAGCTGTTGTTTCCTAAACCAGGAATAGCGATAAAATCAAACATATTCTCCAAGCAGAGCAGCCCTCTTGGAAACTGTGCCTGGGAATAGAAATCAGCTCTAAAAAAGAAGAGGAAAAGGCGATCGCTGAGCAGTGTAAAAAAAAAAAAATCTCAGATAAGACCCTATTTTCTCCTTTCCCTTTCAGGAAACAACCAGCTAACATATAATCCTCTGTGTGTGTCACACGAGGTGCAGACACACAAATGCATAAAAAGCATGCTCAGACATATGCCTACACTTAAAGGCACACCAACACACAGCTCCATGGCAGACACCCACAGCCGTTAGCACTTATTAGCTGTGTTTTAACTAGTCACTTTAATGCTTTGAGCCTCAGTTTTTCCTCTCTATAATAGGGAAAAATATCAACCCTGCCCTGTGAAGATGAAATTAAATAACATGTCTGGAAGTGCATCACAAACTGTAAAACAAATTGCCTATGAAAAGTGTTATTAATGTTAATGCTTATAGAGTTTACTGCAGAATAATAGCCGGTGGCTTTATGGAGCCTCTTTTTTATCTTATGTTGTTGCTTTTAGTGAGTACTAAAAAAAAAAAAAAAAAAAAAAAAAAAAAAAAAAGCTTTTGGTTATAGGTTGAATTCAACCCAAGTCATTCATCAGAAATAGATCTCAAAAATCCATGTAAAGATACAGATACTTTTTATTTAAAATATAGACTAATACTTGAATAATACAATTAAAATTTACAAAGTGTTTACATACATAAGATTTCCTCTTACTTTGTGAACAGCCCTGCAAGAACATGTAAGTTATTAACCCCATTTTATAGACAAGAAAACTAAAGATCAGAAAGGTCAATTAACTTCCCCAAAGCCCCAAAGCGAAAAATGAGAGGAATTAGGATTCTAACCCACATCCACAGATAAGAGATGATTAAGCTCCCATTTATAAATATCTGGTACCCTGCTGTGAGATTTTTACTATACATTATCTTAGTTAAGCTCTATAACAATGCCATCAGTTTGACACCATAATCATCCCCATTTTACAGATGAGGGTACTGAGCCTTATAGGTTAAATAAGCAGCCTTATAGGTTAAATAACCAGAAAGTGGAAGATTCTACCCAATCTAAAGGAAAAGTTCGTATACGCTGCGTTAGAGTTAGATTTGAATCCCTTTGTTCCACCTCTGCTCCTCAGTTGCCCTGGTCACGCCTGTGCACAGGGATAACACTGATCCCTGTGAGGGCTGTGTGAGATTAAATGAGATGTACCACATGTCGCAGAGTGCCTGCCACACAAATGAAAGTGGCCATCATGACAGTGCAAAACCGATGCTCAGGCAGTTTTCCCTCAGAGATGCTGTTACCACTTTGGGCTGTCACATCCCCACTCCTCCTCCCTTACACCGGAATGACAATCCTGAGAGCAGGTGGACCAACTAAATGGGAAAATCAAAGGGCCTACCAATCCTTGTGGCCCTGTTTGAAGACCACAGAGAAATGCAGGTGGTGCATCTGTCAATAGGTGGCAATCTCTCTCTTTGTCTCACAGAGCCAAGAGCCGCAATGCAGAGTGCAGCCCTGGCTCCTGCAGCGCCTCTCAGCTCTTCCCTGCCAGATGTGGTGAGGAGGTGGGAGACTGGGGTTCGTGCCCTGCAGGCACAGGCAGCAGGAACCAAGAACTGGGAAAAATATGTCTTACCTGAAGCCCTCAGAGTCCTCCCCAATTCCTCCCATTCATAGGCATGCTTTCATGTAGAAATCAACAATGAAGACAAGCCCTTCCCAAACTCCATCTTCTCTGGGAGCAGGGGTGCTGAGAGCATTCCCAAAGCTTCTGGGAAGTTCCTTAGGGTGGTAGGTGGTTTTACCCATCTGCCGAGTGACTGATTCTAAGGGAGGGAGAACACCTTGAGATGTTCATGGCAGGAACATGCTCATGGGTAGGGAGAAGTGTGGCGAGGAAGAGAGAGAGGAGGTAGGGAGGCAGGTCTCGCCAGCTGACCTGGTAGGAGTGAAGATCTTGGGAAATTTGGAATGGGGCCAGGGACATGATGATGTGGTGTTTGGAATATTGTGTCTGGTCCCATCCAACTTGGGAATTCTGACTCCAGGTGCGGGGCAGCCTGGATGGAGACAGGCTGGAGAAGGGGAACCTGCCAGACATAAGGCAGAGATCTTGTGGGGGTGACAATGGATGAGGGCCCGATGCTCATATTCATTAGAGCACCTGCACCAAGTGAGGCTCCTTACAGAGAAGTCTCTGTCCTCGCACGTCTGTGCAGGTTTCCATATAACAGATGGGGAGGAAGGTAAGATTCAGAAAAGCTCTGTGATATACAGAGACCATATGACTAGTGCGGGCTGAGTCAGGCTTAGAACACAGGTCAGCCTGACCCCAGAGCCTCGATACTCTTTTTACCAAGAGCAGCAAGGCAGTGAGCCTCGGAGAGAGGGCACAGCTCCAAGGGCAGGCACAGGGAGAGGTCACGGATATACACACCCGTCGGTCTTGTGAGAATATAATTGATTGGGGAGAGGGGGTGTATTCTGGAAGTGTAGACACACTGATAGATGAATAAAAATTAATAAATACTTGTTCCCAATGGAGAAACACCAGGTTTCTACTTTTATCTGTCTGCATCATCTCCCTGACTGGCTCTATGTTGTTTGCAGTAAGTGTTGCAAGCCATGCCCTGGGAATTTGGTCCCTTGGTTAAGTTTCACAATGCAGACTTCTCTTGGTAAAGGCTGACAAGGAAGATTGCTGACTTTTACAGGAAAAAGCCTCCCCTCTGAGCAACTGTCAGCCACTGCATGGTAATAAATGATACTTTATATTTGTACCGTAATATTGATTAGTCTGTAACTCTGACTATCATTTTTTATTCTCAAAACCTTCAAGGATAAGCAGGCAGGGGTTATCTCTACGGCTGTTCCAGATGTAACATCCTATGATGAAGAAACCGAGAATTGTGGACGGCTATATGTGATTGGCCCACGACCTTATGGGGCTCCACGTGAGGTCTCCAGACTTTAATCCAGCTCTTTCCACTACACCGCTTCGCTTTCTTTACAAATCAAAGCTAGACCGGATCCACGGTCTAAAAAAACAGGAATTATTTTTGCAACTGAAAAAGCAAGTTATTTGCCAAACCACCACTAGAGGTGCTAGAGTGTCTGAGTCTCTGGGCCCACCAGCAGTAAGTCTGAACACGAAATAACACTTTGAATGTTTAAAAAAGTCTTCTGAAGTAAAACAATTTCGGGAAGAACAATGTGTTTTGGTAAGGGAGGGAGCTTAGAAGCAAAGGCATGAAACTACATCCTCATATACCATCAACCACGGACGTGAACTGGGTCAGCTCTGTGCCTTCCATCCTTTTCCTCCTTCCTAACTTTTCTTTTTGAAAAAAAAAATAAAAAACAGCCCTTACGTATGCCAAGGTGGAATTTTGGCTCCACTTGCCACTATTCTGTGACAGAGCGGCTTTGTTGACGTGAGAAAGGCTCTCCTTGCTTTGCCAGAATTAGTCATGGAAACTTCACAGAAACACCAGGGCTCCTCAGATTCGCACAGCATCATGGAGTTGGGGACAAAGGAACTCACAGAACTGGGGAGAGCAGGAGAGCGCGGTGGGGGTAGGGTGGGATGCTGGCTGCCCCCGGGAGGCCCTTCTGGAACGGAACCTAGTAGCCCAGACCTGAGAAAGCCAAGGAGAAGGCAAAACCACTTTAGGGCCTTACAGTCTACCTGGAGCACCATGGGATCTTGCTTGAGTTCTCTAATTCCTTTCCCTGAAAAGAATGTGTTGGTGCATGCTACTTATTCCAGGTAGAGAGGAAGGAGTGATTTCTAGCAGATGTCCCGATGCACTTGGCAGCAGGCACTGCATTCACAGGGACTTGTCCCCCTGTGTGTTCACAACCCATCCCTCAATCTCGAGTTTATGCACCAGAGCCAGGTCCAGGTTTTTTGGGGTCAGAGCTTACAAAATTTAAGGGGCTCTCCTTAAGAAAAAGGATGCTTGCCCTAGCCCTAGTTGGTTTGGCTCAGTGGATTGAGCATCTGTCTGTGGGCTGAAGGGTCCCAGGTTTGATTCCCGGTCAGGCACATGCCCAGGTTGCAGGCTCGATCCCCATTAGGGGGCATACAGGAGGCAGCCAATCAATGATTCTCTCTCATCATTGATGTTTCTATCTCTCTCTCCCTCTCCCTCTCCCTTCCTCTCTGAGATCAATAAAAATATATTTAAAAACAAAAACCGAAACCGGTTTGGCTCAGTGGATAGAGCGTCGGCCTGCGGACTGAAAAGTCCCAGGTTCGATTCCGGTCAAGGGCATGTACCTTGGTTGCGGGCACATCCCCCGTGGGAGATGTGCAGGAGGCAGCTGATCGATGTTTCTCTCATCATCGATGTTTCTAACTCTCTCTCTCTCCCTTCCTCTCTGTAAAAAATCAATAAAATATATTTTAAAAAAAACAAACAAAAAAAGCAAAATAATGTTTAACAATGACTGCAAAATTGGGTACAGGGCCGTGGATGGGCCTTGTAAGTAACAAGCATGAAACTGAAGCTTAATTAGCTTTATGGTAAGTCGGACTGTCCACCTACCCTACATTTTCTTCCTAAACGAGAAAGCTCTGCACCGGTAGTCTATTAGTCGGAGCCTTGTTTAATATTTTATGCACATATAGCTTATCTCAAGTAGACTAAGCGCTTGCACATTTTGGCTTCCCACAGACGCACCACATTGTCCTGCCTGAGAGAATGCTTAATGAACGTTTCCTACACTAAATGTCATTTGGGGTCCATTCAGATTAGTGTCAGTGTCAGTGGCCAGTGACAATGGCGTTTGGGATGTCTGGAGGAAGCTGTGGGCTTTATGACATCAAAATAAAGGATGCATTACCCCAGAGGATTCGCTTTAAGATAAAAATATCTATTATGGACTTGATAATAGATATTTTTATCTTAAGAATGATCCAGTTCTCCTTTCTGTTGATGTCTGCCTCTATCACAGCTTATGGGATAACATGCTCCTCATCCTTTCTCTCATGTGATAATATATGGTGTGCCTGAAAATTACTATCAAATTTCAAATGGGACAAAGCTGCTTACCTTAACCATTGTCTTTATTATGTGACAGATTCTGTCACATTCTCTAAGTGTCTGCCTGAAGCACCCTGTCAGACTGAAGCACCTAAAGTACCACCTCCATAGAGAAGCCCTTTCTCTGCGACCCCTCTCCTCCATAGACTAGGTCTTTCTTGGGGTGGCCCAGACCCAGCACAGCCACCTGGGTGCTTGGCTTCTCCATAGCGCTAAGTTCCGATGTCTGCAATGGTCTTGTCCAGTCCTAGCAGAAGTATACAGCAGCATCTAGTATGCACTTACAGAGTTAGAGTTACGCTAGGCACTTCATACAGGACTGAAAACCATCTCACACGGGTCTAAGACAGTGGTTCTCAACCTGTGGGTCGCGACCCCTTTGGGGGCTGAACGACCCTTTCACAGGGGTCGCCTAAGACCATCTGAAAACACTTATATAAGTACATATTGTTTTGTGATTCATCACTATGCTTTAATTATGTTCAATTTGTAACAATGAAAATACATCCTGCATAATAGATATTTACATTATGATTCATAACAGTAGCAAAATTATAGTTATGAAGTAGCAACGAAAATAATTTGGAGGTCACCCCAACATGAGCTGTATTAAAGGGTCGCGGCATTAGGAAGGTTGAAAACCACTGGTCTAGGAGGTCGGAGAATTCATCCCTATTGGTAGGGAGAAGACTGTGGCTCTGGATCGTCTCCAGTACCTGAGGAGGGTGTTTCTGCTCTCATGCCTTCAGGTCCTGGTCCTCAGTGATGAGCTGGGGTGTCTCCCCGGGGAGTGCCATGCTGTTTCCTCAACTCAGGCACATCCAGTGACTCCACTCTTACTGAACGGTTCCCCAAGATCTGTGTATAGTCCTAAGAGTTATCCCTGGGAGTGCCCGAGATATTCCGTTAGTCTTCCTAAAGAGTGCTTTTTGCAAGTCCCCCAGTTTCGCAAACTCACCCCCTAGCTTTTCCAGAACACCTGGTTGGTGGCGTGAGGGCGGGAAGGGGGGCAGGGGCTTTTAGGTCAGACCACTTTCTGCCCTGAATTAGGCTGTTAGGTCTGAGCATAGATTCATTTTCCGTTCTCCAGCTGTCTCCCTAAGACTTGCCCACATGAAGGACAAAGTAGGGCTAGAGAGAGTCCTCCAGTCTTCAGGAAAGGACAGGCAGGTAATTTAATCCATCAGAAAGCATGTTTGTGGTGAGTGCCTATAACAACAAAATAAGAATAATAAGTCTGTGACCAGTATGGTGCAAGCTCTATGGCATACACTCGAAAGGAGTGGTCTCGGCCTTGGCAAAAGTCTCTAACCTCGTCAGGGCGATGGCTAACAGGCCAATGCAGTCCTGAAGGAGATGGGGCTGACTCCAGGACGTGGGGCTTCATGGGTGAACTGGGACTTGAGCTGAGCCCTGACGAATGGTAGGATAGGGATGGAGGTTTTGAGCAGGAGGGTTTTAAGAATAGTTTGGCAATGGTACATGGGAAGAAATGGGCAAGGAGGAATTAATTGGAGGCACAAGGAAATCAGCTAGAAAGAGCCTGGGAATGAGAGTCTCATATAGGGTGTGGCAGAGAAGGAAGGAATCCAAGAGAAATTTCTGAAGAACAAGGAGATCTGGCAACATACTGGCAAGAGAGAAGTGGGGAAGGAGAGAATGGGGGAATCTGCCAAGATCTTTGGCTTCGAGGGCCTGGAAGGTTGTTGGTGTATCTCAGAGATGGAGCCCTGGGAAGGGCCACGTGAGGGAGGGGCAGGCAATGATGCATCAGTAATGGGCATACGTCTCCGGGGATGTAAAACATTCCACTGACAGTTGAAAATAAAGGACTAGAGATACACATCTGGACATCATCCGTGTCAGAGTGAGAAATGCAGCCAAGAGAACAAATGAACTCAGGAGGAACGGGTGGGAATGGAGGGATGAGGGAAACTGAGGAGAGGAAGGGACAGGGTGTGTGCAGAGAGGAGCAAGGAGAGCAGACTGCCACCAGCCCTCTTGGGGTCTCCTCGGGGCAGAGGCAACACCTGGCCAGGTTACAGGGCTTGGCAAGCAACGTCAGGTTGGGATTCAGCCTCCCTCACCTTCTCATGTAGTGAACAGCCTGCACAACTGTATGAGGGCTCTGACGGTGAAGCAGCCAAGAAAGTAGAGTAGGCACATTCAGAAAACTGGGAGCAAAACCAGGAAATCTAGAGAGCGCCAAGAAATGCATGATGAATGCCATTATATGAGAAATGATTTGGCAAACGTTGGGATGAGACCCTTCCTCTTCCCCGCAAAAAGCCTTTAAACTTCTGCTAAAACCTGAACCAGTAACCCAGAGGACAGACCAGACAGAGACAGTGAGGTTCCATATAAAGAGAACTGGTGCAGAAACCTAGAGACAGGCCCTGATATATAACTAACCGCCTGTAAAACACTGTGTGGCTTAGGGCATGATGCTTGACCTCTCTGGTCCTCAGTTTTCCCATCCATAAAAAAGGGGCGGGGGGTTGTAGATGATGTCAAAGTCCCTTAAACTGTTAGGATTCTCTTAACTAGAAAGCACAGGAATTTCCCATTTCAGATGTTCTTGAATATCAAACTTTATTCTCCCAGGGAAGCTAACCCAAATGCCCAAACTAAAGAGACTGTTTACATATAGAGCCTCGTGAGGGTATTTCAGGGGTTTTGCTGAGTTTGGGCTGAGGAATTAAAATTGGCTTTCAAAGTCAAAGAATTTTCATAAGAAATGCCTTTTCATTCCCTCCTGGATCGTGGCAGAGGAAATCAGGGAGCAGTAATGGGACCCCAATTGAGTGGCCTTATTTCACTAACCAGTTAACTGCTTGGAACCCTCTACTCCCCTGGAATGCCATTAATAACCTTTTTATTCTATTTGTGTTTGCCTTGCAAGAAAAAAGGAAAGAGAAGAAGGGAGAGAATGGTTAAAGGAAATTCACATGAGATTCACAGTTCTTCATTCCTGCCAAGAACCTGTCACTGAAGTATGTCTGGGACTGCCAGGGCTCACATTTACTCAGCATTCAGGATCTAATTATTTCCACATGTAGTTCAAGGAGAATGGTTGATTAAAAGTAAAAAAAAAAAGAGAGAGAGAGAGAAAACCCCACACCTAAATCCCAATACCCTCAACTAAAGGAGGGAGACAGCTCTGGGGCAGCTGTGGGAGAGGGTCCCCTGCAGTGCCTGCCACATCTGGACCAACATTCCTGCAAGCCAAGCTTCCATTTCCCCTAGCTTCCCAAGCCCGGAAACAGATAGGATTCACATTCATGGGCTTCTGAATAGAATGTAATATTTACTCCCCTGCTTCGGTGGGAAGCAGGTGAGATACGGATATAGCCTAAGAGCTACGAGTTCTCTCCACCCCTTTGTCCCAGGGGTCAACTGAATTTAGGTAGCCCCTAGGTAGCTCCTGATACACACACCTACTAGGGTATAAACCCACTGATTCATTAACATTGAGTACCTTCTCTAATCGGGGAATAGTCCCCCCACCTCCGTGGCTCCTTTCCATTATCCCAATTTGTGCATGGCTCCCCTTAAAACTGAAGGCTATCGTTTCTCCAAGGTGATTCACAAGAGCTGGCACTGATTCAAATGCCTGACACCGTCACCTACTGGCATCTTCTTGGCCACATTTAACAAGGCCTTTGGCATGAAGCTCAGAGTCTTCTCTCCCCCTGGGTAACTTCATTGTTAACATGGCCTTGAGATCCTTGGCCTCTTCACCCCCAGTAACTCTCTGGGTACACGGAGCGTCAGCTGTGCATATGGGTAGAGCAGGTAGCCACAGCATATTTAAGTCACAAGCAGACTAAAATAAAAGATATAGGACTCCTGAGGTTCTACATTTTGAAATGAGAACTCATTACCCTTTGAAAATGTCAGCACCGTTAGGTATTGTTAGATGCTCCTTTAACTTTCAGATGGGAGGAGAATGTCCTATGAGACCAGCTAAAAAGATATCACCACCTGGAAAGTCTGTTTTGTCTGGATTGCACAAATTCTTCCCGTCCTTCACGGCTTAGCTCAAGTTACACCACTCCATCCTCTGTGACCTTTCCTTTTGGTTGATATGAATTCCTTCTTCCTTCCATGAATTCTCATTCCACTTTGTCTGAACTCATTTTAGTCACTTTTTAAAATTTTAATTGATTGTCCAGATTTTATTTTCCCAGCTGAACTCTAAGTTCCTAGAGGACAGGATTATATTTTAGAGTTCTTTCATAGGTCCCAGCATAGCACCCTGTGCCATCCATCAACCTTTGCTGAAAGCATGAAAGGGCTGCCCTGAGGATTTGAAGTAGGGGCTGAAAACAGATCCTGTGCCAACTCCTCTTCTGGGGCTGCCCCCTTCCAGGACCAGTCTTTTGGGGGAAATACCCTACAGGCCCCACCTTTCCCCACCAGACCATAAATATTCAGCCTGAAAATTCACTAATTAGAAATTGTCTTAGACCCATAGAAAGACATTGGTGTGTGTGTGTATGTGTGTGTGTGTGTGTGTGTGTGCGCTTCACTTGTTGGTAAAGTGGACAGGAGAGCAGTGGGGATACTGAAATGGCTTCCAGTCATTTCTTTTGTCCATCAGCAATGTAACACCTAGCTGACAGGCTGTGGGAATGAGAAATTGGTGGAGAGAAAGAGGGTAGAAGATGAGGTAATGTGGGAATGTGAAAATTGGGTGAGACTCTGGAGTGTACGGGGTGGCCTAGACAGGGAGGAGTGGAAATAAAGAGAACCAAGTGAGAAGAGGCCAAGAGAAATCATGAAATGGGCTTGTTATCCAAGGCAGCTGCTTTGTGTTAACTCTTCCCAGGAACCCCACCCCTACATTGTCCTATGAGGTAGAAGGGAGGCCAGTTGGTCAGTCTCCCTAGACCAGAAAAACAAGCTTCTTCCCTTGTCCTATCCCTCCCCACCCCTAGAATGTTTCAGGGTCTCCAACCACTCCCCTCTGGCTCATCCTTACAGTGGGCGGCCAGGGACGGGTGAGGTTTTAGTTGTGCCCAAGTGGTTTATTTCCTCTGGGGCTGGACACCTTAAAAGGAACTGTGATGTCCCACCAAGAGCTAAGACAATTTGACAGATGAAGGGGTCAAGGTGGTTGGGTGGGGCTAGCAGGGAAATCAGGGGAGATTGGAACACAATGGAGCAGAGAGACCCAGAGACCCAGCACAGCCGAGCAGTGAGCAGCGTGGGTCTCCATTCAAAAGACAGGGACAAAGCCCTGAGAACCTTTGTGGGCAGTGTGGCTGCAAAGCAGCCATCAAGTTTCTAGCAACTTGGCAATTATTTCCTGGCCTGAGGAATGCAGAAGGGGTTAAAACCCAGCAAGAACTCCAGGCTAAATGAAGTCTCCATATGTGTGTCTCGGTGTGGTTCTAGGAGAAGCAGACAGATGCAATTAGAAGTTCTCAGACACTGTGTTGCCATGGCAACTGCTGGCCAGGAGAAAAGTGGGGAAAACCAGGAGTCCGTGGAATACAGTTTTCCAAAGAAATGCCAGAGGCAGGTGGTGTTCATCACCCTCAGGCTCCACAGGGAGGGCTTGTGCCTCCAGTGACTCTTAAGGACCCTCCCAATTCCCCTGTACCACCCACCCCAGAACAATTCCAAATGCAAATGAAGGGCTCCCTTCAGATGGAGGAGTGTGTACCTGTGATGTTGCTCTCTGGGTGGCCTCTGGTCCCAGGGGCTTTCTAGATCTGAGTCTGAGGATCAGTGAAGGAAACTGCAAGCTTAATTTACATGTCACCATGGGACCCAGTTTCTCCAGGTGGGGGGATGCTGGATTGGTGCTGCAGGGCAAACAGGGGTTTGTGAGCTTGAGCGGGAGAAGATCTGAGCATATATTTTATCAGCCAAACTGGGACTTCTTCCAGACTAAAGGGGGACCTTTTAAATAGACTTGGACAACAGGCAAACTGTGACACATGGTCACCTTAAATATTAGGCTGCCCAAAGGAAAAGTGGTTATTTTTATTTTATAAAGTAGGAATTCTAACCTGGTGTCTATGAGCTCTCAGAAACATAGTGATAGATCTTGGAACTCGACTTTTCTAGGGAATAAGCTAGGAAAGATGAGAAATCCAATGAACGTGCTACTCTGAGCATGGACTACCTCTTGCAGCATTAATTGACTCAACTGCCCCATGAGGATATGTATGCATGGGGTTCTGCTGCTGGGAAGCTGGAAAACCTGGGCAGATTTTGAAACTGCTTCAAAATCTTGGTCATTACAAATCCTTCCAACTGCTTCTCTAAAGAGAGAATGATTCATTTCATGCATTGTTGACAAAGGGAGCTGGTTCTCTATGAGTTTAAGGCAATAATGTGGGCAATAGAGTGGGATGATTTCAGAGCAGAGAAAGCTACTAAATCTCCCCTGACGAAGGGAGGCTTCCGGGAGTGCATTCTTGCACATTCCTGAACAACTGAACCCAAAACACTGGCTCGGTGATCCTGTGGTCACAAAACCCAGGGGAAGGTCAGACTCTCCCAGGGAACCAGCAGAAATGACTGCATTTTAGGCATCATGTAGCCAGCCTAGAAATTATGAGCATGTGGTTCAGCCACAAGCTCAGTTACAAAATTGTAGGATGTTTAAAGGGTAAGGCCCACCCAGGGTGCATCCCTAGTATTTTCTCAGGGACTCTGAGCGTCACAGCCATTTGATAGGAATTCCTGCCAGTTACTTAGCAACCATGGCCGGTGGTGGTCTTCTACTCTCAATTCTGGTTGGCAGTCATGGGCCCACCTGATTTATTTACCTGCACTTAAACCTGAAAAGTGGGCCACATATCTCTGAGCTTAATGTAGAGCTTCTCCAAGATTTGGGGTTGGCAATGAGGGGCTCCTTAGGAAGTTCTGATGCTGACTTGCAGATCCCCTAGACTTTAAGAATCAATTTTTGAGGAATGTTAACCTTTCTGGACAAATTAAGAACCACATAAAATCAGTCCCTTTGAAAAAAAGCAATATGCCAAACACAAATCAGTTTGCATTTCCTTATCATTGCCTGAAGTGGAATTGGACAAAACCTATTTCTGGGCAAGTAAGCAATATATGGGACAATCAAGCAACAAAATACCAAACATCATGCTGGATAGAAAGAATAAAGCACAGGGCACATTCCCAAGCTGCTGACAGTTCAGATGGAGAAATGGGACATAAAGACATGGAATTCTAAATGACAGGACTCAATCTAATAAAAGATAACGCAAGACAATGTGTGGCTAAATCGGGGTGGGCAAACTTTTTGACTCGAGGGCCACAGTGGGTTCTTAAACTGGACCGGAGGGCTGGAACAAAAGCATGGATGGAGTGTTTGTGTGAACTAATATAAATTCAAAGTAAACATCATTACATAAAAGGGTACAGTCTTTTTTTTTTAGTTTTATTCATTTCAAACAGGCCGGATCAAGCCCGCGGGCCGGCCGTAGTTTGCCCACGGCTGGGCTAAATGCAATGTATGGTTAAGCGACAAGTGTCCAGAGCAGTAATTTTCAAATGTTATGAATCGTCATGTAAATATCTGATATGCAGGACAGTCTTAGGCGACCCCTGTGAAAGGGTCGTTCGACCACCAAAAGGGTCGCGACCCACAGGTTGAGAACCGCTGATCTAAGGGAAGAAAGGTCAGTGCCCCTGAGTAAATAGTTAGGTATTTTGTGTTTTAAAAATTCTTATGGCACACAGGTTGAAAATTGCTGGTCTAGAGCAGCACTGTCCAATAGGAACATATCAGTCTATAGATAATTTAAAATTTTCTAGCAGTCACATTTTAAAAAGTCAAAAGAAACAGATACATTACTTCAGCAATTTACTTTAAGAATAGCCAAAATATTACTATTTCAGTATGTAATCGATATTATTAATGAGACATTTTACACATTTTTCCATAATAAGTCTTTGAAATTGACATGTATTTTACACTTAAAGCATGTCTTAATGTGACCACCCACATTTCAAGAGCTCAACAGCCACCAGTGGCTAGTGGCTTTTCCTACTGAGTAGCACAGCTCTAAACCGTAAGTTTAAGTAGTCCTGACAAATCACTGAGAGCTGAAGAGGAGAATTTTTAGGTAGAAAGAGTAAGGTGTTAACTTGGAATATTGTAGAAGTTGTGTATATAATTGAAGTCAACATATATTATCTGAACATATGAGTGAGGCAGCATCTGGGCTGTATCTGGGACCAGGCTACACAGATCCCTGAAAATGGGCAGATATCACGTGCATTTAAGCCTAATTCTGGCTCTGCTTTTAGTGCTTGTGGACACTGTAAGGAATGTCTCCTCTGGTCTTCTGTAAGGAAGGCAAAATGTTTGCCACCTCTTGTCATTAAGACTCTATATGGCTTCTCTCATGAAACAATGAGAAGGGGTTAATTAGACTACATATTTGGAGTCTTGTCTTAACTATTAAAATATACTTTTTTTTCCCTTTGCACAAAAGTTCATGGACAAATTTGGCAGATACACTCTGTTGCTGCCAGCTTTCAATAGTATGACATGCGTGTACACACACACACACACACACACACACACATTTTAGTGTCTTGAGATGAAAGTCAATGAAAACATGCACATTCTATTCTTCCTGAGACATTCCTGCCTTACATTCTTTCCTTGGAGCGGTTGGGAAGTCACAGCTGGGGGGAAGAAGCTGTAAAACCTACTTGTGCTGGCCAATCAGGCCTTAGCTGGCAGGAGGCCCACCAATGAGAGGCTGCCAGGTATTCTGCTCCATTGCAGCAAAACTCCTTATTTTTGCAAAGATGAAAATCCTGTGAGACCCTCAAACTATACCAACAATGCACAATGACCTCCTTTTCTGTTCACGTTGTTTTTCCCCGAGGACTGTATTAGAAACCCTACACAAAAACCTACCAGCTCAGTGGGGAATAGTCTTTAATAGATTATGTTTCATTCAGGGTGAAAACACTCCCAAGTATTATATAGCAGTATAGTTCTCAGGGCTCTCTTCCTCACTTTAAACTGACTAAGCACTGGAGAAATGCCACATAGTTAGCTGGTTTAGGTCACCCTGACTCCACTAAAAAATGGAGCAACAGTTTATGTAAGTAAGGAAATTTGTCTGTGAGCCAACTGTAACAGAGAGGGCTGCAGGCAAGTGGGAGACTGGCTCCCTGGGACTCCACCAGCTGCTGATCACTGTGTATATCCAACGACATTGTTTTACCCATACTGGTTGCCATTCAAATGAAATAGGAGAGAGCAGAAAGGATCCCCAAAAGTAAAGGTCTCAGCAAATGGTAAGGTCAGAAGACAAAGTGACCAGAAGTTTTGGGGCAAAGACTCACCAACAACAGAATTTAATACTTTATTTTATGTTCTTTGGGATATGAGTTTATTCTGGAAATAATGGTCAGTGAAATCATAATGGCAGATCATGGAAGGAAAGAATACAAATATTTACTATTCTGCTAGCCTCGGCTTAAATTTCTACTTCACCTGGAGCTGAGAGAATCAAAATCCAGGTGTCAGACTAAGCTAACTCAGCACTAATATCATGTCAAGGTTAAGCAAAGTGCTGATAGGCAAGTGCTGTTAACTATCTTCCCAGGTGCACATATACTTGCAGAATCCAACACAGGGATGACTGGGGTACAGAGTTTATAGGCAGGATATTATACATTTTCTCATCATATAGGCAACACTTGGATTCATTAACTGACCCATTTGGCCAGTGAATTATTTCAACAAATATTTACTGAGCACCTACTATATGCTAAGCTCATTTCCAGGTGACAGGGATCCACTGGTAAACGAGATAGAGAAGGACTCTGTTGTGAAGGAGTACATATCATAAAGGGAGGACAGTGAATAAACACAAATAATAAGATCATTTCAGATTGCAATGAACATTTAGGAGATAAGTTTGCCAGCATATGTTTGACAGAGACATCTGGGTGAAAGAAAGGGCACCACTTACATTGAGTGATTAAGAAACCTCTCTTGAGCTTAGACCTGAAGAATGAAATGAGCAATTCAGATAGAGGGGAAAAAAGGTGCCATGTTCTGAAGCAAGATGGAATTTATTATGTTCCTGGAACAGAAAAACTTGTGGCTGCAGGGAGAGCGGTGAGAGGTAAGCTGGGAAGAGTCGGCCCCAGGCTGGAGCATGCAAGGTCTAGTAGGCACTGATGAAAAATTTGCATTTTATTCTCAAATACACAGGGACCACTGGCGGGCTTTACATAGGAGAGCGAGGTGATTAGACATATGTTTTAAAAAGTGTACTACTCAGGCTGTTTGGTAGAGAAGTAGATGGACAGAGGTAAGGAGGAAAAAGGGGCGAGAAGCTAGGATGCTACTGCAATAGTCCAAGCACAAAATGATGATGGCTTGGACTAGAGTGGTGGTAATGGAGACCAAGAAAAGTCAATAAAGGCATGATATATTCTGAGAGTTGAAAATGAATAATCAAGAAGATTCCTGCGTACTTCAAGTTGAAAAAAAAATCCAGCTAGTTCTAGGCAATGTATAGTCATAACCATGCCAGTGGTCCAGTATGGAGTCATTCCCAGAAGGATCTACACCTGGACTAGCCCTGGGGTCCAGAGAAGTTCCATACCTTCTTGATGAAATGGAATCAGTTTAGGTAAGTGAGTTCACTCACGTAAAGCCCATTAAGACCTGGGGTCAGATGTAAATAGTCTCTGCTTATGGAAATCTGTCCAGAACTGACCCATGTTTCCAAACTGCTCCATGGAATACTAGCCTTGACATGTTTATGGTATTTTTTGAAATGGTGTTCTGTGGTGCAATGTCTGGGAAACACTGCTTAGACTACTGTCCCCTAGAGAGGAAAATACCTAATGCATGAACCCTGTAAGGCTCTGAAAAGTCCTGCAACTAAAAATCCATTTAACCAAACACATATACTGATATCACTCATATAGTTTGAGAAATACGGATCTAGGTTCTGTATGTCTCTCTCTGTAGTTCTGCTGTCCCCTGGAATTCAAGCGAAAACAAGAAGAATAGCAACCACTATTTATTTATTGAGTAGTTACCTTGTCTAAGGTGCTTTAGGTCATTATCCCCCTTGCTACACACTATATACAGGTAATGCTTTAATTTACAGGTTTAATATTATTGTTTGCTCTTGTGAGTTTTAATTACAGACCATATATTCACTTAGAAAAAGCAGACTTACATCTTTTCCGATCATATACAGCATATCAGTAGTGTTCACTCATAGTATGTCCTCATGAAGCTATAAGATAAAGACCAGAAACTCTTCACTTTATCACCTCATCTTCATTTACTGTACTTACCCTATGACAATTAACAGTGGCAATTTCCCACCCTCCACCACTGCCTCCCTTCCCTTCCCCCAGTCCTCCTCACCACTACTTTCCTTCTTCCTATTTACTCCATTCATTTCTCAACAAGAACCTAAGGTACTTGTGTGCCATGTTGTTTAAAGGGCAGTTAACAGGGGTGGTTCACAGGCTTTGAACTCCCCTGGACTTAGAATCCCTAATTTTTGTTTCTCCCTCAAAAAAAAAGTCAAGACTTTCTGAATATGGCTGTTGTCATATCTAAACCCACCGATGGTAACAATAACTCTCAGCTATCTGGACACACACACACACACACACACACACACACATTCATCAACCTGGGCAAAGCGAAGACTTTTTCCTGGAGTTAAACAACAGATCACTGGGGAATGAGGAGGTCTTCATGCTCCAGGACACTGTAATATGAGTGATTGTGGTCACTAAATGACAATGCTACTTACACTGGGCAAAATAATGACAGCATTACCTAGAAAAATAATCCAATCACCAACTGAAATATAGCCGCTGGGGAGGAACCCAGCTTGCTCACGAATCCATGCAGCAATTCACTGAAGCAACTTAAGCAGAAAAGAAGAGCGTTCTATTTGCTCAAATGTGTAAAGGGAATTTAGAGGGGAAATTCATTTAACTAAGCTGTAAAATGGCCAGCACCGTGGGGTTAATAATCCTCAAGCATTGGTTGTTCTTGTAGGATTTTATATCATGTTCATGGTTTCTTTATTTTGTCTTAAAAAATAAAAAGAGTGCCTAAATAGGTCATGTAATAAACACCCACAAAAGTAAGTTTCATAGTTTCTTATTATCATCCAGGTTGTGTTATACATGTTCTCCTATAGGAAATAAGGAAAAACACAAGAATTATTTTCCAGTTGTATCTCCCAGAGATAAAGCTGTTAACTTGGTAACTGCCCTTTAAACATCATGGCCCACAAGTACCTTAGGAAATGTTATTAAGAAAAAAAGTCTGCAGTGAGTACTGAATTTATTACACCCAACATTTAGCAAAGACTTGAATGTCTGGCCTCGACTCAAAACACTTCCCCATCCCTTTCTCCCTTCTAGTCTTGTCCCTCAAGAAAGGAAATTGAGAAACCCTAAAAGAGCTCACACCTGAAGTGGGAGTCCTGGTGCTGGGGTTTTCTTTGATCATTAGCCAGCCCTTGGTGCCATGAAGAAAATTACTCTTCTGGTGAACATGACGCAGACACCAATTAATGCATAAAGTGAGAGTATTAACCTAAAGTAGCTAAACCAGGAAGTCTGTTTCTCCGTGTGTGGCTATTGGCAAGGCCAAGGCCACACAGGATACGAGAGGAAAGAAAAGAAAAATGCCAAGGATAGAAGACTAGAGGAAGAGCACGGGAACAAAACAGAAATGGCCATATTCCTGAAAGGTGCTAGAACTCTAAGGAGAAGCCAAATGACTTTTCTGCTTCTGATGTGCACCTACGCCTGGGCCCAATTAATTGTAGTGCCATAATAATAACCTATAGTGAAGACCCAAGGATGGGGATGCCCTTGGAGATGAAAAGCTGAGTGTTCTGAGCACGTGTGAATTCTGCCTCCACCTCCAAGGCAGGTTTTTGTGAGCTGGCTGGGCCCTCCTGCTAGGGACCTTAAGAGTGAAGGGAACTCAAGTATGTGTGAGTCTGCTCAATTCAATAGCTTTTAGCTGCTTTACTAGAAATGTCACACATACCAAGTTCACACTGAAGTTTAGATGAGCCTGGAGACAGTCACCAGAAATTTCTCTGAACTGATTTTTGAGGTGTTCATCCATTTTATTTCAGGCTGCAAATGTTATGCCACAAACTTGAGTCCTTCTCCATAACTGCAAATCGGTTTAGTTAGCCTGATGCTAACAGAGAAGCTAGTGGGACATGCTAGTCCTGGGATTTGAGAGGAAAAGTATACCTCTGGTTTTTGGAATGAGGTAGGAAATGAATGAATGAGAAAATGAATGAATGACATACCTTAAGTTAACGTTCATTAGCAAGCAAACCTCATAACCACACAAAAAATAAGCACTCCTCATCACTATTTTCTATATGCCCAGGCTCAGAAAGGAATCAGGACAGCAAAATACCAGTCAAACACTGAACTAAGCAGTCAAATTAAGGGAAATTTAATAATATATATACTTCTCTCCATTAGTTCCCATAGAAACTTGTTTTTGTGAGGGGAGTGTATTTGAGCTATAGGCAGGTAGTCATGTTCTCCAAGTAGTGAAACTTAAGTCAATTAAGTAGTGTCAATTAAGGAGTGAAATTTATGTTTGTGTCTGTGCATGTAATCTACCTTGGAGCACAGCCAATTTTAATTCAGTCCTGACACTGTACCAAGCAACACTGGGCGTGCTCCTACTTAGGACCAACAGTCTCCACAATATAGCATACCGGGATTATGTGGGATTCAGGAACTGGAATGCAGTTAAGGTAGCAAGCATTTAAGCAGGATGAAAACATCTGCTCTGGCCTCTGTTTCCTCACTGCCTTCACCCCAGTAAGTCACTTACTTTAACCTAGGAGGTCGAGGCCAAAGAGCAGTGTTCTCAGCTGTAACAAAAGCCCTGGACTGATTTAGAGAGAAGGGCATGGGGACTAGAGGAGCAACTTCATCAATACCTGCTCAGGAAACCCAGGATCCTGGGCATGGGCCAGTAACATGGTGAGAAAGCAATAAGGGCTCCAGAAATTAAAATTAGGGGTCAGGCAACATTTTAAAAAGAAAGTGTGAACATTTTAGAAGGTCAGAAGAAAGTCATATAAAAGCTGAAGTTGCAAACTTTGGAATTTTGGGTTGTCTTCTTGTAAAAAAAAAAATTTCTTGCTCAACCCCAACGGGACCCAGCATTCTTCATGTCTCACCCAGTGTTGTTGAACAGCTGGTTTCTAAGGTGGAAAATCAAGCGACTCCTTCCTACAGAGCCAACAGCATTTGAACTTCCTGGGCACGAGGGCTGTTCGGTGCCCCATGCTGTACTGTTTATATTATACTCAGTGCAGGCGGGAGTCAGGAAGGGACACAGAATGCCTCCTGCTTTTACTCATTCTCTTTTTCCATTCCTGCACCGGCTTCTCTTTCAAGCTGCCTCTCCCAGACAAGAGTTAATCAAATATCCTACTGCATTAAGTAGGATATTTTGATAATCCAACCTAAATTGTCTGCCTGCTTTTGTAAGGATAGGACTGCAGATCTGGGTTTTAGAGCTCCCCTACTCTAACCCCCATTTTTTGCAGACGAGGGGTCCAGTGACTCGCCCACGTTCACACTTCCCATGGAAGGCAGGAGGTTCATCACCTGCGTGCATGGTCTCCCCGGGTCATGCACTCCAGCCCATCTCTGCCCGGCCAATCAATGGAGGCTTGTCTGAGGCCAGCTCACTTCCGGGCTCTCTGTAAACTCAGTTCCAGCTTCAGGCAGCACTGCTGGTATCTTCCCGACTCTGAACCTCTCAAGACCGTGGAATCCTGACAGTCTCAAAGGGTACTCACCTGCTTCTTACTATACGTGGGGTCAGGCCAGTCCCCGAGACAAGTTTAAGGTTAAGAAAACTGGGGAAACGAGTGAAGAGACGAACCCAAGTCAGCGCTGCAGAGCTGTGCAGATTGTGCTGAAAAGGCTCAGTGCCAAGCAGACACTGTCTAGACGTTCACTAGCCTCTCCAGGGGGGTGCGGGGAGGAGGGGGAGCAAGGCCGGAAAGCCCGCTTGCTTTTTGTTCAGCTAATGCAACACATGACACAACCCCTGACAGGCTCCGGGCTGGGAGTTCACTGCCTAAAACATTTTTTCTTCGGGGCTGGAATTCCGCTGTGGGCTGAGGGAATTTGTGCTAATCCAGCAATTACAGGGAAGCTGGGAATACTTTTCTTACTTTTCTTAATTCCTGGGGAATCACAGTTCCCAAACTAGACTGAGTTGGGCAACAGCTAAAAGTAGCACATTGGTGAATGCCAAAAAAAAAAAAAAAGCAAATTAAAAAAAATTTTTTTAATTGATTTCGAGAGGAAGGGAGAGGGAGAGAGAGATAGAAACATCAGAGTCAGATGAGAGAGAATCATTGATCAGCTGCTTCCTGCTCGACCCCACTAGGGACTGAGCCCACAATCGTGGTTCATGTCCTGACTGGGAATTGAACCACGACCTCCTGGTTCATAGGTCAATGCTCAACCACTGAGCCATGCCAGCCTGGCAAAAGCAGATTTTTAAAAAATTTCCACGTGTATCACCTTAACGAATCCAGAGGAAAAATTGGCAAAAAGTACAAAACTGCCTTTTGATGGAGGCCTGGAATGAAAAATTTGCAAGACTGAATGATGTCAATTTATAAAACGTACAGATGGATAAATGGCCCAGCCTAGTCCAAAAGGCATCATATATATGAAAGAAAATGTTGAGTTTGGGAGCTTTGCACATCAGTTAGGAAAAAATGTCCCATGGGCACACAAGCCCCATGCCAGGGTGAACAGCCTGGTAAGCAGAGTGCAGAATGGAGTCGGCCTCATTTGCCCCCTGAGGCAGCTGCACTTTTGCCGTAGATGGTCTGAACAACCTCACCCAGCAACTCAGCTGAGTCTTAGACATGTCTTGCAATTTGGTCCTATTCAATGTGGAGAGGTTGTGAATATACCGGAAGGACAAAGGGACTGCCTTCAAGCATCGCCTGAGCCACTGGCCATGATGCTACAAGGGCTCTGATGGAATAACTATACTTCATGGGGGTCAGAGAAGCAGCTGGCTGAACCAAGTCGGGACTAGACTACTAGCATGCCCATGTCTATGTGGCCAGAATAACCAGCCTGAAGTGTTGATCGAGGCGCTTAGCTGACATAATGGAAGAGGACTGTACAGGTTTTTGTGTGTGTGTGTGTGTGTGTGTAGTTTGTTGTTGTTGGTTTTTTTGCTGTTGTTGTTGGTTTTAGTCCCTGTTACCTAGAAAAACCGTTTTAGTTTGGTTTCAAAGTCACTTTCAAAGTTAAGACACAGAGGGTCTAGAACAGGGCATTTGCCTAGAGAGTCGAAGTCCTGTTTACTAGGTAGCTGATTTTGAGTCACTAACTGAATCCTCTGAGTCATGGTTTCTTCACAGATAAAAATAAGATGATAATCATGTCATTATCAGGTTGTGAGAATTAAATTAGATAAGGCTTTTCCCTCTCCTCCACCGGTTGTCCCGCCAACCAGCACTCAGCTTGTGGGGCATCCCCTGTTGGAGGACTTCCCGGAGGACTCACTGCTGCCCCGTCCTAGCACTTACCACACTGGATCAATCTGAGCCTGATCAATTGAGCACGGGAGGTGCTCAATGAGGACTTAATTCTTCCCCTGGAGGAATGATAGGGCTCTGGCTTCACAGAGGAAACACTATGTAGAAACGTGAAGGCAAGATTGGCTCAGTAGAAGCAAGGGTTCTGATATGAATTCTGGGCGTTAAAGCATCCACTGAAATAAATACCCTACTTGCATTTTTCAAAGAAAGTGACTGCAAGCACCTGGGGAACAGGGTCTTTGTCCTCGTCACCAGCACTAACTCAGTGCCTGACAGAGATCATGCTTGTGATCCTTTTTACTTTCCTTTCATGAGTTACTTTAAAAAGTTGGCTTTGCTCCAGAAGTGTGAAGCACAATAATGCATCAATGCTCCGTGCTGCTTTCTCTCTGCATTAAATGTGAGCCTGGTGCCTGAGATGTTCCGACAGCTCCTAATGCAGCCCACACACCCCAGGGTGACCTCTGTGTAATGGTGGAGGAAGAAGATGAGATGGAGAAGGAGAGGCGAGAAGGAAGTGGGGAAACATGAACAGGAGAGCAGACAGCCACACAGGCAGCAATGGAGACCCGGCTCTGGGGCCTGGGAATGGGTGGTCACGTGAGGCTGCAGTCAGGGCTGGCCGCCAGATACAGCAGTGCCCGGACGCAAGGTTTGTGTGCAAAACACCCTAGGCGTTGCCGTGGCTCCCAAAGGGACAAATCCAGCCTGCTCCAGGAATACTTCCGACCCTGTCTTGAGAAGAGGTTATTTATTTTTCAAACAATGGAAGCAAAAAGTTCTATTCCTTTGCCTGATCAAATTTTTCCAAACCCCAAATTTAGGATTTGTGGCCCAGTAATAGACATACCAAGGGGACTACAGCAAGAAAATGTGAAAATGAGCATTCCACAAAAAATCCAAGATATCTTGTGGCTCCCTCCATTTTTAAGGAGGAACATAAAAGAGAGAAAAGCTAAATGTGGAAAAATTCCGGACGAGTTTGATTATCTCTCTTCTGTGCTTTTTCTCACTCTGCTTCCCTTTCCAAGTCTCTCCCTTGTTCTCTGTCTCTAGGAAGAACCTATGCTGGCTTGCACAGATCACTGCCTGTGCATGGGAGGTACTCACTGAGGACTTAATTCTTCCCCTGGAGGAATGATAGGGCTCTGGCTTCACAGAGGAAACACTATCTGAAAATGTGAAGACAAGATTGGCTCAGTAGAAGCAAAGGTTCTGATATGAATTCTGGGCGTTAAAGCATCCACTGAAATAAATACCCTACTTGCATTTTTAAAAGAAGGTGATCATTAATCTCTAGAGCAGTGGTTCTCAACCTTCCTACTGCCGCGATCCTTTAATACAGTTCCTCATGTTGTGGTGACCCCCAACCATAAAATTATTTTTGTTGCTACTTCATAACTGCAATTTTGCTACTGTTATGAGTCGTTATGTAAATATCTGATATGCAGGATGTATTTTCATTGTTACAAATTGAACATAATTAAAGCATATTGCACACACACCCACACACACACACACACACACCTCCCCCCCGCCACACACACACACACCATGGCTTTGGAACTCTTCCAATAGATAGGGATGCTGCAAGAATGATAATAATAGCTAACACTTATTGCACTCTATGTACCAAACCACTTTCCTAATTGCTTTACATGTAATAAATAGCTGTTAAATCGTCACAAGCAACCTATGGGTGAAATACTCTGTGGTAAGCCCATTTTATAGATGAGGAAATAGGCCCAGAGAGGCTAACTAACTTCCCCAAGATCACAGGGCTATAAGGGCAGTGCTTTAAATTAGGGAAATCTAGCTTCAAAGCCTGAGTGTCAAACCATTATGCATACTTTCCCCCAAAGATAAATCAAAAACAGAGCAACAACCTGTGCCAGCACACAGGTCAGACAAATACAGACAATGCCAAGTAAATGCTAATGTGTAACTTGAGAATTCTCTTGCTGAAATCATGACAAAGTCAGCAATATTATCAGGCCTATTAGGGAATGGTGAGAGGCACTTCGTCTCCTCAGATGTTTGGTGTTGAGTATAAGCCATGAGTAGAGGAAGCCTTTTCCATTACTGAACTGGATAGATAGGCAGAGAGACAGTCATTATTCCCATTTCGAAGGTGAGGAAAGTGAACTCAGGGAGATTAAATAACTCACACAAGGTCTCACAGCCAGATGACACCAGAATTGTAACCTGCTCCACTACCCCTTGCTCTCACCATAACTGAGGCCGCAGTGAGGCATCAGGTGGCTTTAGAAAGGTAACATCAACAAGAAAGTAGAGCAGGCGTCCTAAGTCAAGGACTCTTTCACGATTTTATAATGTCCCGCTTAAAAATGAGAAGGTTCTGTAACAGGTCCATGTTAAAGATAAAAGTTGGAAACACCCAGATATGAGACCAAGAGAAGAGAATGAAGGAAGGAACTCCGTGGAAGGCTGAGGTGACATGAACATGGGCGATCAGAGAAGAGCACTAGCACTCCAGGGACAGACACAATTTCAGATCAAGTTCCACACAAAAAAACTGCCCCCTACTGGACAGACTGGCCAGTGGCCAATGGCCCAGCAGCTCTAGTGGAGCCTCTCAAATTCTGAGAAGGCGTCCATCCACTGCTGCACTTCATCGTTTTCCGAACCAGCAGTAGGAAGTGAGGAAGGGTATGGTAATTTCTTCAAAAGCCATAGAGTTGGCCCCTGGACGGCCAGGTCCATATGAGCTGCACAGTAGGTATGGTGGTAGCAGCTCCTTCAGAACAGGGACCTATGTGGTGTGCCTTCTGGTCCCACACTATTCTTCATAGTAGCATTGGTGCAAAGTGACTAGCATTAATGGCTGGCACTTTCGTGGGAGATCAATAAGTTACGCTCATTAACTATGGTTGGAGGATAGGAGGAAAAACTGTGGGGAAAAAGACAAAATTCACTTCAGACACAGGGTTTTAAATCTTGAACATAGTAACAAGTAAAGACAAGGAGGCTTTTTCCCTACTTCAATTCAAGCCAATATCCCATGACGCACACATATATAAATCTGGGCCTGCAACACGTCATGGCTTTTGACATATGTCACATGACTTGTTTTGACAACAGTTTAGTTGGTCACAAATAGTATCCAGGATTATTTAGGGGACATTTTGACATTATTTAAGTTTGACATTCAAACTTAACCCTCCGAATAGGCTCAAAGGTGATGGCTTCTAAATGAGCATATAAAATGTCTGTGAAGAGATTATATGGAAATCCTCCAACCACAGCAGAAAATGCTGATTTATAGAATCCATTTTGTACTCCAACTACCCAAAGAGCTTTCTATTAGCAGGTGATTGCCAGGCGGCTGCTACTGCAGAAGCTGTTATCTATGACAGCAGCAGCTCTTAGAGCCTCAGTGGAAGCCACGCTTTACCCCATCAGAACAGCCAAGGAAGCTATCATTATCATATTTCTGTTGATGGCTCGCATTAGAGGCTTTGCCTTACTTGAAGGTGTTCGAATCAAAATCATTTAAAGAACTTAAAAGCTGGGGCCAAGAACAAAGTGCTGTTTTACTAACATTTTCATCCATTTGTACTCCGGTCCTAAACACCTATTACCCCAGGTCACATAGTCCCAAACTCTGCCTTCTAAGCACCTTCATTTTGGCTAAAGATATAGCAAGGTTGTCAAATTGGGTTGACTTTTCTAGCAGGCATGGCAAATATATGTGTACAGATGCAGATGTGAACAAAACCAACTCCATCTCTGTGTCCCGAATTTCACTTCAGTTTTAAGTTTCATACAGTGACCTTTGAACAACCTCACGACATTTAACAAGCATAATAAAGCTTTCTAGTTGATGATATGTGTTCCTTGAAAATGTAGCCATGAATATTTTTGTCAGTAACAGCCAGAATGGCATGACATTCAAGATAAATATAAGCTGATAATAATATGGATTATAAACAATCGTCTATCACAAGACTTCAAGGAGGTAGGGCCCCTGGTGTCCCTGTGTCTTGTTAAGTGGAGTATAATCTGCAGATTGCTGGGTCATCTTTTCTGCTCCGCCCCAATCTTCCCATAAGTAAATTACCCTTTAATAAGTGTGGTCATTTTCTATGGTGTTGCCTGCTTCATTTTTTGGTCTGAAGATACCTACTCATTGTGGTAGCCATTACACCTTTTATCTCACAAACAGGATAACTGATGTGAAATAAAAGTTGCTAATGGCTACTTAGAATATTGCTGAGAAAAACGTTCAAACCTCCTCTAGGCTCATAAGGACAAAGTTCTATGATTGATTAACAATATCTGTCAGGGGAAAGGGAGAGGGTAGTAGTGACATGCATGTCATGTTTGTCCTATCTCTGCAGGCCATTTATCTCATAGTATTAGGAGGTACTTATTTTTATTGCTTACAGTGTCTAGTAGGCACATCACATACATCTGCTGATTGATTTTGATAATTTCTCTGAAAGGAGGAATGAAGGACTGGTTTATCTATAGCTGGTGGAATTATGGGTAATTTTATTCTTTGCTCTAGTTTTTTCAATATACTCTAAGCTGTTATGAACAGAGGCCCTGTGCACAAACTTGTGCACAGGTGGGGTCTGGCTGGCCTGCCCCTATCGGGGTAGGGAAGGCCAATCAGGGGTAAGGGCCTCGGGCAGTTGACCAGGCAGCCCTGCCTCCGGTCAAACTCAAGGATGAACTCCCGATAGAGGAGACAATTTGCATATTAGCCTTTTATTACATAGGATTTTATTTTCCTATTTTGTCAGAAAATAACACGTTAACTTTTATTTAAACAAAATAGCATATATTAGGAGGGTAAATTCCTCTTGAAAAAAGAGAGGGGTCACAAGAATCTTCATGATGGAGTCCAAGAATTTTCTAACACTTGTCCATAAATTTTTACACAGTTGTGAGGATAAGGCATTGGTGTGAGGGGTGTTCTGCTTTTTAAATGAAATCATAATCATTTGCCAGAGCCTTAAAAATTTTTGCAAATGTAATTTTTAATGGCACATATTGCTGTTAACTCTTAACTCTTAAGTTATTGCATGAGTAATAGGTTTTAAGTTCTTAGCTATCATAAATGCTGTGACAGGAATCTTATATAGCATCCCTTTAAAAGTAATAATGGCCAAGACAAAGTAGTCAAATCTAATTGTTTTAGTTTCTTTCTTTGACTTAGTTTCTCAGTGTAGATTATATTGAGTTTTATAATATACCCCCTGCAAAGCAGCAAAGTCAGCTCCCCCAAAGCTGATCCAAAGTTTGCTAAAATGAATTCATGTCAATAAAAAATATATTAACTGAATTTACTATATGTCTTGTAGCTAATAAGAAAAATAACTTTGTACTGCAAACAGGTTAAGTACATATTAAAATGCTTACAATAACATCCAAATTGCAAGTTTCATTATCAATGGGATTAGTTTACCTTTTCATTAATTATTAAAGGTTTAACATGAATTAAATGTTACTAGGGTCAGACATCAAGAGACTGGACTAATTAAACCATAATGATCCTTGAGTGATGAAATGTAACCTTGATCATATCTACTCACTTTTTTCACTGTAACTGTTTCTATACACCTGGACTCCTTCACTCTTGGTTGGGTGGTGGCTACATGGGTGTGCCCATATGTAAAAATTGATTAAGCTATGTATTACAAATTTGTGCATTGTACTAATGTAAAAGAACTCTAAAAATCAAGATAAGCCTTATGTTAATGTAAAGAAGCAAAAATAATACTCGCAAAGATACTTGTTCACCATCTAGTTATAATAATACTAGGGGCCCAGTGCACAAACTTTTGCACCTTGAAAGGAACTGTGGGCCACGAGGCAGCAGTGGGCACAGGGGCGGGTCTCGGCCCATCCTCTGCACCCCGACCCGGTCCTTTCCACCACAGCCCTTGGTCTCCTGTCTGCCAGCAGCCCCGCTCCCACCACTGCCGCTCCCACGTGCTGACTGCGCTGGTCCTGCTCGCTTGCACCTGCGTGAGCAAGCGGCTGCTGCTGCCCCCATCACCCCTCAGAAGAAGGGGGAGGTGGAAAGCCCTCAGGGGCTATTGAGGATGACAGCTGCCGCTCACCTGCTAACGGCGCCAAGTGATCGGGACCAGTGCCAGGCGCCAGCAGCGGTTGCAAGTGGGGCCATTGCCAGCAGTGGCTGTGAATGGCGGCTGCTGGCCCTGATTGCCCCTCAGGAGCAGGGGGAGGTGGAGAAGCCCTGAGGGGCAATTGGGGCTGGCAGCTGCCACTTGCACCTGCTGATGGCGCCAAGTGCTCGGGACCAGCGCCGGGCACCAGCAGAGGGTACAAGCAGTGGCTCTGGAGCCAGCAGCGGGTGTGAGCAGGGCCAACACCAGCAGCAGGTGCAAGTGCCCAGCAGGACTGCAGTGCACGGGAGCAAAGAATTTTCAGTAACCACCAGAGGCTCACCCCAATGGCAGCTACTGGAGCCCTGCCTTGGTCTGGCACTGCTGCTCACCTGCTCCACCATCCTGCTGGTGCCCATGCCCGCCATGTTCCATGCGCACCCCCTGGTGGCCAGAGCATGTCATAGCCACCGGTTGTTCGGTTGTTCTGCCGTTTGGTTTATTTGCATATTAGGGTTTTATATATATAGACTGGAGGCCTGGTGCACAGATTTGTGCACATTGAAAGTAAATTAATTAGAAGGTGGCTGGTGGGATGGGACTGGGTGAAATGGGCCGGACATGACCTGGAGCCAAGCTCTCACGGTCCCTCCCCCTGCCGGCCACACCTGGAGCAGCGACGGGGCTTGAAGGGCATCTGCAGAGTGAGTGGGGTCCCTCCAACAGGTGGGGTCCCTCTGCCTGGCTTATGGGATCAAGCTGAAACCGGTAGTCCGGCATCCCCCAAGGGGTCCTGGAGTGTGAGAGGGCACTCTGCAAAGTTGTTGTCACTGGGCAGCTCCTCCGTTGAGCATCTGCCTGCTAGTGGTCAGTGCGCATCATAGCTACCGGCCAGTCAGCTGGTCGCTTAGCCTTTTATATATGTAGATACGTTGTATCTGCCATTTTAAAGCACCTGGCCCACCATTAAGTTGTAAGCAACCTGAGAGCAGAGACCATGTCTTCTACTTCATCCATGACTCTGTGTGTAGGGTTTGCCCTGCCTGCAGAAGGAATGCTGACTGACTGATGGCTAGTGAAGGGAAGGTCCATGCTGTTAATGACTCACCCCCAGAGAAAGGACCCGGCATCAGTCACAGATGTCAGAATATAGCACTTTAGAGAAAAGTGTGCATTTGACCTGCAGGACATTAATCACCTGACTTACAAAATGAACCTACCTAAATGCAAGTATTTTTTCACTCCTGTAATATCTGGCATTATTAAGCTAACACTATTTGTGGCTGCTAGAAATTTTATGTCCAAATGTCCAATTATTTGAAGAGAGCTGGGGAAAAGCCATGGTGACATTGCCAGTTCTCCATGTGTAACCCTTGGTATTTACAGCTCTCCCTTTACTTTCTCCATTCTCCTGGAAACACACATCTTTCTGCCTCGCTGACTTTATTTCCTTCTTCGGGATAATACATCCACTGCAACCCATGCCTCCCAATCTTCACCTCACAGCTCCTCCCCAACTCATTCCTCTAAGCCTGGGACCCAACTCCAGCTTCCCAGCACCCAATCCAGAGACTTCTATGGGAAGTGTAGCATGTTGCCCTTTTAAAGACATTTCAATGGCCAGGGCTTCAATGTGCAAGGCACTTGCCCATCTGTTTTGGCTATTCGGCAGAGTCCCTGCTATGTTGTAACATCCCAATTTCCAACAATGGTCTTTGAAATCACTGCAAGTAGTGTATTTGCCAAAGGATAAACAAACAAGAGATTATTTTAGTGGTTAATGTGCAAGATGGATATTAAAATCTTAGTTTTGCTGCAGCTCCAAAAAGTCAGAGGATATGGGTGAGACTCTAAGCCTGCCTGAATCCACCATTAGAATAATCATAAAGCATATGGAGGAGTTCCCACATCAGCCAATAAAACTGAGACTCAAGGGCATATGTGCTGGCACCTAGGTTCTCAACCTTTCCCAGCCTCCCAGTCAACTGCAGTCATTCTCAGTGGGAGGGAGAAAGATAAGGGAGAGTGAGCAGGTCCACAAAGCCCCCTCCTAATAGAATCTAGAAGAGGGGAGGCTGTGCAATTGTTAGTTGAAGCACTCCCTCTGCTGTTGCCGCCCCCATTCTTCACCCATATGGGATGCTAATATATGCTCATCCAGAGATGTGCCCCACCCCAACACCCCTTTCAAGCACAGACTCTACAGAGTGCCTGGGTGTGAGCTCAGGTGGCTGGGCCAGAATGTTGATGGAGACTGCCAGAAGGAACACGTTGGTGGTAGCGGATGAAGACAAAGATAATGCAAGAAAGAGGAAGCAATCAAAAAAGCAACCCTGAGGTGCCAAGCAATAACACTTTCCTTAAATGAGATTTGCTAATAGATTCTTGAATCTAACCAAACAAGATTTATAGCCTGGCATTAACAATGATGACAACCACCTTTCCCCAAGCCTGGGACACCTCTACTACTTCAAAGGCTTGACTTCTTCAAATAGCAATGTAATTTGTCAGGCAATCATATTTATTTAATTATTTATTTATTTATCCTCACTCTAGGATATGTTTTATTGATTTTGAGAGAGAGAGAGAAGCATTGATGTGAGAAACATCGATCAGTTGCCTCCTATATGCACCCAAAACTGGGATTGAACCTTCAACCTAGATATGTGCCCCAACCAAGGATCGAACCCGCAAGCTTTTGGTGTACAGGACAACGCTCCAACCAACTGAGCCACAGAGCATGGCAATCACATTTTTAAAAATTATGTTGAATTGACTCCTTGTGCTTGTATTCAACCAAAAGGCACCAAGAAAACTTGAGTTTATTTTCTAAATTTCAGTTTTAAAAGGTTCAACAATATTTGTACAATTTGAACCCTCAAGTCTACTGAAGTGGAGTCGTGTCAATGAAGACTGCAAATATCATCACTTGGCTTTGTTTATGTTGTTATAGCTAACAAGGAAAAATTTTCTACTGCAAGCACCGTTAACTGCATGATAAAATGCTTAAAATAACATCGAAATTGCTGGAGTTAATTTACCTTTCTATTAATAATTAAAGGTATATTATTAAAACATGGATTTAAAAATTGCTGAATGTTACTAAGGCCAGACACCAAGAGACTGGATTGGGCCCAAGACAGCTTTGTTCAGTGGATAGAGCATTGGCCTTTGGACTGAAGGGTCCTGGGTTCGATTCTGGTCAAGGGTACATGCCTGGGTTGTGGGCTTGATTCACAATAGGGGCGTGCAGGGGGCAGCCAATCAATGATTCTCTTCTCATCAATGATGTTTCTATCTCTCTCCCTCTCCCTCCCCCTTCCTCTCAGAAATCAATTATATATATATATATATGATTGTTTAAAAGATAATCCTAGATCAAACCTACTCCTCATTCCTCATACCCTGATTTCACAGCCTCCTTTATACATCAACTTCCTCCATTTTCATATCTCAGCACTTCTTGATTTTACCTTATTCCCCATGGATTTTGTCTGGGAATTCTGCGAGAGTGCTCTAGGCTTTTCTACCTGAAACAGGAAATTGCTGCTGGGGGAACTTCCTATGAGAACTAAGCTTTTCTCAGCAATGCACTGGGGGGAGGGGGTGTAACACAGGCTGTCTAGAATAGATCCTGGACCCTGGGCCACACAGCCTTGTGGAAAGAGAACCCACAGTTTCCTCACACCTCATACTAACATTCCAGTTCACAGAGCGATTTCACACACTAGCTGGCAATTCCTAAGCCTGCCGTAAAACCAACCAGGGATTCACCTCATCCATCAGAGGGCTGCAGCTGCCTTTTGAGGGCCCAGCAAGGGTGTTCCTTAGCCAGGCCTCAGTCACCCAGTGAAGAGGGGTCTTCCCTCAAATTCAAACCTGGAAAACAATGCACGAGAAGCTGATTTGGAGTTCGGGATGGGTTCCAAAGGTGGAAGGAGCTGTGTTCAGAGCCTTCTTCAGAACTAACTAGCTGTGTGACCTTGGGCGGGTTACCTGATCTCCCCAAGTCTGTCTCTCCCTTTGTAAAATGGGATAACAAAACAGCCCTTACAAGGTTGGAGAAGTTTTAAAAGAAAGGATGCATGCAGCCCACCACCTGCTGTACAAGTACGAGGCAGTTATGAGGTCCTGATATAGGGTAGTGGTTAAGAGCATGGGGTGTGATGCTAGACTGTTGGGGTACAAATCCTACCCCTACCATCTCAGAGCCCCCCGGATACATTGTGTAACCTCAGGACTCAGTTTCCTCAACATTAAAATGGAGTTTTATTACAACACAGAATAGATAGCCAATTAACATTCGTTATTTTTTAATTCTTTGTTAAAATAGCCTGCTTCTAGCTCAGCCAAGACTGTAGTAGTGATGTAAATGAGAGTTCAATATAATGAGTGTGTGTGTGTGTGTGTGAGTGTGTGTGTGTTTAATCGTAAAGACTTGCATGCTTCCATGATTTTTTCTGGGCAGAGTCCAGCGGTGGTGTGAAGGGTGGGGCTAAGCTGTAATATGAAGAAAAAAACTCCAAGAGGGAGAATAACCGCCCACCAGGGAGCTATTCCTTTTGTAATGTACATTCCATTTCTTCTCCCTCATGCTTTCTAATTCCTTCCACATTTCCTGCCATAATTATCAAATGTTTGGTTTCTGACCTCACTTTTCTGGAGACTAGAGCCCAGGGAATTTAGAATTGTTTATTTTCTGTCCATAAACCTTTGAGTTAATGGAAGGGCTGGTGAGTGAAGGGTTTGTTGGTCTGTTTGCAGTGTCTCAGGAAGGTCACCGGAGTTGGAAAAAAACACACACATTACCAAAAAAGTGCTGAAATACTTTGGAAAAACCGAGCCCTCCAAGAGCTGAGCAGTGGATGGCTCACACTTGCGCAATGCTAGTTTAAGGGAAAGCTTGAGATTTTAAAAGGCCGTTATCCGGTCCCGACCTGACAATAACACACAATCCGAGGGCACTTTACAAAGGAAGACAAAAAAAATCAGAGAATTATAAACTTGCTTTATAGGCGAGAAAAAATTTATTCCGCCCCAAAAGAAGAATCTCTTGGGATTTTGTGGGAATTTCTATCTCCCCCCCCCTCCCCAGTCCCCACAGGAGACAGACTAGAAAGGAAAAATCCCCAACTCTTCTCAGATTCCTCTTAAGTGAAGGAAAGAACTCAAGGCGCCTTTTTGAACTCGGCCCCCGTCCCAAACCACCCATCCCGTCCTCTCCCCCCTCCTCACTTTCCCTCCATGTTCGCCTCGGTGGGGCTCCCGCTCCTGGCCCAAACTTCTCTTCCTGATTTTGAGGTTGAAGTTTCGTAGTAGCATTCCTGACTCGAGCGTCCCCCTCCCCACGCTCCGAAGCTCCCCGTCCCACCCGGGAGAGCATCCCCAGGGTGCAGCGCCCGCCCCGCGCCCGA